>NC_052153.1:39122239-39437682 GCF_902713615.1 Scyliorhinus canicula
CAGCAGGAGCTGCTTCAGCGCTGCTTCAGAGAGCTGAAGGCTGAGATCCTGGAACCGTTTAAGGCCTCGCTGGACAAGCTCATGGCGACTCAGACGGCTCAGGGTGCAGAGACCCGAGAGCTACGGCACAAGGCCTCGGAGAGCGAGGACGAACCCCTGGGCCTGGCAGCGAAGGTGGAGTCGTACGAGGCGCTCCACAAGAAGTGGCTAGCGAGGATGGAAGAGATGGAGAACCGCTCCCGTCGGACGAACCTGCTGATTCTGGGCCTCCTGGAGGGGCTGGAAGGTTCGGATTTGGGGGCATATGTGGCTGTGTGCTGAACTCGTTAATGGGTGCGGGGTCATTCCAAGGACCCTTGGAGCTGGAGGGTGCACATTGAGTGCTGTTGAGGAAGCCCAGGCCGAACGAGCCACCTAGGGTGGTGCTGGTCCGTTTTCACCGCTTCGTTGACCGTGAGTGTGTGCTGAGATGGGCGAAGAATGAAAGGAGCAGCAAGTGGGAGAAGGCGGAGATCAGGATCTATCAGGACTGGAGCGCGGAGGTGGCGAAGAGAAGGGCTGGTTTCAATCGGACGAAGGGAGTACTTCAGAGGAAGGGGGTGAAGTTTGGCCTGCTACAGCCGGCCCGCCTCTGGGTCACTTACAAGGATCGCCAGCTCTACATCGATTCTCCAGAGGAGGCCTGGGCCTTTGTCCAGGCAGAGAAGCTGGACTCGAACTGAGGACTGGGGGGCTGGGGAATGATGTACATAGTCCGGAGGCTTTGTCCTCCTAGGTATCCTTTCACTTTTATTGGTTGTGTTTGATGATGCCTTTTTGCTTTTCTGCTTTTTCGCCTTTTGGGGCTGTTAATTATTTATTTGGGTGCTTATTTGCTTTTTCACTGGTGGAGGGCTGGGGAGCTGTTCGCGGTCCCGCTGGGTCATGTGCCCGTCTTTTTCCCGCGTGTTGGGTTGGGGGGCGGGGTTTGGGATGGAAGCGTGGGTTTTCTTCCCGCGCTGGAGGAGCAGTGGGCGGGGCCGGCACTGCGATGGGGGATTGGTGGTTGTGTTGCATCGGGGGGGAGTCGTTGGGATGGTGGGAGCAGCCGGGGTCAGCAGGAGTCGGCTGATTTACGGAAGTACGATGGAAGAGGTTACGCAGCTAGGGGGGCCCTAGCTTGCGGGGGGGGGGGGGGGGGGCATTGGGGGTGGGGGGTACCGGGTTGCTGCTGCAGGGGCCGAAGGGAAACTGCTGGTGACGGGGGAGGTTGGGAAGGGGGTCTGCCACTGTGGGGAACGGGCCTGGGGGGTTCTGCGGGCACGTGGTGAGCTATGGCTGACCGGCGCAGAGGGAGGGGGAAGACCCCCCAGATTCAGCTGGTCACATGGAACGTGAGGGGGCTGAAAGGACCGGTGAAGCGGTCCCGGGTTGTGGCGCATTTGAAGGGGCTGGGAGCGGACGTGGCTATGCTCCAGGAGACGCACCTTAAGGTGGCGGATCAGGTGAGGCTGAGAAGAGGCTGGGTTGGACAGGTGTTTCACTCGGGGCTAGAATCGAGGGGTGGCGATTTTAGTTGGCAAGTGCTTGGCGTTTGTGGCGTTGAGTGTGGTGACGGACAGTGGAGGTAGATACGTAATGGTGAGTGGTAGGCTTCAAGGGGAGCGGGTGGTTCTGGTTAATGTGTACGCCCCCAACTGGGACGGTGCAGGCTTCATGCGGCGAATGTTGAGCCGGATCCCGGACCTGGAGACGGGGGGCTTGATCTTGGGAGGGGATTTTAATACTGTGTTGGATCCAGCACTGGATCGTTCGAAGTCAAGGACGGGCAAGAGGCCGGCGGCGGCCTCAGTGCTGAGGGTTTCATGGATCAGATGGGAGGGGTAGACCCTTGGAGGTTTTTGAGGCCGGGAGGTAAGGAGTTTTTCTTTTTCTCCCATGTCCACAAGGCTTATTCCCGGATTGACTTTTTTGTCCTCAGCAGGGCGCTAATCCCGAGAGTGGACCTGGACCTGGGGGAGGGAAGGATCAGCGCCCGCTGTGGAGGTTAGATGTGAGGCTTCTGGCAGAGGAGGAAGTATGGGGGCGGGTCCGTAGGGGTATAGAGGAGTATTTGGAGGCTAATGACAACGGGGAGGTGCAAGTTGGGGTGGTCTGGGATGCGCTGAAGGTGGTGGTTAGAGGGGAGCTGATATCTATTCGGGCGCACAGGGAGAGGGGGGATAGGGTTGAGAGGGAGAGGTTGGTGGAAGAAATGGTCAGGGTGGACAGGAGGTATGCGGATACCCCGGAAGAGGGCTTTTGAGGACGCGTCGCAGTCTCCAAGCGGAGTTCGATATACTGACCACCCGGAAGGCGGAGGCGCAGTGGAGGAGGGCGCAGGGGGCGGTATATGAGTATGGGGAGAAAGCAAGTCGGATGCTGGCCCACCAGCTCCGAAAACGGGAGGCAGCGAGAGAGATAGGGGGAGCCACAGATGCAGGAGGGAACCTGGTGCGGAGTGGTAGGGACATTAATGGGGTGTTCAGATCCTTTTACGAGGGGCTGCACCGGTCGGTGCCCCCCAGGGAGGTGGGCGGGATGGACCGCTTTCTGGATAAGCTGGAGCTCTCAAGAGTGGAGGATGAGCGGGTGGAGAGTCTGGGGGCCCCAATCGAGGTGGAGGAGCTGATGGAGGCGCTGGGGAGCATGCAGACAGGGAAAGCACTGGGACCTGACGGGTTCCCGGTGGAGTTTTATAAGAAATTCTCAGATCTGCTTGGCCCGCTGCTTGTGAGGACCCTGAATGAGGCGAGGGAGGGGGGGGCTTTGCCCCCGACGATGTCTAGAGCAATAATCTCACTGATCCTGAAGCGGGATAAGGACACCCTCCAGAGTGGGTCTTACAGGCCGATCTCGCTCCTCAACGTGGACGCAAAGTTGTTGGCTGAGATACTATCCAGGAGGGTGTAAGATGTGGTCCCGATGGTTATCCATGAGGACCAAATGGGGTTTGTGAAGGGGAGGCAGCTGAATGTCAATGTGCGGCGGCTTCTTAATGTCATCATGATGGCGTCGGCGGATTGGGAGGCGGAAATAGTAGCATCGATGGATGCGGAGAAAGCTTTTGACAGGGTGGAGTGGAGCTACCTGTGGGAGGTGCTGAGGAGGTTTGGGTTTGGTGAGGGATTCATTAGCTGGGTGAGGCCGCTGTATAGTTCCCCGGTAGCGAGTGTGGTGACGAATGGGAGGAGGTCGGAGGACTTTCGGCTGTCCCGGGGGACGAGGCAAGGGTGCCCCTTGTCTCCCCTGCTCTTCGCGTTAGCGATTGAGCCCTTGGCCATGGCGCTGAGGGATTCGAAGAACGGAGGGGGATTGTGGGGGAGGAGCACCGGTTGTCACTGTACGCAGATGATTTACTGTTGTACATCGCGGATCCGGCGGGGGGGGATGCCAGAGGTGCTGAGGATACTTGGGGAGTTTGGGGATTTTTCGGGTTATAAGCTCAATGTGGGGAAGAGTGAGCTGTTTGTGCTGCACCTGGGGGACCAGGAGAGGGAGATAGGAGAGCTCCTGTTGAAGAGGGCGGAGGGGAGCTTTAGATATCTTGGGGGTCCAGATAGCTAGGAGCTGAGGAGGCCCTGCATAGGCTAAACTTTTCGAGGCTGGTGGAACAGATGGAGGAGGAGTTTAGGAGGTGGGATGCACTGCCACTCTCTTTGGCGGGTAGAGTCCAGTCAGTTAAGATAACGGTGCTCCCGAGGTTTTTGTTTCTCTTCCAGTGCCTCCCCATATTGATCCTGAAGGCTTTTTTTAGGAGGGTTAATACTGTAAGAGTAATCTGGGGTTTGTGTGGGCGCGGAAGGCCCTGAGAGTGAGGAGGGTATTCCTGGAGCGTGGTAGGGAGGTAGGCGGGTTGGCGTTGCCCAACTTGTGTGGGTATTATTGGGCTGCGAATGTGGCAATGATTCGTAGGTGGGTGATGGAGGGGGAGGGTGCCGCATGGAAAAGGTTGGAGGTGGCTTCCTGTGTGGGTACGAGTTTGGAGGCATTTGTGATGGCCCCGCTCCCACTCCCCCCGGCAAGGTATTCTACGAGTCAAGTAGTGGTGGCTTCCCTCAAAATCTGGGGGCAGTGGAGGCGGCATAGGGGGGAAGTGAAGGCCTCAGTGTTTGCACCAGGGAGAATAGATGGTGGGTTTTTGAGTTGGCATAGGGCAGGCATCAGGCGGATGGGGCACCTTTTCCTCGATGGGAAGTTTGCGACTTTAGAGGAGTTTGAGGGGAAGTGGGGCCTCACCCCTGGGAATGCTTTCAGGTATATGCAGATCAGGGCGTTTGTTAGGCGGCAGGTGGCGGAGTTCCCGCTACTGCCGCCTAGGGGGGTGCAGGATAGGGTGCTCACGGGGACGTGGGTCGGTGAGTGTAGGATCACGGCAATTTATCAGGTGATGCAGGAGGAGGAGGAGGCCTCGGTGGAAGAGCTAAAAGCGAAGTGGGAGGAGGAGCTAGGGGAGGAGATCGACGAGAGGACGTGGGCGGACGCCCTGGGGAGGGTGAACTTGTCCTCTTCTTGCGCACAGCTCAGCTTAATTCAGCTGAAGGTGTTGCATAGGGCGCACATGGCTGGGGCCAGGATGAGCCGGTTCTTTGGGGGAGAGGACAGGTGTGGGAGGTGTTCAGGAGGCCCAGCGAACCACACCCACATGTTCTGGGCATGTCCGGCGTTGGAGGGGTTTTGGAAGGGGGGTGGCGGCGACCTTGTCCAAGGTGGTCGGTTCCAGGGTGGAACCAGGCTGGGGGCTCGCGATCTTTGGGGTAGCATCGGAGCTGGGAGTGCAGGAGGCGAGAGAGGCCGGTACCCTGGCCTTTGCGTCTTTAGTAGCCCGGCGTAGGATTCTTTTACAGTGGAGGGACGCAAAGCCCATGAGCCCGATGGCCTGGATTAACGACATGGCCGGGTTCATCAGGCTGGAGAAGGTTAAGTTTGCCCTGAGGGGCTCGGTACAAGGGTTCTTCCGGCAGTGGCAGCCCTTTCTCGATTTTCTGGCGGAGGGTTAGAGGGTGGTCAATCTCAGCAGCAACCGGGGGCAAGGGGGGGGGGAGGAGGGCAAGGGGGGTGGGTTAGGGATCTGTGAAGGGGGTTTGGATTTGCGACTGTTTGGTTCTTTCTTGTTTTTTGTATTGTTATTAATTCATTGCTTTGTATTGGGGGGTTCTTCTTTCTGTTTATTTCTATACCTTGTTTATTTTATTGTTGGGAGAAAATTTGTTGTTGAAAAATTTGAATAAAAATTATTTTTTAAAAAAGAATGTGCATGGAATTTTTGCTGGAATGCCAAATTCTCCGTTCTCACTTGCAGGGGGAGGTGGCAGCAGATGAGATTAAAGAATCCCGCCCAGCTTCTTACAAATGATTTCTTGACTAGCTGGCAGTTAACATGGTGCCTTTAGACCAGTGGTGTGCAAATTAGGCTCGTGAGTGGACCACTTGAGTGGCCTTTCTTCATCTCATTGGACGCAAGTTTGAAATCGGGCATGTCACTAACCGACACAGTGAATAAAATTAAATACATTTACTGCACGCCAAATATTTCATAACAAGTATAGAAAATCTTCATCATTCAAATATTAATAAACTATCAACTTCAAATGGTAAAAATAGAAGAAATATTTACGCTTACCTTGCTTACGTCATACTCAATGCAACTTCTGCGCTTGTGTATCTAGAGTTTGCAGGACTGCTAAGTGAAGGTGCTTTGACAGGATCTGTAAAATGTTTCCAGTCTCTTCGGCTTGTTTACTTTTGATTTCTCTTTCCAATAGACTTTGAAGATTAGATGAACCAGTGAGACTAGTGGATATTCTGAGGAAGGTGGAGAATGAGAAATGGACAGGAAGACCAGGAAAAGGACAACTGAAAGAATTGGATGTGGAGAGGAGAGCAGCCGAAGTTGTGCACAGTCTGGGTGGCTTTATTTGAGGAAAGATGTAGCGGCATGGAGGCAATTAAGAGGTGGTTCATTTGGTGGAATCTCCGCTCCAAAATCGCGTTCGGGGATGGGAACGCGATTCTGTTTTGGCGCCGAAATCGGGAGCAGCGCCAGTTTTTCAATTCTCTGCCCCCTGGAAACAGGTTTACTCATGGAGTACGCTGCACTGCGTATCCACCGCCTCAGGCCATTGCCTGAGACCCGCCCCGCAATACTCCGTTGCCGAACAACCGAATTCCCAACGGCGTGGCTTACGTGTGCTCACACCGTCCGGGATCCTTGCGTGGCAGCTGTGGGCTCAGCCGCCACGCACGGGTGTGGGGGGGGGGGAGGGGGGGGCTGCTGGGGGCAATGTGGGAGGCCGGTCCGGGGTGATGTGTTGGGTTCTCTGGAGCTGTGGAGACTGCGTTTACCGTAGGAGTAACATAGACAGGCTACCAACACTTGTAATAGTACAACACTATTTTATTTACTTAAGAACTGTTGAACATACTTGCACTGTGGGTCGACACTATGTTAGATTGATTGAAGACCTATGCCTAACCTGACCAGCCTATACTGCTAGCACATGGTGGATGTTTGTGCTACTGACTGCGAGCTCTGTCCATCTCAGAGGCGGCATCCCGAATCAGCGGGAAAACTAGTGCCCTCTGGTTTTATAGTGACCGTGCCCTAACTGGTGATTGGCTGCAGTGTTGTGTGTGTTGATTGGTCTTGCAGTGTGTCAGTCAGTGTGTGTCTCTGCACCATCATATACTGATGTGTATATTATGACACGGGGCGCCCAAGTGGCCGATGTGTGGCACTAATTCGGCAATCCAGCTCCGGCGGCTGAGTCCGCCATGGAGCACAGCTCGCTTGCTGCAGGCAGCCATCGTGCGCATGCGCGGCCTCTGACCCGGAAGTGCCGGGGCCGTATCAGCAG
The DNA here is from genome assembly GCF_902713615.1 of Scyliorhinus canicula. Taxonomy (NCBI): domain Eukaryota; kingdom Metazoa; phylum Chordata; class Chondrichthyes; order Carcharhiniformes; family Scyliorhinidae; genus Scyliorhinus; species Scyliorhinus canicula. Next base: position 39,129,115 of record NC_052153.1, read on the forward strand.
CTAGATCTGTGAGCTCTGTGACGGCACCCTGCTCGCCGCCAGCAAAACGGGGAGTCTGTGGCCTTTTGACGCCAGTTTTCATGACAGCACGAGGACTCAGACTCCAAAATGGAGAATCCAACCCATGGGGTTTGTCATATGAAGAGAGATTGAACAATTTAGACATATAGGCCGGAATCCCCGGGGAGAGGTGGGAATCCCGCCCCAACGCCGGCTGCCCTATTCTCCGGTGTCGTTTTTCGGGCAGTGGCGGGATTCCCGCCACACCGGTCGGGGGCCATTGACAGCGCCCCCCCCCGGCCATTCTCTGGGCCCTGATGGGCCAAGCGACCGTCCAGTTTTGGCCAGTCCCGCCGCCATGAATTACTCACCCCACACACGGTGGGACCTGGCAGGTGAGTGTGCGGGTGCAGTCCCCCGGGGGGAGTGCGGGGGGATCAAGACCTATCGATCTGCGGGCAGGCTTGTTCCATGGGGGGACTTCTTTCCTCTGCGCCGGGCCCCTGTAGGGCTCCGCCATATTGCCCTGGAGCCAACGCGGAGAAGAGAACCCGTGCACATGCGCGGAAATACACCAGCCGGTCTGCGCATGCGCGGAAATATGCCGGCCATTCCACGCATGCGTGGGATCACGCCAGCCGTTCCACGCATGCGTGAACTTGCGCTGGCCCTTTGGCGCTGGCCAGAGCGGTGCCAACCTCTCCGGCATCCACCAAGCCCCCGGAAGTTTGGAGAATTCCTGATTTTTGAGGCTGTTGATGCCGGATAGTTGACGCCAGTTTTCCTGCCAGCATGGGGACTTAGTCCCCAGAATTGAGAATCCCGGCCATAGTTTCTCGAGTTTAGGAGGGGTGATAAAATTGAGATGCATAAGATGATAAAAGGTATAAAATTTAGACATGGAACAGATGCTTCCTCTTGTGGGACATCCTAGAGCGAGATGTCATCGTCTTAGGATAAGAGGTAGCAAATTTAAAACTGAGATGAGGAGAAACTACTTCTCCCAAAGGGTTGTGAATCTGTGGAATTCACTATCCCAGGGTGCAGCGGATGCTGGGACAGTGAATAAGTTTAAGGAGGAGTCAGACAGATTTTTAATTGGTAATGGGTCGAAGGGTTATGGAGAACGGGCTGGATGGTGGAATTAAGACCAGGGTGAGATCAGCAATGATCAAATCGCGGAACAGACTCAATGGGCCAAACGGCCTAATTCTGTTCCTATATCTTATGAACATATGAAAGAAGAAACCTAGATTGGGCCTGAATCAAGATTAAGGGCAGAATTCTCCCATTTTGAGGAATCCCGCACCGGTGAGGAGCGAGCACCGGTGCCGACTGAAACACCCACCATCAGCGCTGAAAACAGCCGGAGAATGTCTGTGTCCTGGGCCGCACATGTGCACGGCTGATGACTTGCACCGGTCACGCCGTACAACATGGCGCTGGCTGTGCGCTAAACCTAATCCACCGATTGCGACCCTGGCCATCCCCTGGTCCCCTACCAGTCCCCCCAGCGATGGCAGACGCCCCCCGGCTAGCAGCACGAATCCCGGCCAAGTGTGGCGGCGCTGGACACAGTCCGCAGCCGGCACACCAGCTCAGACCACGCGTGTCGCACGCCGTCAGGAACTCGGGCCCACCGGGGGGAGGGGGGGGGGGGGGAGAGCATCATGGGTGGGCCGGCCGATGAGACGCCAATGGCATTGCGTTCGCATGCATCGTGGATCATGCTGAGGGGGTGGAGAATCGATTCTCCGCCAATTGCCGATTACAATTTTGGCATTGGCAACAGAGGATCCCACCCACAATCTTTAGCCTCAACTACTTCCTCCGGTAACAAATGCAACAGACTCACCATTCTCTGGGTGAAGAAATTTCTCCGCATCTCTGCCCAAAATGGTCTACCCCTTATCCTCAATATGTGACTCCTGGTTTTTAGACACACCCACCATTGGGAACACCCTTCCTGTATCTCCCCTGTCTCGTCCTTTTAGAATTTTATAAGTCTCAATGAAATCCCCCCCCTCATTCATCTGAACTCCAGTGAATATAATCCTCAGCGATTCAATCTCTCCTTATGTGTCAGTCCCACCATCCCTGGAATCAGTCTGATAAACCTTTGCTGCACTCCCTCTAGAGCAAGAACATCCTTATTCAGATTAGGAGACCAAAACTACACACAATATTCCAGATGTGGCCTCACCACAGCCCTGTATAGTGGCAGAAAGCCATCCCAGCTCCTGTACTCAAATCCTCTGCATGCTTACCTTCAGTGACTGGTGTACAAAGACACCAAGATCTCGTTGCACACTTCCCTCTCCTAATTTATGGTCATAGTCTGTTTTCTCGTTTTTGCTACCAAAGTAACTTCGCATTTATCCAAATTATATTGTGATATAACGCATAACCCACCATCATGTGTGGGTGCCACATTTTAAGGACGGCCAGCATCCTACTTTCAGCAGCTTTTGCCCAAGATGCCATCAGAAAGGGGAAATACAGGACAAGCCTCAGAGTTTAGTGATACTTCACTGGGCATCCTCCTTCACTATGTTGAGGCCAGGGAGGACATCCTATTCCCAGCAAGAAGGAGGAAGAGGCCAAGCAGGGAGACATACCTGGCATGGGCACAGGTGGCTGATGCCATTAACACCAACTGGGTCCAGAGAAGGTTGACAAGTCAGTGCCAAAAGAGAATGAGCAATTTAATTCGCTCCACCAGTGTAAGTCTCATCCATGGCCTCACAATCCACAACCGAAGGGAGGGGGAGAAACTGGAAGTGTTCCACAATGCCACAAGCCTCTCCCTGCACGTGAGCTGACGGGCATCGATCATGAGAGAGCCATCGGCAATGCAAGCCTGGGCCTTCACTATCACCTGGTCCGAATGATCCCACTCATTTGGAACTTGTGGTTTAATGTGCCTCCACCTATATCCTGGAGGCAGTTGATGCTGTCACTGGCACTTTCCTTTCTCATGCAGGTGTGTTCAGAAAGTGACCAAGACCAGAGGACGATCAGGGTGACGGTCCCTTCTCCATCCCTCGTCTTAACCCCAGCATCAGCCCAGAGGGGCCATAGCTATCATTTCACCCTCCATCCAGGTACACACAAACTAGTATTATTATTAGTGGTATTAGTGTATTAGTGGTATCAGGTATAAGTGGTAATTCAGCTTGGGTCGCACAAACTAGTGGTCACCGCACGGATGCATGTCTGCAGGAAGAGAAGTTCAGATGAGCTCCCTGACTCTCGGAGGACACAGCCCGGTGATTAACCTCTGGAATCGACCTTCCAATAATGGTGGAGGGTCTGCAAGGGTCTGAGCGACATCAGGCAAAACCTTTGGATGCCATTAACAATGTGACATGCAAATTGAAGCAATCCATCCGCCAGCACTTTGCAATGGCCCACAGTTGTGTGCACATCGAGGACTCCATGGGGAGGGTGGCGGACGTCTTTGAGACCCTTGTCCAGAAAAATGCAGACTTGTGTGCAGGCCTCCACTCCATCACTTTTGCCATTGGTGAGTTCATGCAATGGCAATGCGAGAGGTGAATAGGGCACCTTGACATCCCTTGAGCTGAGCCTTCCCCTCAAGAAGTCTGTCCGGGGCCCTTGGGCACCCAAAGGCAGGAGGAGTATCAGTTGGACACCTCAAGGTCATCCACTCAAGGTTCTCAGAGATTGGCCGCTCCCTCCGTTTCCCTTCAACCTTTGACCCCTTCAGCCTCGTCCTCTGTCAACGCTGAGGAAGCAGCTGGCCGATTGGCAGAAAGCCAAAATCAGCCAGAGCCCTCCAGGCCTCCTCCCTCCTGAGGGAAGCCACATAAGTCATCAGAAGAAATATGGCTGACAACTCCACCTCTGCTTTCTGTTCCACCAGCACCCAGGCATAATGGTTAGCCAAGAAAAATAAATCAACTTTGAGTGCAAGTGTTTGCACATGAACACTGTCACTGTATATTATGTAAATATATTCAGACTTGCACTAAATAATGTCTGCTGTTATCCTTCAATGTCATTATATACACTTTGCAAGGTCTCTCCCAACTTCACATCGACCACCCTCGTAACACTGGTAGTTCAGCTGCACACAGCCAGGCCATAGATGATTCAGGGGGAAGAAGTGTCTGTGGCAGGGCCTTTCACAGCCTTGTACAAACACTGCCCCACACACTCTCTACTCATCACACTCATCTGACTGCCCCGAGCTTTTCCAATGCTGCCTGTTGGGGTTCTCTTTCCGTTGTCCATCCCACTGACCAGTGTCTTGGCCCACCCACTTAGATATGCAGCACCTGTGTCCATCCAACACATGGGCGGAGTTAACTCTCAGTTCTGATACATTGATGAGCAACAGATCCTGCAGTCACTCCCCAACATTCTAGTACGGCCGCATTTGGAGTATTGCGTACAGTTCTGGTCGCCTCATTATAGGAAGGACGTGGAAGCTTTGGAACGGGTGCAGAGGAGATTTACCAGTATGTTGCCTGGTATGGAGGGAAAATCTTATGAGGAAAGGCTGATGGACTTGAGGTTGTTTTCGTTAGAGAGAAGAAGGTTAAGAGGTGACCTAATAGAGGCATACAAAATGATCAGAGGGTTAGATAGGGTGGACAGCGAGAGCCTTCTCCCGCGGATGGAGGTGGCTAGCACGAGGGGACATAGCCTTAAATTGAGGGGTAATAGATATAGGACAGAGGTCAGAGGTGGGTTTTTTACGCAAAGAGTGGTGAGGCCGTGGAATGCCCTACCTGCAACAGTAGTGAACTCGCCAACATTGAGGGCATTTAAAAGTTTATTGGATAAGCATATGGATGATAATGGCATAGTGTAGGTTAGATGGCCTTTAGTTTTTTCCATGTCGGTGCAACATCGAGGGCCGAAGGGCCTGTACTGCGCTGTATCATTCTATGTTCTATGCTCTATGTTCTATTCCCCACTCCCTACCATCTCCCACATTCACCCATTCTCCTTCCGATCCTTCGACCCCTGCATCCTCTGGCAGTCCATCTCCCTCCATCCCAGAGTCCTGCCTCCCTCCCTCCTTCGAAACCCATCCTATGCCCCTCCCCTTTACAGCCCCCCATACAATTCCTCCACTCCATCCACTCTCACCCTCTCCTCACTCTCCACTCCAACATCTTCCCTCAATTCATCCACCCTTCTAGTCTCATATTTTCTATGTGCCTGACCTCTGGCTCTTCATCCTCCCTGACCTTGTCCCTTTCCCCTCTGCCTTCAGCATTCCTGACTCTGCCCCACTTCTTCCTCAACCAAAACTCCTCCAGTGCTAAACACTCCCTCCTTAACTCCTGCATTCACCTTCACTGCAACCACCTATAGTCTAGCTTATACCTTAGTGTCTAGTCTTCCCCCTCGCCTTCACCGTTCCTTACGCCCTCCCTCAGTCCTACATCTTTTGAGACATCTTTTCACATGACCCTATCTATCTACGCCATCTCCCCGTCCTCTCCCCAAACAGCCACGCCCCACACAACCCCTCCCCAAACACTTCTCCCATCCAAAATCTTTCCACCATGTGTCTCACCTCCAGCCTTATGCCTTACCCTTCCGGAATCCCTCACTCAGTTCTTTCTCAATAGCTGCTTACCCCACAGCACCATCCTCTTCCCCTGTCCTTCTGGACACCCTCGGCCTGCCACACTCTCCAGCCCCCACCCCATCCCGGCCTCCTCCTGATATCATTGTTCCCCCTCTAAGCTTCAGCCTGAGACATTCGGCCCTCACCCACACCCTTCCACACCACATACCCATCTGCAGTTGATGAGGAGTTCTGGAACAGGTCAGAGAGCTCAGCGAAGACCATGGAAGACGCTGGGAATGCAGAGGCTGCTGCATGGCAATCCCCATGACAATCTCCTGGGAGCTGCATTGCGTTGGCCCCATACATGAAGATCCAGCCATCATTGGGTATGATGTGCTTCTCCAGGCTCCTGTAGCTGCAGTCCTCCAACATCATCATCTCCTCAGATATCTGTGAGATGAGCAGGGCCCAATAAAGATAGGACCAGACTTTATTCTAAATATGTTTTGCAGTGGTGTGTTTTCCCACTAGCATCGCAGAGAATTTGGAGTGGGAGGAAGATTCCGTTCAGGCCAACATTTACATCCTATTAACGGGATGCATATTAGCTTCATGCCGGCCTCTGGTGGGTTTTCCAACCTGCAATGGAGGGAGAAAGCAGAAGACCCTGAATTCACGCTGGTGCAAATCCGGTTTCTGAACCGCCCGCCCACATTCTCCCACCCTGCCCGGTACCCAACTCTCTGGCGGGATAATTCTGCCCTAGAAGTGGGAGCCCTGGGAGAGCAGAACCTCACATATTATCAGAAGTAAGAGAGTGAGGCAGCGTCACTGGGGCTGACTTCTCAGAGGATGCAGAACCAAAGCAGCCATGCTTTGATGGGTGAAGATATTGGACCTCTGGTGCTGCAGGTAAGGAGGGTAACTCTGGAGCATCAGGGACAGATGAGTTACAAAATGGCAGAGATTAGATGCATTGCAGATCTGAGGATAGTCATACCAGAAATAGACGGTCAAGCAAATGGCTGAAAAGAGTGAGGAAATTAATATCAGTAGAGAAAAGACTTGGCAAAAACTTAAGAGACTAAAATCCAACATATCCCCGGGATCTGATGGCTTACACTCTCGAGTTACGAAGGAGAGAGCTGCAGAGATAGCTGATGTGCTGTTTATGATTTTACAAAAGTCTTTAGATTCAGGATTGGTCCAAATAGGATTGTAAACTGGCAAATGTTACACACTTTTCAAGAAAAGGGCGAGAGAGAAACAGTGAATTACAGATCAGTTAGCTTAGAACCTGTTGTTGGGAAAGTACTGGAAACTATCTTAAGGAACTGTTAATAATGCACATAGAAAAGTATAACATGATTAGAACAAGTCAACATGGTTTTACTAAAGTGAAATACTGTTTGACAAATTTAGAGAATTTGTTGCAGTTGTAACTGTTAGGGTAGATAAAGGGAAACCAGTAGATGCAGTATACCTGGATTTCCAAAAGATGTTTGAAAAGGTGCCACACCAAAAGTCAACAGGCAAGATAAGTGCCCATGGGGGTTAAGGGAATGATTAATGGATAGAAGGCTGAGATTGGGAGTTTTTCAAGTTGGCAGGCAGTGACTAGTGGAATGCCACAAGGTTCTGTCCTGGGGCCTCAGCTATTTATAATCTATATTGATCACTTAGATGAAGAGACAGAGTCAAAGTTTATGATGATACCAAGTAAGGTAGGAAGTAGGGAGGCTACAGAGATATTGCAAAACAATATAGACATGTTAAGTGAGTGGACATCAAGATGGCCGATGGAGTATAATAGAGGGAAGGGTAAAACTGTTCACTTTGGTTTTAAGAATCGATAAACAGAATATATTTTTGAAGGATGTGAAATTATTAAGCATTGATATTTGAAGACTGGGGTGTGCTGATGCAAGGAACACCGAAAGTTAGCAAGCAGATTCAGAAAGAAATTAGGAAGACATGTTGGTTTTTGATGCAAAGAGGGTGAAGTACAAGAATAAAGAAGTCTTGCTGCAATTGGATGTAGTTTTGAAGAGGCCACGTCTGGAATACTATCTGAAGTTTGGACTCAACGTTTAAGTACACATATACTTGCATTGGAGGTGGTACATTGCAGGTTCACTAAATTGGTCCCTGGGATGAGGGATTATCCTCTGATGAGAGGCTGAGAAAATCAGACCTTTTATTCCCTGTAGTTTGGAAGAATGAGAAATGACCTCATTGAAATGTAAACAATTCTGAAGGGGCTTGATAGTATCGACACTGAAAGGTTTCCGCTGATTCAAAAGTTTCCTCTTATTTGACCAGCAGCTCTTGTGGGTGACCACCACCCTTATTTGGGCTGACGGTTCTGGCATAGCACCCAGTTAATTGGCCATTACTGGGAAGGTGCCACACTGCGCCCTGCCATCCATCCAAGCTGCGTCACCTTCCACTTTCAGCCTTGCCAACTGGTCCATAATAAAATACAGCCCACGATTCTAGTTAGGGAAGGAGACCCCATACTTCTGATAGTACTCTATTTGCACTCCTTGCAGCTCTGTACCAATCGTATGCACTTTCCAGCACTTCACTTTTTATTAGTTTAGCTCAGTGGGCAGGACAGCTGGTTTGTGATGCAGAGCAAGGGTAGCAGCACGGGTTCAATTCCAGTATCAGCTGAGAATTCTGAATTTTCCCTCTGTGTACCCGAACAGGTGCCGGAATATGGCGACTAGGGGCTTTTCACAGTAACTTCATTGCAGTGTTAATGTAAGTCTACTTGTGACAATAAAAAGATTATTATTATTAAGCTGCAGAGCTCCGTTTCTTCCCTACCCAATTTTGTGCCTAATGAGCTGACAGGTCTTCGTTCCATGTAGCTATTTTTGATTTCATTGCATCACACGATTATCTTTCATAATATCAAATTGTTTCTTGACGAGATTTATTGAGAGATACAGTGTAAAATAGTTAAGGTACTGGACAAGCAACCTGAGTTCAATTAACATGGCAACTTGCCAGCATCAGAAAAGATCACCATCAAAGATGGTTCACAAAAGGAACATAACAACTCAACTTGGTTTTCCCTACAACCACAATTGAGGATTAAAATGCTAATCAACCACATTCATAGCAGGTTAGAAATACCTCAACTCATCAGATTCCTCTGTGTTGATTTTCTATAGACATTTTATTTTCTGTTTCGACCAAAATGCTGTTTGTCTTCCAGTTTTTAGTTCTGGAAAACTCAAAATGTTAAAGTAGATTTTCTGAGTCATTGCTTGCTGACAGTTTATTTGGAAATGTCCTGGATGTGTTGCTAAGGTTCTTCCATTCACTTAAGGGGTGCGAGGATAAGGAAAAGCTACTCTTCAAAACCATGGGCTGGATTTTACAGACGGACGGACTGCTCACCCTCATGGAAGGAATGTTGCACAGCAGGCGACACATCAGAAAGAAGGCACGGCCCTCGACCGTAACACAGTGGGCTCAACTAAGTGAGAGTAGGACCTCCACCCCTCACTGGGAGACAGTCTCACCCTCAAGAGCTGCCGGCCAACCTGGCTGGCCAACTGCTCCTGCAGTCTGGGCACACCGGAAATCAGTAATGGGCACTGCCGGGACTGCCAGGTGGAGCACCCAGAAGAACAATGGCTACCTCAGCAAGACAATTCCAGGGCTTTCAGGGTGAGGGAGAATCCAGTGAGGCCAGAGAGGGAGGGTGGAGGGCTGGATTTTGGAAGGCAGGTGTTGAGGAATGAAGGGATGGTGTGACACCTTGGAGGATATCAAAGAGCTAGCATAGACACAGTGGGCTGAATGGCTTTTCCGGTGCGTCACCATTCTATGATTCCATGGTATCAAATCAGCGGACCTTCATCTCATATTGCTTAGGAGAAAACAAACTCCCCCATTTACTCCCGAAGTGAATATCAATTTTATTCATTCATTTACGTGATGTGGGCTATACCAGCATTCATTGCCCATTCAAAATTGCCTTTGAGAAGGTGGTGGTGAGCATCCCTCTTGGATCGCTGCAGTCCATGAGGTGTATGTACACCCACAGTGCTGTTAGAGAGGGAGTTCCAGGTATTTGATCCAGCGAAAGTGAAGGAACTGTCATAAGTGTCGAGGAATGAAGGGATGGTGTGACATCTTGGGGGACATAAAAGAGCTAGCATAGACACAGTGAGCTGAATGGCTTCTCCGGTGCGTGATATATTTCAAAGTCAGGATGAAGAGTGACTTGGAAGGGAACTTCCAAATGGTGGTGTTCCTATGTGTCTGCTGCCCTTGTCCTTCTGGATGCTGGTGTCTAAGGAGCCTTGGTGAGTTCCGGTTAACATTGTTTATCTTTGAAAATTCGGCTTGCAACCAATCTTCTCAGTCATGCAGCAGGTGCATATAAATCCCGAATCCCAGGGGGGCTGATGACATGCAGGCTTAAGCATCCTGGTGGATTTGAAGGATTAATATTTCTTGTGCTTTGTCGGCTGATGCAAGGGATTTGAATTTTAAAATCTGTGTCTGCAACAAAAGCCCTAGAAAAAAATGAGCATCTCCATCTGCAGTCACAGCGTATGCTTTCAAATCAACCTCTGTCTAACAGACTGTAACAAAACACCGACAGAGCGCAGAAAATTACAAGTATAGTACAGAGATTGATCATAATAACATTATTTGTTCAGGTATTATGGCCATTACCAGCCCTGGGGGTCTCATTACAGATCTGAGTGAATGAGCAGCTCAGGACTGGTAATGACTGTAATACCTTCCAAAATGCTGTTAATACTATATCGCACCACATGTGAATGAGGGACATTAGACAAGTGTATCAAATATCTTCCAGTGTAAAAGGATGAAATATTACCAGCAATTACACAGAGGGCAGTGGGTGCCTGGAACTCACTGCCGGAGGATGTGGTGGAAGCAGGGACGATAGTGACATTTAAGGGGCATCTTGACAAATACATGAATAGGATGGGAATAGAGGGATGCGGATCCCGGAAGTGCAGAAGATTTTAGTTTAGACGGGCAGCATGGTCGGCACAGGCTTGGAGGGCCAAAGGGCCTGTTCCTGTGCTGCACTGTTCTTTGTTCTTTTGTTCTATAAAGCTGCAAAGAAGCTGGTTCTTCCGACAATGGTACCATGAGATTTTCTTTCCCCCATTTCTAGTCAGGCGTTTGCTTACCAATTCAAACAGAACCACCAACAACTTGAAACAAAGTGAGATTCAAAGAGAAAGAACCGATTGCATTGATTATGATCTGTTTCATTATCTCACAAGATACAATAAGCATGAAGTGCATCCACAGTTGTCATGTAGAAAACATGGCAGTCAATCTGAACACGGCAAAGTCCCACAAAAGCAATGTTGCTGATGATTAGATTCACTTTTTTTAATGATGTTAGTTGAGTGATGGTAATTGGCTAGAAATTGGGGCAGCACGGTAGAATAGTGGTTAGCACAATTGCTTCACAGCTCCAGGGTCCCAGGTTCGATTCCGGCTTGGGCCACTGTCTGTGCGGAGTCTGCACGTTCTCCCCGTGTGTGCGTGGGTTTCCTCCGGGTGCTCCGGTTTCCTCCCACAGTCCAAAGATGTGTAGGTCAGGTGGATTGGCTATGCTAAATTGTCCTTAGTGTCCAAATTTGCCCTTACTGTTTGGTGGGGTACTGGGGATAGGGTAGAGGTGTAGGCTTGGGTAGGGTGCTCTTTCCAAGAGCCGGTGCAGACTCGATGCGCCAAATGGCCTCCTTCTGCACTGTAAATTCTATGATTCTATGAACTCTACTGCTCTATTTTAGAATAGTATCATGGATCATTTATCATCAACTGAACAGGGAAGACAAGTTCCCAGTTTGATGTCTCATCTGACGGATAGTACCATGACAGCACACCCTCAGTTATGGGAGCTGATGTTCAAAACAGCATCAAATACCTGAGGTTGTAAACAATACAGTTCAGCTTCAGAAAATTGCCTGAGAGCAGGATGCAATTGGTCACTAAGCAATCATAGAACATAGAACATAGAACAGGCCCTTCGGCCCTCGATGTTGTGCCGAGCAATGATCACCCTACTTAAACCCACGTAACCCGTATACCCGTAACCCAACAATCGCCCCATTAACCTTACACTACGGGCAATTTAGCATGGCCAATCCACCTAACCCACACATCTTTGGACTGTGGGAGGAAACCGGAGCACCCGGAGGAAACCCACGCACACACGGGGAGGACGTGCAGACTCCACACAGACAGTGACCCAGCCGGGAATCGAACCTGGGACCCTGGAGCTGTGAAGCATTGACGCTAACCACCATGCTACCGTGAGGCCCCGTTCTCCATTTATGCTTCCCAATGTTTAATTGGTGGAAATTTTTACGCATCCAATACTAGGTATCAGACTCTCAGCATGACAAATCAGAGAGAGTGGGGAACGGGTGGGGTGGGGCTGGAGTATGGTGCTAGTTAGTAATGTTTGTTGTCACCGTGCATGCAGAGGCTAATTTTATCTTTTAAATCATATCAAGGCAGAATAGGAGGAGGCCAAGGTCGTATCCTAGTGAGAGTTCAGAGGTAATGGTGCGGGAGTGGGAAGAGAAGCCATTGCAGGAGAATCTCCGAATGTGACTGGATCGGGAAGAATGAAACCATGAAAGGGCAGTCCCACCCAGCTGAACAATGAGGGAGAAACATTAAAGGAGGATGCTCTGACCAACAGTCTCAAAGGCTGCAGATATATTGAGAAGGATGAGGAGGGCTATTGCACTGAGTCACCAGGGATGCGATCTGTGAATTTGATAAGGGCTCTTTTGATGTGGTGACAGAGCAGAAACCAGACTGAAGAAGTTAAGGTATGAAATTATAATAGGCCAATTTGAAAGGGAACAACACATTTGATGATTTTGGAGATGAAAGAGAGGTTAAATTTGAAATGGCCGTTTTTAGCCACTTGAGCAATCTTATGAAGGTTACACGCATTTTCCAATTCCAAATGACAGTCTCCTATTGATTTCATTAGTCTTGGGTACAACATGTTTGATCAGCACACATAATTGTTGTCTTGGTCATTACAATATTTCTTGATGACTTTATCATTTTAATGGTGATATGGTCAAGGACTGTGATCGCAACTTGTAATGGAACCAAGTTGCTATATGTGATCCACATGTGCCAGAGTAAGACAATGAGGAATAACTTGGATACCCAGAAATGAGCATTGGGATCACGATGCATGATTAATGTTTAGTTCAGGCAGCATATCAACAATCATGCTGACTGCGTATTTCCATGACCGTCTGTGTCCAGAGATAATGGTCACCTTCCTAATCACTGGCAATGTAGTCTTTACCCAGCACTGATGTTGCAATTGTGGTTGTAGCCAGTGGTAGATTATAGAGTGGTCATCCTCACTAAAATGTAAGCATCTTGCATATCATTCCTTGCTGAGGGAAAGGTGGGAGAATAGTTCCCTGAAGCTCCTGGATGGATCAGGCTATTGTTTAATGTATTTTCCCCCTCCTCCTCTGCCTCCTTCTTCCAATAGTTTGTTCTACTCTACTTTGACTCTATTCATTCTCCACGTCATGCTGTACTCTGAGAGAAATGGCTGCTATTACACCCACATCCAGGAGCAACGGACTTTTACAGAAGACTTGAAGTCAATAAAAATCCTTTAGTCCCTGCATACCCCTCACTGTAATTACATGTTGTTAAATAAGATTAATGACTATTCTAAAGCAGTACAGGCATTGTCTCCTCTGACCAGCACTCTGAGCCTTACTCCATTATACGTTTGTAACAGGAAATCGGCAAGGATAAGGCTGTTAAGGGCAGCACGGTGGCTCAGTGGGTTAGCCCCGCTGCCTCACGGCGCCGAGGTCCCACGTTCGATCCCAGCTCTGGGTCACTGTCGATGTGGAGTTTGCACATTCTCCCCGTGTTTGCGTGGGTTTCACCCCCACAACCCAAAGATGTGCAGAGTAGGTGGATTGGCCATGCTAAATTGTCCCTTAATTGGAAAAAATGAATTGGGTACTCTAAATTTAAAAAAAATGTTTTTTAAAAGGATAAGGCTGTTAATACCTTACAAAAAGCCCATCTGTTATAACCCCCATGATGCCACGTGGACGACCCAATTGATCTCGCCATTGGGCTGATGGAATACGAGCTCCCCATCTCAGGAGTGGGGGTCTAATAACTGGGTTCGGTAATATCCACCGATAAAAGCCGGCCGAAGGGAAGCGGCATCTTCAGATGGCCCCAGCCACTACTTGTACTTCCCGCCATTTTGTGGCTTCCATTTGTTTCGGAATAAAGTAATCTCTTTCAAACCTTTTCGGGGCTCCTCATGATTACAATACCACCCCCAAAATTAAACGTGCTTAGACCAGCCCGGAGAGTGACTCCTAAACTTACATTCAAATTGGAGTTCAATTCAATGATGGAAAACAAATGTTGAAGTATCAACATGGCTGTTCTTCATGTCCTTTGCCTTTATTGTGAAATGCAATCATTCCTGAATATTGATTTTAACTGTGCCATGAACAGAATTTGCCACAGCTAACCATCTTTGGGTTAGCATTTATTTAATAGGGATAGGTTGAGAAGATAGTCTAATGGACAATTATTTATGTGTCAATTTTGGTCCCCATGAAATAGTTACATAACCGAGACTTCACACGCAACAGCAGTACAGCTGGACATGTATTAATGCTTCACACTCCTAAAACATACAAAAACAAATCATGTATTTTCAACGACCAATTTACACTTGGTGCAGCGATAATTAGAAAGAAAAACTTAGGCATTTATTAAAAATATCTATACATTAAACATTCAAGCACACAATATACTGGGTGGTTAACATTATTCAATGACCACAAACAACTAAAACCGAGTTCTGCTATTGTCAATTTGATGCACATCAGTGTTTTGGTTTATCAATAATGTGTGAGGATCCTGGGAAAATTATACAAAAATCTCCGACTTGCAAATGAACTTAAACTTGACATGGCATTTTTGTCGCAGAATTTACGTGACAATTAAAATTTGGCTGCACTCAGACATTCAATTAAATGTCCAAACTCAGATTGGCCCAACTGGATTATCCATGATGTGGTGATGCCGGCTCTGGACTGGGGTGGGCACAGTTAGAAGTCGCACAGTACCAGGTTAAAGTCCAACAGGTTTATTTGAAATCACACGCTTTTGGAGCGCTGTTTCTTTATCAGGGGAACTGCCCCCTTCACCTGATGAAGGTGCAGTGCTCTGAAAGCTTGTGATTATAAATAAACCTGTTGGACTTTAACCAGGTGTTGTGCGACTTCCAACTGGATTATGAAAATGATATAGTCATCCTTTTGTAACGTTTTCAAGTGTAGCTGAATGGTGGCATATTAAATAATATGTCATGTGGTTACCAATTTACCAGACTTATGCTGCAAGTGACATAAAGACTTCCAACATGAATATATTCCTATTGCTTTGCTAACACTGTTCATGGATTGAACTTGCTGGGATGCAGTTATCTCACTACATTTGCTCTGAGTTGTGAGACTGAGCGAATAGACAGTCATTATAATGGAATGTTTCAATTAACCTGATATCACTGGAAAAGCCTCAGTGGTGTGGAGTCAGGGCTGGTAAATTTAATGCATGGCCGCTTCATAGCCAGTGTATTAGAGAATCCATGAAAAGTATTAAATTAATTAGCAGTGCATTAAAACGGGAGCCTTGACACTGCTTGAGGAAAAACAATAAAACAATCAAGTTTAACATCATCTGGGATTTAGAAATAACAAAATACTAGGAGCCAAATTTTTGATTACACAAGGTTAGGGATAGTCAAAAGTTCTCATTGGACGGGTCATGGGATCCAGCAGAAACTCTATGGATGATGTGGGCAGGGTCCAGGATCAGAGGAGGAATCCAAATGGTGATGGGATAGGTTCAAAAGGGAGAGGTGGCACCTCCACATCCACAATGATAGGGCCAGGATGATGGAGGGAGGTTGAAGAGTTACACAGGGAAAGTACACAGTGATTTTGGGAGGGTCAAGTGTGGCACAAAGTGAAGTGAATTATAATCTTAGCCTTGACTATTGTGGATCATGCAATTCCTTGGGTGATCATTCTCACTTAAGGTTGAGAAAGGTAGGCCTCACAGACACTTAAATGGGCCTGAAGAACTGATATAACTCTCCCCGAAAGAAAGAACATAGAACAAAGAGTGCAGAAGGAGGCCATTCAGCCCATCAAGTCTGCACCAAACCATTTAAGCCCTCACTTCCACCATATCGCCCTAACCCAATAACCACGTCTAACCATTTTGGACACTAAGGGCAATTTAGCATGGTCAATCCACCTAACCTGCATGTCTTTGGACTGTGGGAGGAAACCGGAGCACCCGAAGGAAACCCATGCAGACACGGGGAAAACGTGCAGACTCCGCACAGACAGTGACCTAGCAGGGAATCGAACCTGGCGCTATGAAGCCACAGTGCTAACCACTTTGCTACCATGCTCCTAGGAACCACCAGATTATATTACTGTACTCCAGGTATCCTTTTTGACATATTTTAGCTAGATTATAACAACCCTGGGGTGATGGGGGTCTGGGGATATCTTCTTAACTATGTACCTACCTCTCCACTGAAGACTGTACAGAGATGGGTTCTTGAGTTTGGACAGGGAAGATTATATATAAAGGTTTATTAAAGAACTGAACATGTAATTCAGCTTTGATGGTATTTAATCGTGAGATTGACAGTTCTAGGAAAGGTAAGTTCAGCCTTGTTTCTAATAAAGATAAATATTTAAGTTATCCATAAATATTTAGAATAATATTTATTTTAAATCCCCAAGCAGAATGCAACCCAGTCGAACAAGGATACCTCTATCCCAATTAAGAGGAGAACTATGATCCTTCACTACAGCAGGTACCTTCACCTTGAGAGATGCTGGAGTAAATCCAACAAATCCAAACATCCTCCTGTGTAGTTCCAATATTTATGTCCTAAAATAACTAAAGAAGCAAGAAGCATGCTGAGAATGCATGCTGGACAACATTTTGTTTTTTTGTCTGATTCCTTCAATCAAACTGAATACTGAGAGGTACAGGAGGAGGTCAGCTTCTTGCAACACCCCTTTCCGGGATTCAGTAAACAAGTTGTTTAGAGTCATCCTTGAGCTTATCTAACGTTAGATTGTAACATTTTACAATTTAGAAGGCCTTGCTGAGGTGATATAAAGGCCAGCTCCGATTTTTTTCTCCTTCAGACTGTTTTTTTTTTCTTCAGAACTGCCTTGTGTCAGAGGATGTGCTGCAGGATACAATTACACCCAGGACTTTTACAAACTTTTTAACTCATGTCCCTTTGTCCAACAGATGAATTCTGCTCTTCATTTTTTGATCCCTTTTTCATAACTCCATGTTTATAGCTGGATTATTTGTCTTTTTGACTGCATTCCTTCACAGAAGCATGGGGGGTTTAAACTAATTCAGCAGGGGCATGGGAACCTGGATTGTAGTTTTGGGGTGCGAGAGATTGAGAGTAGAGAGGTCAGGAGCACAGTTTTGACTTCGCAGGAGGGCGGCAGTGTTCAGGTCTGTGGTTTGAAGTGTGTCTATTTCAATGCCAGGAGTATACGAAATAAGGTAGGGGAACTGGCAGCATGGGTTGGTACCTGGGACTTCGATGTTGTGGCCATTTCAGAGACATGGATAGAGCAGGGACAGGAATGGTTGTTGCAGGTTCCGGGGTTTAGGTGCTTTAGTAAGGTCAGAGAAGGGGGCAAAAGAGGGGGAGGTGTGGCGCTGCTAGTCAAGGACAGTATTACGGTGGTAGAAAGGATGCAAGATGGGGACTCTTCTTCCGAGGTAGTATGGGCTGAGGTTAGAAACAGGAAAGGAGAGGTCACCCTGTTGGGAGTTTTCTATAGGCCACCTAATAGTTCTAGAGATGTAGAGGAAAGGATGGCGAAGATGATTCTGGAAAAGAGCGAAAGTAACAGGGTAGTTGTTATGGGAGACTTTAACTTTCCTAATATTGACTGGAAAAGATATAGTTCGAGTACATTGGATGGGTCGTTCTTTGTACAATGTGTGCAGGAGGGTTTTCTGACACAATATGTTGACAGGCCAACAAGAGGTGAGGCCACTTTGGATTTGGTTTTGGGTAATGAACCAGGCCAGGTGTTAGATCTGGAGGTAGGTGAACACTTTGGAGACAGTGACCACAATTCGGTGACCTTTACGTTAGTGATGGAAAGGGATAAGTATACCCCGCAGAGCAAGAGTTATAGCTGGGGGAAGGGCAATTATGATGCCATTAGACATGACTTAGGATGTGTTGGTTGGAGAAGTAGGCTGCAAGGGTTGGGCACACTGGATATGTGGAGCTTGTTCAAGGAACAGCTATTGCATGTTCTTGATAAGTACGTACCAGTCAGGCAGGGAGGAAGGGGTCGAGCGAGGGAACCGTGGTTTACCAAAGAAGTGGAATCTCTTGTTAAGAGGAAGAAGGAGGCCTATGTGAAGATGAGGCGTGAAGTTTCAGTTGGGGCGCTTGATAGTTACAAGGAAGCGAGGAAGGATCTAAAGAGAGAGCTGAGACGAGCAAGGAGGGGACATGAGAAGTCTTTGGCAGGTAGGATCAAGGAAAACCCAAAAGCTTTCTATAGGTATGTCAGGAATAAAAGAATGACTAGGGTAAGAGTAGGGCCAGTCAAGGACAGTGGTGGGAAGTTGTGTGTGGAGGCTGAGGAGATAAGCGAGATACTAAATGAATACTTTTCGTCAGTATTCACTCAAGAAAAAGATAATATTGTGGAGGAGAATGCTGAGACCCAGGCTATTAGAATAGATGGCATTGAGGTGCGTAGGGAAGAAGTGTTGGCAATTCTGGACAAGGTGAAAATAGATAAGTCCCCGGGGCCGGATGGGATTTATCCTAGGATTCTCTGGGAAGCCAGGGAAGAGATTGCTGAGCCTTTGGCTTGATTTTTAGGTCATCATTGGCTACAGGAATAGTGCCAGAGGACTGGAGGATAGCAAATGTGGTCGCTTTGTTCAAGAAGGGGAGTAGAGATAACCCCGGTAACTATAGGCCGGTGAGCCTAACGTCTGTGGTGGGTAAAGTCTTGGAGAGGATTATAAAAGATACGATTTATAATCATCTAGATAGGAATAATATGATTAGGGATAGTCAGCATGGTTTTGTGAAGGGTAGGTCATGCCTCACAAACCTTATCGAGTTCTTTGAGAAGGTGACTGAACAGGTAGACGAGGGTAGAGCAGTTGATGTGGTGTATATGGATTTCAGTAAAGCGTTTGATAAGGTTCCCCACGGTCGGCTATTGCAGAAATACGGAGGCTGGGGATTGAGGGTGATTTAGAGATGTGGATCAGAAATTGGCTAGTTGAAAGAAGACAGAGAGTGGTAGTTGATGGGAAATGTTCAGAATGGAGTTCAGTTACGAGTGGCGTACCACAAGGATCTGTTCTGGGGCCGTTGCTGTTTGTCATTTTTATAAATGACCTAGAGGAGGGCGCAGAAGGATGGGTGAGTAAATTTGCAGACGACACTAAAGTCGGTGGAGTTGTAGACAGTGCGGAAGGATGTTGCAGGTTACAGAGGGACATAGATAAGCTGCAGAGCTGGGCTGAGAGGTGGCAAATGGAGTTTAATGTGGAGAAGTGTGAGGTGATTCACTTTGGAAAGAATAACAGGAATGCGGAATATTTGGCTAATGGTAAAATTCTTGGTAGTGTGGATGAGCAGAGGGATCTCGGTGTCCATGTACATAGATCCCTGAAAGTTGCCACCCAGGTTGATAGGGTTGTGAAGAAGGCCTATGGTGTGTTGGCCTTTATTGGTAGAGGGATTGAGTTCCGGAGCCATGAGGTCATGATGCAGCTGTACCAAACTCTGGTACGGCCGCATTTGGAGTATTGCGTACAGTTCTGGTCGCCTCATTATAGGAAGGACGTGGAAGCTTTGGAACGGGTGCAGAGGAGATTTACCAGGATGTTGCCTGGTATGGAGGGAAAATCTTATGAGGAAAGGCTGATGGACTTGAGGTTGTTTTCGTTAGAGAGAAGAAGGTTAAGAGGTGACTTAATAGAGGCATACAAAATGATCAGAGGGTTAGATAGGGTGGACAGCGAGAGCCTTCTCCCGCGGATGGAGGTGGCTAGCACGAGGGGACATAGCCTTAAATTGAGGGGTAATAGATATAGGACAGAGGTCAGAGGTGGGTTTTTTACGCAAAGAGTGGTGAGGCCGTGGAATGCCCTACCTGCAACAGTAGTGAACTCGCCAACATTGAGGGCATTTAAAAATTTATTGGATAAGCATATGGATGATAAGGGCATAGTGTAGGTTAGATGGCCTTTAGTTTTTTTTTTCCATGTCGGTGCAACATCGAGGGCCGAAGGGCCTGTACTGCGCTGTATCGTTCTATATGTTCTATGTTCTAGAAGGTGATGGGCGAGGAGGTCATGGGTTGCAAGTTTAGGGTCACTCACACAATGGGCTCAATCCTCCCCCCCCCCCCCCCCCCACGCCAGATGGGAGAATCGCTGGGGCGCCAGGTGAGTCCCACCACACTGGCCCGGCACCCGCACGTGATTCTCCCAAACTGGCGCGGCGAGATTTATGGCTGGGCGCTCGGAGAATCGTCGCTCGCCGTTTGTAACGGGCGAGCGGCGATTCTCCCGCCTGGATGGGCCGAGCGGCCTGCCCAATGCGACGTATTCCCGCCGGCGCCGTCCACACCTGGTCGCTGCCAGCGGGAAAAGCGCGGGAACGCTGGGACCAACTCCGGGAGGGGGGGTGGGCAAAAGGGGTCTGGCCCGCGATCAGTGTCCACCGATCGCCGGCCTCTCTGAAGGAGGACCTCCTTTCCTCCGGCGTCCCGCAAGATCACTCCGACATCTTCTTGCGGGGCAGCGGAGAGGACGGCAACCATGCATGTGTGGGGCAAGCTCTGATGCGCCACTGCAATGTCCATCTGCGCCCAGGATATGTCCGACTATGGCTGAACTCTCCAGTCCTGCACCTCTGCCATGGACATCACAGTATGTCCCAAACCTTGGATGTCCTGACACATGGCTCTGATTTCTTTCCCCAGGCCTTCCACCAGGCACGCCACCCTTACAGTACTGGCCTGGGTGCCACGCATTGTAGGCAACATCTCCTGCACCTGAAGGCAAGTGGACTCCTCCAGCTATACTTGCCGGCATTGGAATGTTGCTGACACTCCTTTCTGTAGATTCTGGCTCTGAATCTGCATCTGCATCAGTGATGGGATTAACTTTTCCAGAAGTGCGACATCTGTCTTGGTGGAAGCTATTTCCTGTGATCGGACAGTTGCCTGATCGTTCACTCCCTCAGAAGTCCCTCTATCTGATGTGCTGCATGTATGTGTGTGGTGCTCACGAGAGGGTGACCCAGGAGCCTCTTTGCTGATATTTCCCACCAAGATGATAATCTCTGCGGTGATGGATCGTGTACATGAAAGCAATGTAGAGATGTCGGTGCTTTTCCAAGAATGGTTCTCTCGGATGTTCTGAGTGCCTGGAGGAGGCGCTGTGATACCGAATGTCCCGGCCTTGTCTGATGGGGATCCGGGCAACAAAATACATGGGGCCAGACCTTGGGACGGACAGGTTTGTGGACAGGATAGACTCACTTGAAATCAGGAGATCTGAGTTGCATGAACTCTCATATCCTCACCACATGCAAAACTCCATGTCAGCCACTAACATCATTATTCAAGAAAAATGGGAGTGAAGAAACAGGGAACAACAGGCCATGAGACTAATAGCTCAGAGGCCCAGGCTAATGTGCTGGAGACACAGATTCAAAATCCACCACGGCAGCTGATGAAATTTAAATATGATTAATTAACCTGGAATTGGAAGCTAGGCTCAATAATAGTGACCATGAAATGAGCAGCAATTGTCATAATGTAGAAACCTATCTGATTCACTTTGTCCTTTAGGGAAAGAAATCGGCTGTTCTTACCCAGCCTGGCCTATATGTGACTCCAGATCCACTGCAATGTGGTTGATTTGTGAAAATAGCCTCTGAAATGGCACTAGCAAGCCATTCTGTTCAAGAGCAATTCGAGATGTGTAACAAGTCCTGGCCTTGCTGGAGATGCCCACATCCCGTGAAAGAATAAAAAGAAAAAATTAAGGAAGTCTTGCCAATGCGCTTAGAAAAGCATAGTATGGGGCAGTACGGTGGCACAGTGGATTAGCCCTGCTGCCTCATGGCGCCAAGGTCCCAGGTTCGGCCCCGGCTCTGGGTCACTGTCCATGTGGATTGGCAATGCTAAATTCCCCCTTAATTGGAAAAAATGAATTGGGTACTCTAAACCAGTGTTCTTCAAAGTCGGGGGCGCGACCCGTGGGAGGGTCGCGGGCGGGTGTCGGGAGGGTCGCGGAGCCTTTGTCCGCGCGCCCCGCTCCTGATCGCGTAAATCCCTGATCATAATTTCATAATGCCGGCTGCAAGTGGCCGGGAACATGTCAAAACAAAATTCGGCAGCAATGCGCATGCGCGCACGATGATCGGCGTGCATGCGCATTCCGCGAACATGTTTTTAAAAATCGGCCGCATTGCGCGTGCGCGCACGATGATCAGTGCGCATGCGCAAATCGGGCACGCATGCGCAGTGCGGCCGCTATTTTTTTAAACAGTTGCAGCTTTTTGTTTTACAAGTCCTGTAGTGGTTTTTATTCATTTTTTTCATTTATTTTATTCGTTTTTTTACAAGTTTGGGGCGGTTTATTCATTTTTTTTCATTTATTTTATTCATTTTATTTTTATTTTTTTTTACAAGTTCGGTGGGGGGGGGTTTATTTCATAAAATTTTATAGGAAAAAAATTCAGAACTTTGGACAGATGGAGACTCCATACTTTCCAACACCGGAAGGCCTCACCTTCATCCAACAGGTTCCATTGGAGGAATGTGTACGAAGGCCAAAGGGACCCAAAACCATCTCCTCCATTTTTGTCAGCAGCAAACAAGTTAAGAGAAAATGGTGGGTCGCGCAGGTCGGCCGGCGTGGGTCGCGCAGATCAGCCGGCGTGGGTCACGAAGGTCAGCCGGCGTGGGTCACGGAGGTCGGCCGGCGTGGGTCACGAAGGTCGGACGGGTTGGGTCCCGAAGGTTGGCCTGTTGGTAAAAATGGGTCCCCGGAAAAAAAGTTTGAAGAACACTGCTCTAAATATTTTTTTTAAATTAAAAAAAAAGAAAACATAGTATATTAAAACAAGCCAACATTTTATTATGGGTAATGAAATCCTCTTTGATAAATGTATTTGCCTTTTGAGGATGTAACTAATAGGGCAGATCAAGGGGAACCTGTGGGTGCAGTATACTTCGATTTCTAAAAGGCATTTAATAAAGTTCCACAAAAAAATTAATAAACAAGATAAGGGTTCATAGAGTAGGGAATGAAATATTATCATGGATAAGCATTGGCTACTGGACAGGACGCACAGAATAATGGGGCATTTCCAAGTTGGCAAGCTGTGAGTAGTGGAGTCTCACAAAGATCAGCGTCGGTGGTCTCAGCTATTTATAATTTATATTAATGACATTCTTCTCAGCTACAGAGAGCTTTTCTGATGATACATAGCTAGGAAACGGTGCAGAGGACATTTGCCAGGATGCTGCCTGGGTTGGAGCATTTGAGCTATGGAGAGACTGGATAGTCTCAAGCTGTTTTCTTCAGAGAAGGGAAGGCTGAGGGGGGACCTGATTGAAGAGTAGATGATTATGAGGGGTATGGACAAGATGGATAGACAGCAGCCATCCGCTTTAGTTGAAATGAGGACATAAAAGAGCAGCACGGTAGCATTGTGGATAACACAATTGCTTCACAACTCCAGGATCCCAGGTTCGATTGCTGGCTTGGGTCACTGTCTGTGTGGAGTCTGCACGTTCTCCCCGTGTGTGCGTGGGTTTCCTCCGGGTGCTCCGGTTTCCTCCCACAGTCCAAAGATGTGCAGGTTAGGTGGATTGGCCATGCTAAATTGCCCTTAGTGTCCAAAATTGCCCTCAGTGTTGGGGGGGGTTACTGGGTTATGGGGATAGGGTGGACGTGTTGACCTTGGGTAGGGTGCTCTTTCCAAGGGGCGGTGCAGACTCGATAGGCCGAATGGCCCCCTTCTGCACTGTAAATTCTATGATGCTATGATCATTTTAAAGTGAGGGAGAATCATAGAATCTTAGAATTTACAGTGTCCATTGAGTCTGTACTGGCCCTTGGAAAGAGCACCCTACTCAAGCCCACACTTTCACCCTATCACCGTAAACCAACTTAACCTTTTTGGACACTTAGGGCAATTTAGCATGGCCAATCCAACTAACCTGCAAATCTTTGGACTGTGGGAGGACCGGAGCACCCGAAGGAAACCCACGCAAATACGGGGAGAACGTGCAGACTCCGCACAAACAGTGACCCAAGCCTGGAATTGAACCTGGGTCCCTGGAGCTGTGAAGCAACTGTGCTACTGTGCTGCAAGGAGGAGGGTTAGAGGGGATTTGAGAAAAAGCTTTCTTTCCCAAAGGATGGTTGGAGTCTGGAATGCAGTACCTGGATTGGGAAAACTCATTGTACAAAACTCATGTACTTAAAACATATGTGGATGAGCACATGAAATGTCATAACAAGTGCTGAAAAGTGGGATTAGTTTAGATTTTGTGTAGTTTGTCAGTGCAGTCTTGGTGGGCTGAAGGGTCTCTTCTCTACTCCATGACTCAAGGTAGGAATGCAAGCTGCAAGGAGGCCACAAAGAAGTTGCAGAGTGATAGCAACAGGTTAAGTGAGTGGGCAACAAGATGGCAGATGGTGTATAATGCAAGGAAGTGAGAGGTTATTCGCTTTGATCAGAAAAATAGAAAAGCATTGAAGCAACAGTGCTAACCACTGTGCTACCATGCCATGGGCTTGAAACTTGTAAGCGTTGATGTTCAGAGGGATATGGTTGTGCTCATATAAGGAACACAGGTATAGTGAATAATTTGGAAGGCAATTGGAAGGGTATTGATGGTGGATTGGAGCAGAAAAATAAAGATGTTTTGCGCCAATTCCACAGAGCTTTGGTGAATGCACATCTAGAATACTGTGCATGGATTTTCTCTCTCTTTCGTAAGGAAAGATATACTCACATTGAAGGTGGTGCAGTGAAGGTTCACTTGTTTTGTCTGTGGGATGAGAGGATTATTCCGTAATGAAAAATTGAGTAAATTGAGTCATATACTGAAGTTTCGAAGAAGAGGAAGTAATCTCATTGAAGCATATGAGATCCTGAAGGGGATTGACAGGGTAGACACAGAGAAGTTGTTTATCCAGGATGGGGAATCTTGAACATGGGGCATTATCTCAGGATATGGAACTGGTCATTTAGGACTGAGTAATTCCTTCACTCTAAGGGTTGTGAATCTTTGGAATTAGGTACCCCGATGGTTGTGGATGCTCAATTGTTGCATATACTTAGGATTGGGATAGACAGATTTTTTACTCGGAAATGAGAAATAGGCGGGAAAGTGAAGTCGAAGTCAAAGGTCAGCCTATTGATCATATTGAATGGCAGAGCAAACTCAACGTGCAGTCTGTCCAACTCCTGCTCCTGTTCCCTACATTATTATATTATTCTGTCTGTCCCACATTCTGTTGCTCATGACAAAGAAGCATTGTTTCATAAACAGCATTTCTCTTCGATGTGAAAAGTTTGCTAAGTACTTTTTTGGCACAAGACCACTACTTAGTGTCAACAATTGTTTCCATTCCTTACTGATAGGAAGAGAGCTCATTGTCAGTCAGATATATTAAAATTAAACCCTCTCATGACCTCAGGAAACCATAACCGAGACAGACAAGCGTGTGCATCAAGGTCAAAAAAGGGATATCACTTGAAGCTATTTTGCTAACGTAGTGACCACATTCATTCCAAAGTGCATCTCCCTTTTACCTTTTTTTCAATAGAGCTGTTTTCTTTCCTGACAGATCTGTTGCTTTTCTTATCCCTTTGAACAAGCCGTTAGCATGTTGTGTGTGGAAGGATATCTGAATATTCCAGCAAAGTTGTAACCAGTAATCATTGGCACACTGCCTAGCTGTCTGTTGGCTCTTAATGCATTTACAGTCTTCTCCCTCCATTCCGTCTTGCAGTCAATGAGAGCGGACCACTTGGCTTCAATGACAAGTTCATCACAGTGATGTTATCCATGAATGAGTCAGCATTTTTCTGCTCTTGCTTCCCATCTGCTGACAGCATCATATTGTGGATGGTATCTCAAAGTATGTTCCATTTCACTGCTCCATTGTGCTGATAAGTTGAAAAGTGCCTGTTGAATCAAGTTGAGGGATAATTGGATTTTATCCGGGGTCCTTCAGAACCTGGGAAGTATTAAGGCTTGGGCTGGTAAGTGCCAAGTAATATTCACATCACACAAGCAACGGCCTTCTTCAACGAGAGAGGATTTAACCATCGCCCTTTGCACTTGCATCCCTGAATCACCCACTAACAAAATACTAGAGGTCACCATTGACCAGGAATAGAACTGGACGAGCCATATAAATACTGTGGCTACAACAGCATAGAACATAGAACAGTACAGCACAGAACAGGCCCTTCGGCCCTCAATGTTGTGCCGAGCCATGATCACCCCACTCAAACCCACGTATCCACCCTATACCCGTAACCCAACAACCCCCCCCCTTAACCTTACTTTTATTAGGACACTACGGGCAATTTAGCATGGCCAATCCACCTAACCCGCACATCTTTGGACTGTGGGAGGAAACCGGAGCACCCGGAGGAAACCCACGCACACAGGGGGAGGACGTGCAGACTCCACACAGACAGTGACCCAGCCGGGAATCGAACCTGGGACCCTGGAGCTGTGAAGCATTTATGCTAACCACCATGCTACCCTGCTGCCCCAGCATGTCAGAGGCTGGGAATTATGCAGTGAGTAATTTATATCCAGACTCCCCAAAGTTATAAAACGTAGAGTCACAGGTCCACTAATTAGTTTTAACAGCAAGAAAAAAACATTTATTAAACATGAAAAGTTGGATTATTATGCAATGTTCCTTTACTCCCCCATCACTGTAAGAGATACATACAGATTTTAAGATGAACATGAATTATAATGTACATTTTAAGCTACAATGGCCTCCTTAACACAAAGTCTCTATAAGCACACAGATCAACTAAACACATCTGCTCTGAGCCCAAGATAGTGTTTGTGAATTTCTGCTCAGAATTCCCAATATTTATCATATTGGTTCTTGTGTTTTTCTATGAGTGTGACCATTTCAGCCATCTTGTTCTGGAACATAATTTCAGTTTCTTTTGCTGTCTGAATTGCTAATTCTGCTGTCAATTTCAGTTCTTCAGTTAATTCCTCTTGCTAAGCTTCCCTTCTTCAAGCTCGTTCTCCCGAGTCAATTCTTCACTGGACTTCTTATTTTCCAGTTGCTTTTTTCCATGGAGCTCAGCTTATTCTACTTTGACTCATTAAGTTCTGCTTCTTAACTTCATTTTGTACATTTTTGTAACTTTATTTTAAGTATGCAATCAGTCATTCCATCTTGTTGTTTTAATGTCTTCTCTGGAGCTTTAATTATTTTTGCTGATTCCTCTTTATGTTCAATAGTTTGTCGTTTCTTTCATTTCTGTGTTTCCACCAAGGGGAATCCATCATGTTCTTACTGGGCAGATAATTTATACTTGTCAGAACTTCAGCCAAACACTCTTGGCTTCACTGTTGGTCAGGTTGTCTAAGATGAGGTGTTAATTGGTTTATATTCTGAAATTCTCTTTTTGTCCTTCTTGTGGGGTCTTTCATTGTCCTTCTTGGATTGTTCAGTGCCCTCCTGTGGAATCTTTCAGTGCCCTCCTCTTGGGTCTTTCAGTGCTCTCCTTCCTGGGTCTTTTATTGCCTCCTCTTTGAGGTCTTTGACACCTATGGATTTTTTTTTTGAGAATTTGCTCTTAAATGGGTCTGTCTTTTGCCCTCTTTTCGGGCTCTTCTATTGCCTCCTTTCTGAGGTTTTCAATGCCTCTTCCTTGAGGTCTTCATTGCCTCTTCTGAGGTCTCCCATTGTCTTTCCTTTGAAGTCTTTGTTACTTGTGGACCTGCTTGAGAGTTGCTCTCTACTTGAGGCTTTCTGTAATTTTCTTGTCCATAGCTGTTCCTTCCTTCACAATCATAGAATCATAGAATTACAGAATAATAGAGCAGAAGAGGCCCTTCAGCCCATCGAGTCTGCACCAACGCATGAAAGACACCTGACCTGCCTACCTAATCCTATTTGCCAGCACTTGGCCCATAACCTTGAAAGTTATGATATTCCACCTGTTAAACCAGGTATTTTTTAAAGGATGTGAGGTGACTTCTCTCTACCACCCTCCCAGGCAGTACATTGCAGACTGTCACCACCCTCTGGGTAAAAAGGTTTTCCCTCATATCTCCGCAAAACCTCCTGCCCCTCACCTTGAACTTGTGTCCCCTCGTAACTGACCCTTCAACTAAGGGGAATAGCTGCTACCTTTCCACTCTGTCCATGCTCCTTATAATCTTGTACATCTTGATCAGGTCACCCCTCAGTCTTCTCCAGCGAAAATAATCCAAGCCTATCCAACCTCTCGTCATAATTTAAGTGTTCCATTCCAGGCAACCTCCTGGTGCATCGCCTCTGCACCCCCTCCAGTACAATCACATCCTTTCTATAATGTGCCGACCAGAATTGCACACCGTACTCCAGCTATGGCCGCACCAAATGTTCCATACAACTCCAGCATGACCTCTCTGCTTTTGTAATTTTTGCCTCGATTGATAAAGGCAAGTGTACCATATGCCTTTTTCACCACCCTATTAACCTGGCCTTCTCCCTTCAGACATCTATGGACAAACACGCCAAGGTCCCTTTGATCCTCGGAACTTCCCAGTGTCAGGCCATTCATTGAATGCTTCCTTGTCAAATTACTCCTTCTGAAGTGTATCACCTCACACTTTTCAGGATTAAATTTCAGTTGCCACTTATCTACCCATTTGATCATCCCGTCTATATCTTCCTGTAATCCAAGATACTTAACCTCACTGTTAACCACCCAGCCAATCTTTGTGTCATTCGCAAACTTATTGATCCTAACCCTAACTGCCCCCTCCCCCTCCCCCCACATAATCATCTATATAATTTATATAAATGACAAACAATAGGGGATCTAGCACAGATCCCTGTGGTACGCCACTGGACAGTGGCTTCCCGTCACTAAAGCAGCCATCTGGCATCACCCTCTGCTTCCTTCAGCTAAGCCAATTTTGAATCCACCTTGTCAAGTTTCCTGTATCCCATGTGCATTTACCTTCTTTATAAGTCTCCCTGTGGGATCTTGTCAAAGACTTTGCTGAAATCCATGTTAACTATATCAACTGTATTACACTCATCTGCACACCTGGTCACATGCTCCAAATATTCAATCAAATTTGTTAGGCATGACCTCCCTCTGGCAAAGCCATACTGACTACTCCTGATCAAACCTTGCCTCTCCAAGTGGAGATAGATTCCCTCCTTCAGAATTTTCTCCAATAGTTTCCCAACCATTGACGTGAGACTCACGGGTCTGTAGTTCCATGGCTTATTTCTACAACCTTTCGTAAATAGTGGGACCACATTAGCTGTTCTCCAGTCCTCTGGTGCTTCCCCCGTAGCCAGAGGAATGAAAAAATTGGGTCGGGGCCCTTGCAATCTCTTCCCACACCTCCCACAGTGTGTGCCTAGGGCACAATTCATCCGGACCTGGAGATGGTGTCCACTTTTAAGCCTGCGAACAGCTCCAATACCTTGTCACTCCGTATGACAATTTGCACAAAAACCTCACAGTCTTTCTCCCTGAGTTAATATCTGCTCATTCTCTTGGGTGAAGACAGATGTGAAATATTTATTCATTCTTGAGGCTGCTGTTGTAAGTGGATTGCCACTTTAAATGTATGACTTCTTTAAGGGTATGTAGTAATCATTTCCATCACATAGGTTGTAGTTGCCCGGATACAGTTGCCTTACCTTTGCAGGTGTATTTTGCAACACATATATCAATGCAGGTACGGAGCGCTCTGAGCTGTTTCTTTTACTCTTAAAACTGCAGCACTGCTCCCTAATGCCAGCATTCTTTTAAGCTTTTGAATTTTTTTTAAATGCAGCATTTCTTTGCCTTTTATCCAAGTTCCTTCTTTTTTGTTTCATAGAATTTACAGTGCAGAAGGAGGTCATTCAGCCCATCGAGTCTGCACCGGCTCTTGGAAAGAGCACCCTACCCAAGGTCAACAACTCCACCCTATCCCCATAACCCCACCCAACACTAAGGGCAATTTTGGACACTAAGGGCAATTTATCCTGGCCAATCCACCTAACCTGCACATCTTTGGACTGTGGGAGGAAACCGGAGCACCCGGAGGAAACCCACGCACACACGGGGAGGATGTGCAGACTCCGCACAGACAGTGACCCAAGCCGGAATCGAACCTGGGACCCTGGAGCTGTGAAGCGATTGTGCTATCCACAATGCTACCGTGCTGCCCCTTCTTACCGTTCTTAAATATGAAGTCACAGCTCTGCTATCTGGCAGCTCCATCTGGAAATCATCTCTTGTTTTTTTACACTGTATGTTTCTTTCTTTAAACATTTTGAACCTACCAGCCAATTTTACAGGTTTGTTTTTATACATCTGTCTTTCAGTTTCTTTAATGCGCTGAACCTCACACCTAGTCTACAATGTAAGTAGAGGTAAGTTTTGTATTTGGTCACCCTTCTTGTGGGTTCTGATCCAGGGTTTGGCTGCTGTGTTCTCTTCTTTGCTCACCCATCTTTTCTGATTCTACATTACTCAGGTTT
Organism: Scyliorhinus canicula; assembly: GCF_902713615.1. Taxonomy (NCBI): domain Eukaryota; kingdom Metazoa; phylum Chordata; class Chondrichthyes; order Carcharhiniformes; family Scyliorhinidae; genus Scyliorhinus; species Scyliorhinus canicula. Next base: position 39,159,590 of record NC_052153.1, read on the forward strand.
TGGCAATATCTCAATATTTCAAATGGGTCTTGTTACGATGACCACCAAGGCCAAGGGGGATCGTCGATCAATCTCCCTATGGCGTTCGTGGAATATGACTTTCCCTATTGAGCTTGCAGAAACTCACTCAATGGGAATCATTCAGCGGGAGTTTAAAACCTGTAGCTCAAACCCAGACCGGTGTTCCCGATAGTCCCTGGGCTGGGATGCAAGTATTGTTCCAATAAACAGGAGTTTTGTATGAAACCTGACCCCAACAGTTATTAGAGGTCTATTCGTCAATAGAGAGGCATTAAGGTGAGTATTTTCTTTTTCCAGACTTCCATTGAAGCAGGAAGATTACAGGTGTCAGGCCAGAGGCAGTATCAGGATAATTTATCCTCGTCGCCAGATGTAAAGATGCACAGTTAAAAACTCCATTAGCGAACACAAAAATTATTTATTCATAAGAGTTGTTCAGCAGCCAGCCGCATGACTGCAGCTAGCTCTCGACATGTTTCTTTGCTTAAGAGAGCTCCACCTGAGTCCCAATTGGTCCCCCAGTCCAGGTGACCCTTAATCTGCTGTGCTGTCCTCAAAGGGACAATCACCCCAATAGGCCACTCTTTAAAGCAGTGTTGTCAGCTGATGGTGAGTTTCACCAATGATAAGCTACCCCCGCCATTACATTGCATGTGTTTTGCATGCACAGCACTGCCACTTAGAATTTTAAATATGATCCTGGAGGGAAAGGCAAAAAGAAAGAAAGTGGACGGGACATGCAGTTCCAGTCATGACATCTCTTCTCTCTTATCCCCTGAATTGTGAAAGACTCCCAGCATCTGGAAAATATAATTCAAATTAGCACAGGGCAGGATTTGCAGGAAGGCTGTTGCTTTCCCCAATTACGATACAAAGGTTCTGCAAACAAATCATATTTATATTCTGCAATAAGGATTTCATAGAATTTACAGAGCAGAAGGAGGCCATTCGGCCCATCGAGTCTGCACCGCCTCCTGGAAAGAGCACCCTACCCAAGGTTAACACCTCCACCCTATCCCCATAACCCAGTAACCCCACCCAACACTAAGGGCAATTTTGGACACAGGGAAATTTATCATGGCCAATCCACCTAACCTGCACATCTATGGACTGTGGGAGGAAACTGGAGCACTCGGAGGAAACCCACACACACACGGGGAGAACGTGCAGACTCCACACAGATAGTGACCCAAGCCAGGAATCGAACCTGGGATCCTGGAGTTGTGAAGCGATTGCGCTATCCACAATGCTAGGATCACGCACAGCGAAGGAAATTAATGTCTGGAAGTAAATGAGTTAAATATCAGTGCATTTTCCCAAAGAACTCCTGTTGTGTATCAACGTTTGGAACAATAAAACCAGTTGGAAAACGTTGATTTCAGCAGGCCAAACTATGGAAATAATAATGCAGCCATTTTAATCTGAGTCCCACAGATGGAGCTCACCTCAATGTTGCAGTGTTTCTTGCACTTCAGCCCCACATTCTTGATCCATGGGCAGCCGGTGCGGAAAGGGGCGGGGAAGGAGGAGGACCGCCTTGTGAACCTACTCCTGGACCTGGCAAAACTTGCAGTGAACGGCCGAGGGCACCATTCAACCCGAGTGCCTGCCCCTCTTCCACGGCTTCTTTCATGGCCGGGTGTCCCTGGAGAGGGAGCATGTGGGGTTCACAGGCACCATAGAGGCCTTCCGTGCTTGGTGGGCACCACAGGGTCTGGTGTGCTTTATTGACCCTTTTAATCACATTTGAGTTTCATGTTTTAAGTCGCATTTATGTTTCATTTTTGTTTCAGATGGTATCCGTTTAAGGGGCCTGTCCCTTTTAATTTGTCCCTCAGTTTGTTTAGTTTAGTTTATTTGGTTCAATTAAAATAGTTGGAGCTCATCTGAACATTGTGCAGTTTAATGGTGGACCTCATTATCACAGATCTCCTGCCCTGCAAGGCTGATATTGGACTGCCATGCAACTGACTTTGGTTCCCTTTAATTAACTATCATGAATTGCACAACCCTCTGACAACAATTAAAATCAGTTCTCTGGCATGGTCAGACTCTTTGCTGACATCGGTGCCGTGCAATTTATGCAGCTTTTATTTTATGTAAATATATATGTATATACATGTATATATATATATGAATGGCTGATGAATGTAAACTGCACAGTGCTTTACTGTTGCAATTTATGATGTAAGTGCCATACTTATTTAAATCAATTAGCCGACTTGTTTTTAAGTGCCCTCTGGTGTTCTATTATCCTCCATCTAATGCCCAGTTGATACAATTAAATGAACGGACACAGTTATAGCTTTAACCTGAACATTGGCACTGCAAAGGAAATACTTTCGCGATGCTTTGAATTATGCAAATGTTACACTTGTGGCCCATCAGAGATTGGAATTCTTGGTAGGTATCTCAAACAGTCAGTAAAAGCTCATTGTCAGGTACCGTGAAGAGCTTTAATAGATATAACCATCTAGAGGTTCAACACAAATGGAGCAAGCATAATGAGGCGGAAGTTGGAGCTTAATGCAACTGCTTTACAGGTGCAAAACTGATATAATGAGGGCCAATTGGGGGATTCAGTGTCTTACGTCCAAATGAAGCATGCAGAATGCTATTTCACAGGTAACCATGGTCGATGACTAAAGCAGGCATCTCAATAAGACCCTTTCATATGTAACTAAGGGGCTCAAAAAATACCTTAAGTTTCTCTGGCCCTGAGGAGGGATAGAAGCATAGAGCATAGAATTTACAGTGCAGAAGGAGGCCATTTGGCCCATTGAGTCTGCACCGGCCCTTGGAAAGAGCAACCTACATAAGCCCACACCTCCACCCTATCCCTGTAACCCAACCTAACCTTTTGGACAATGAGGGGCAATTTAGCATAGCCAATCCACCTAACCTGCATATCTTTGGACTGTGAGAGGAAACCGGAGCACGGGGAGGAAACCCACACATGTGACAATATGGATATTGTATGGTACATTAAGGGTTAACAATTTTATGTAGATACATAGAACATAGAACATTACAGCGCAGCATGGGCCCTTCGGCCCTCGATGTTGCGCCGACCTGTGAAACAATCTGAAGCCTATCTGACCTACACTATTCCATTTTCATCCATATGTCTATCCAGTGACCACTTAAATGCCCTTAAAGTTGGCGAGTCTACTACTGTTGCAGGCAGGGCGTTCCACACCCCTACTACTCTAAGTAAAGAAACTGCCTCTGACATCTGTTCTATATCTACCACCCCTCAATTTAAAGCTGTGTCCCCTCGTGTTTGTCATCCCCATCCGAGGAAAAAGACTCTCACTGTCCACCCTATCTAACCCTCTGACTATCTTATATGTCTCTATTAAGTCACCTCTCAGCCTTCTTCTCTCTAACGAAAACAACTTCAAGTCCCTGAGCCTTTCCTCGTAAGACCTTCCCTCCATACCAGGCAACATCCTAGTAAATCTCCTCTGAACCCTTTCCAAAGCTTCCACATCCTTCCTATAATGTGGTGACCAGAACTGCACGCAGTACTCCAGGAGCGGCCGCACCAGAGTTATGTACAGCTGCAGCATGACCTCGTGGCTCCGAAACTCAATCCCCCTACTGATAAAGGCTAGCACCCCATAAGCCTTCTTAACAGCCCTATTAACCTGGGTGGCAACTTTCAGGGATTTATGTACCTGGATGCCGAGATCACTCTGTTCATCTACACTACCAAGAATCTTGCCATTAGCCCAGTACTCTGCATTCATGTTACTCCTTCCAAAGTGAACCACCTCACACTTTTCTGCATTAAACTCCATCTGCCACCTCTCAGCCCAGCTCTGCACCTTATCTATGTCCCTCTGTAACCTATAACATCCTTCAGCACTATCCACAACTCCACCGACCTTCGTGTCATCTGCAAATTTACTAACCCAACCTTCTACACCCTCTTCCAGGTTATTTATAAAAATGACAAACAGCAGTGGCCCCAAAACAGATGCTTGCGGTACACCACTAGTAACTGAACTCCAGGATGAACATTTGCCATCAACCACCACCCTCTGTTTTCTTTCAGTTAGATCCAAACCGCTAAATCACCTTCAATCCCATACTTCCATATTTTCTGCAATAGCCTGCCGTGGGGAACCTTATCAAACGCCTTACTGAAATCCATATACACCACACCAACCGCTTTACCCTCATCCACCTGTTTGGTCACCTTCTCAAAAAACTCAATAAGGTTTGTGAGGCATGACCTACCCTTCACAAAATCTTGTTGACTATCGCTAATCAACTAATCAACAGATGATTATACACCCTATCTCTTATAACCTTTTCCAACATTTTACCCACAACCGAAGTAAGGCTCACAGGTCTATAATTACCAGGGTTCTCTCTACTCCCCTTCTTGAACAAGGGGACAACATTTGCTATCCTCCAGTCTTCCGTCACTATTCCTGTCGACAAAGACGACATAAAGATCAAGGACAAAGGCTCTGCAATCTCCTCCCTGGCTTCCCAGAGAATCCTAGGATGAATTCCATCTGGCCCAGGTTATTTATCTATTTTTACACTTTCCAAAATTGCTAACACCTCCTCCTTGTGAACCTCAATCCCATCTAGCCTGGTCGACTGTACATAGAACACACAGTACAGAAGGAGGCCATTTGGCCCATCGAGTCTGCACCGAACCACTTAAGCCCTCACTTCCACCCTATCCCCGTAACCCAATAACCCCTCCTAACCTTTTTGGACACTAAGGGCAATTGATCACGGCCAATCCACCTAACCTGCACGTCTTTGGACTGTGGGAGGAAACCGGAGCACCCGGAGGAAACCCACGCAGACACAGGGAGAACGTGCAAACTCTGCATAGACAGTGACCCAAGCTGGGAATCGAACCTGGGACCCTGGCACTGTGAAGCCACAGTGCTAACCACTGTGCTACCTGAGTATTCTCCTCGACAACATTGTCTTTCTCCAGTGTAAACACTGACGGAAAATATCCATTTAACGCTTCCCCTGTCTCCTCTGATTCCACACACAACTTTCCACTACTATCCTTGATTGGCCCTAATCTTACTCTAGTCATTCTTTTGTTCCTGATATACCTATAGAAAGCCTTAGGATTTTCCTTGATCCTATCTACCAACGGCTTTTCATGTCCTCTCCTCGCTCTTCTTAACTCTCCGTTTAGGTCCTTCCTGGCTAACTTGTAACTCTCAAGTGCCCTAACTGAGCCTTCATGTCTCGTCCTAACATAAGCCTTCTTCTTCCTCTTGACAAGTGCTTCAACTTCCTTAGTAAACCATGGTTCCCTTGCTCGACCACTTCTTCCCTGCCTGACAGGTACATACTTATCAAGGACACGCAGTAGCTGTTCCTTGAATAAGCTCCACATTTCGATTGTACCAATCCCCTGCAGTTTCCTTCCCCATCCTATACATCCTAAATCTTGCTGAATAGCATCATAATTGCCTTTCCCCGAGCTATAATTCTTGCCTTGTGGTATATACCTACCCCTGCCCATCGCTAAAGTAAACATAACCGAATTATGATCACTATCACCAAAGTGCTCACCTACATCTAAATCTAACACCTGGCCGGGTTCATGATAATGATAATCGCTTATTGTCACGAGTAGGCTTCAATGAAGTTACTGTGAAAAGCCCCTAGTCGCCACATTCCGGCGCCTGCCCGGGGAGGCTGGTACGGGAATCGAACCGTGCTGCTGGCCTGCTTGGTCTGCTTTAAAAGCCAGCGATTAAGCCTGGTGAGCTAAACCAGCCCCAATACCCAGTACCCAGTACTCATTACCCAGTACCAAACCCAATGTGGCCTCGCCCCTTGTTGGCCTGTCTACATATTGTGTCAGAAAACCCTCCTGCACATACTGCACAAAAACTGACCCATCTATAGTACTCGAACTATAGTATTTCCAGTCAATACTTGGAAAGTTAAAGTCCCCCATAACAACTACCCTGTTACTCTCGCTCCTGTCGAGAATCATCTTTGCTATCCTTTCCTCTACATCTCTGGAACTATTCGGAGGTCTATAGACAACTCCCAACAAGGTGACCTCTCCTCTCCTGTTCCTAACCTCGGCCCATACTACCTCAATAGACGAGTCCTCAAACGTCCTTTCTGCCGCCATAATACTTTCCTTGATTAACAATGCCACACCACCCCCCCCCCCCCCCCCCCCCCCCCCACCACTCTTTTACCATCTTCTATGTTCTTACAGAAACATCTAAATCCTGGAACCTGCAAAAACCATTCCTGTCCCTGCTCTACCCATGTCTCCGAGATCGCCACAACATTGAAATCCCAGGTACCAACCCATGCTGCAAGCTCACCCACCTTATTCCGGATGCTCCTGGCCCTGTGCCCCATTGCTTACCCCTGGTAAGCCCCCCCCCCCAACAGTATCCAAAACGGTATACTTGTTATAGAGGGGAACGACCACAGGGGATCCCTGCACTGCCTGCCGGTTCCCTCTCGTTCCCCTGACGGTAACCCATCTACCTTCTTCTTTTACCTGAGGTGTGACTACCTCCCTATAACTCCTGTCAATAACCCCCTCCGCCTCCTGAATGATGCGAAGTTCATCCATCTCCAGCTCTAGTTCCCTAATGCGGTTCTCGAGGAGCTGGAGTTGGGTGCACTTCCCGCAGATGTAGCCAGCAGAGACACTCGAGGTGACCCTTACCTCCCACATTCTGCAGGATGAAAATTCAACTGCCCTAGCCTCCATTCCCACTGAACTAACTTCCCAACTACTAAAAAACAAAAAAACAAACAAAAAAAAAACAAAAAAAAAACTTGTTAGTTTAGCAATCCGACGGACATCTAACCACCAGATGATGATCAAGAGCAGTCATGTAGATCACGTCACACTTTTGACTCTAGGAGTAGGTGATTAGGCGTGAGTGAGTTAGTCGCATGTTCAGGAGACCTGCAGATAGAATTATAGCATAGTTTATTTAGCAACCTTTGGATCTTAGTAAGATGTTCAAATCTAGTTATAAGTAGTGTTAACAAATTAGCTTTGTTAATCAAGATAATTTCATGCTCGTTCACTGTTGAACACTACACATCAAAGCCATCCTTATCAAGAAAGCAGAGAACACAGGGAGAAAGTGTAAGCTCCATGCAGACAGCCACCCAAGGCCAGAATTGAAGCCGGGCTCTGGAGCTGTGAGGCAGCACTGCTAACCACTGTGGTGCCCCTTGACGTTCTTGCTATAGAGGAAGTGCAGAGAAGGTTTACCAGATTGATTCCTGGGAAGACAGGACTGATGTATGAGGACAGACTGAGTCGCTTAGGATTGATCGCGTTGGTGTTCAGAAGAATGGGGGTTGAGGATCTCATTCAAACCTATAAAATTCTAACAGGACTGAACAGGGAAGATGCAAGAAGGGATTTCCTGATGGCAGGGTGTCTATACCAGTGGTCAAGGTCTGAGTATACGGAGTAAACCATTTAAGACTCAGAGAGTCCCAGAGAGTTGTCGGCCTGTGGAATTCACTATCACAGAAGATAGTTGAGGCCAAAACATTGGGCGGGATTCTCCGAAATTGAGGTAGAGTGTCCGCGCCATCGTGAACGCCATCGCGTTTCATGACGGCGTGAAACGGGCGTGGGCACGACCGATTCAGCGACCGGTTCACGCCGCTCCAGCCTCCCTTCCTGACGCCAACTGGGCGCCGCGCCAATCCACGCATGCGCGGGGGACTTCCTCAACGCGCCGGCCCTGACGCAACATGGTGTGGCGGTTCAGGGGCCGGCCACGTAACAAAATAGGGCTGGTGCTGGAGAGGCCGGCCCGCTGATCGGTGCGCCCCGATCACGGGCCAGACTCTATCGGAGCCCCTCCCCCCTCCCCACAGGCCGCTCCCGACCCTGCGGGCAGAGTTCCCGCCGGCTGCGAGCAGGTGTGGACGGCACTGGCGGGACTCTGCCATTTCCGCGTGGCCGCTCAGCAGGGTGTGTGGAGGGGAGTCAGGGAGTCTCGGAGAATCGCGTGCTAGCATCTGGGCGGCATGGCGCGGTTGCAGCGATTCTCCGGCCCGGCGCGGGGCTCGGAGAATCCCACCCATTATGTTTTCAAGAAGCAAAGGAGGAAGACAGGATCAAGCTCTGTGTTGGATGATCAGCTATGATCATAATGAATGGCAGAGCATGCTTGAAGGATTGAATGGCCTCTTCCTGCTCCTATTTTTGGGTTTCTGTGGCCAAATGTGTGGTGAGTGATCCAGGCCTGTGCTATCCACAATTCTTCAGCAGCCTTTATCTCCAAGCTGTGATTGGAGGTAAGGTTTTTTGGATTTAGGACAAATAGAAAGCTCCAACGACTGCACGGTTCTCCTTTTAAAAAAAAATTCCAATTAAGTGTTAATTTAGTGTGGCCACTCCACCTATCCTGCACATCTTTGGGTTGTGGGGGTGAGACCCACGCAGACACATGGAGAGTAACCTGGGGCCGGGATTAAACCTGGATCTTTGGCGTTGTGAGGCAGCAGCAGTGATAACCACGGCGCCACCGTGCCATCTTCAACTCCACAGTACTCCTGATCACTGGTTTTCCATCATTTCCATCCACTTCCTAATCCAGGATTTAGTTCCATGCAGGCCGCTGCTTGTGAGGCAACCAGTCCGACATTCATCTATTTAAAATGGTGTAGCTGCCTGCAGAGGTGTGACACATAGCAGCATCTCATCCAAGCAGGGTTAATAAGGCCTACGGCTGAATTTTCGGCTGGTCTCCCAGTGGATCACATGCGATTCCAGCTCACTGCCAATTTCAGGCCAGAATATTGGCCGAAAGACATCTCTGCCCAAATAATCCTAAAACAGAATTGCAAATCAACGAGAACCAGGAACGTTATGACTAAACTAAGAATATATCAATGACACAGTTTAATTAGCCAGAGCCATTCAGTCCTTTGAAATATCCAGTACCTCTTCAATTGATGCAATTAAAGGTCCTTTCTACAAATGTAATTTCAATTAACAATGTCCAAATAGAAGGAGAAATGAAGGTTCTCGAGATTGCCTTTTGCTGTTATTTAAGATATGAGAGAATGCAATTTATGATTGAGTTACTCAGAATGTTAAAATACCAATCTGTGGTGCCTGAAAATAGCAGCTCTTTAACTCTGCTGCTGCCCTGGGGAAGAATGTCCCTGGAATTGACCCATTGAATGCATGAACTTCAGGCAGAGAAATTTTTCAGCATTAAGGGAAAATCCAATATAGAAAAAGGCACAAATTGAGTTTTGTTGTAGCTCTGTTGTTTTTTTTTTTTTGCTGAGAAAATGATTTCTGGAGATGGAATTAATATTTTGTTTTTCCCTTTAGGTGCAAATAGCTTGGATTGAATTTAATTAACACCCCAAGCAATGTTTGGAACACAGTCTCCAGGGACACCCAAACTGTGAATTCAGTTTCTCACAAAGCCACATACTCCTTTGGAAATTCAAAGTGTATGCAATGTGAAGCTGAAAGGTGAGATGAAATTCATATTTTAATCTCATATTTAATTTCTTACCGTGCCTTTTTTATTTCCCATATGTTCATTTTGTCTCTGCCGCATGTGCTACTTATTTTTCATTGCCCTTTAAATAGTAAGTCTATTTATTTCTCGAGCCACTGCTGCTCTTTTTTTTAATCAATTCCACAGCATTTATTTTCAATTACGTGCATATCTCTCTTTAAGAGAGTCCCAGTGTTTATGGCGTACAAGGTGTCCTTGGGCACTGGGAACCAAGACTGAGAATGATCCTTACTTTCTTTGTAGGAAATATTCAAGCTATATAATTAGTTGATTTCAAATTATTTTTTATAGTTAAATACAAATACATTTGGTTCATTTGAGAAGCTGAGGAACTGGAGCTGTTTGGAGTTCAGGGGGTTCTGTGTCATATAGGATAAGAGGCAGAGCAGAGCTGTACTTTACCAGATTGGAGTGTTTAATTAGAAAGTGACAAGTTTACATAGGCAATCCCCTTCTATAAATATAGACGTAACATTGGAACTTAACATGGAAAAATTCAGCATAAATGTGCAGCAAAATGAAGGTGTCGTAAACAGGAAATCCTTTTGGACACTAGTTTCTTAATATATGGTATGTGGCTTATTGGACCATACTTACATGCATGGTACCGGGGTGGGGGGTACCCCAAAGATTCCCCTGAGGACACCCCACGCTCTCCCCCACTCCGCCTACAGCAGTCCCCATGTAAGGAATGCACGGCAATAAGGAAGTTCAAACTTGCATTGGGCAAAGGCCCCACACTGGGAAGCATCCAAAACTCCAATTTAAATCACAAATATTGAATGTTCCAACTATTCTACTGTAATAGTTACCCTGAAAATATTTGAAGTATTAAAACCACTTCTAACTTCTCAGTAATTATAGTACTGACCCCCGACTCCCCCCAGGTGACTCCCTCATGTGACGTCCCTCAACCACACCCCAGAACCATCCATGGGAACCCCAGGCAACACTACCCCCCTCCCCTAAACACACTGCCATCCATCCCCCGACTATCCACACTCCCTGACTCCCCACCACACACCCTGTCCATCCTCCCCACTCACCTCCTGAACACCTGTGCTATGCCCCCCCCCACTGACCAGCCAATCCTCCCACTGACCATCCAATCCCACCATTGATCAGCTAACCCACTCACTAGCCCCCACTCACCACCTGACCTCAACTGACTGCTTGACCCCTTGATTACAATACTTACTCACTGACCACTCACCCATTGATCAACTGACCTTCCCCCCCTCTCCAACTACTCTACTCCCCTGATCACCTAATCCCCATCCTATCCACTTACCTCACAAACTTACCTTCTCCCTTTCTTCTGAGAGTGACTGGACCTTAAACCTATCTGCTTTACGGCGGCTGGTGCTGCGAAAAAGGGGACATGTCTTCCTTACCTCCTACTCAGCTGCCATCAACACAAGGCCCTTGGTATCCACTGAACAGCACTATTCTCACTCAGCCTGAGCAAATAAAGAGACAGGGTAAAGGGAGCAATAGGCTGAATGTGATAATGGTACACAGCAAATGGAGAAGGTAATGAGACAAAAATGGAAACAAAGGGCAAGATTTGTCTATCCATGGCGGAGCAGGAATGTGGAGTATTTCCTGTGGTGGAGGCTGACATGTCCTGCCTCCCAGCTCCACATCAGTGCATCAATGCTGCAGTGTTGCGACCACTCTGCCTCCACCATTCCACAGATGTGAGACACTGAATGGAGGAGTGGGTGGAGGAGGTGGTCAGGGGGAAGGGGGAAGGCATGGTGTCTTCCAAGCGCTGGTCCTCAACCTCTGTCCAATTCGCTCCAGTGATGATGGACACCATGGGATGTGGGCATCGCTGGCATTTATTGCCCATCCCTGAGGGCATTTAAGAATCAATCATATTGCTGTGGATCTGGAGACAGATGTAGGCCAAACCAGGTAAGGACGACAGGTTTCCTTCTCTAATGGATATTAGTGAACCAGATAGGTCTTTACGACAATGGTTCCACAGTCACCTTTAGACTTTTCATTCAAGATTTTTTTTATTGAATTCAAATTTCACCATCTACCATGGCAGGATTCGAACCCGCTTCCCCACAGCATGACTCTGGGTCTCTGAATTTCTAACCCAGCAACAATACCTCTGCACCACAGTCTCCCAGGGAGCCTTTGAGGAATGATCCAAAATACAATGATCCAGCCGCGGTGTCATGCTAACCCTTTTGAACATTCTCTTCTTTGACCAGGTGATGCTCGTGCACAACCAGAGAGATCGAGAGAAGACCAGGGTGGGGGTAGTGCGGCATGGTGCTATCTATCACACATCAAATTCCTCACTGAGTATGAGAAAAGGGCCTCACAGCTCATGAGTGTGGAGTGGGCCAGAGCCATTGGTGATTATTGTTTGGCCTTCAACATCCACCAGCATGGAGCAGATGAGGAGCGCTCTACACTGTTAGTGGTGTCATAGCCATCACTTTCACCCTCCACTACCCCAGGTACACATACCATGGTGGGTATTAGTATAATTCAGGTCGGGTCGCACAAAGTGGTGGTCACCGTGCAGACACGAGTCTGCAGCATGAGGGGGCAAGTTCAGCTAAGAATATCTGGGGAAGCGGCAAATGATAACAAGCCTCCGGAATCGGCCTTTCAACTAATAGTGGAGGATCTGTGAGAGACGGGGCGACATCAGGCAAAACTGTCGGATGCCATTAACAATGTGTCAGGAGAGTCAGAGGAGTCATGCTATTTGAAGTGGTCCACGGGTGTGCGCTCATTGAGGACTCCATGGGGTGGGAGGCAGAAGCCTTTGAGACCCTGGTCCAGCAGAACGTAGAGTTGCCATAGGTGAGTTTATGGAACGGCAAGACAAGAGCGGGACAGGGCACCTCGACATCCCACCAGGCACACCTTCCCATCAAGGAATCAGGCCAATGCTCTTGGACACCCAAAGGGAGGAGGAGCAGCAGCTGGATACCCCAAAGTGATCCCGCTCCCTCCGATTCCCTTCAGTCAGTGACCCCTTCAACCTCATCCTCTGCCATCACAAAGAGTACCAAAGACTGAACGTGCAGTTCAGCTGGCCCCTTGGTGGAACCAGGACCAGCGCCCTCCCAGTCTTCCCACACTTGAGGACAGCCATCAATGTCATCAAGGAAACAGGGCTGACAACTCCACAGGCTGCCTCCACGCTTGCAGCACCTAGGCATAGTGGTAGGCCAAGAAAAATAAAGACATTTTGAGCACATGTATTTGCACAGGTGAATACTGTCACTGTATAATATGTAAATATATTCAGAGTTCTCATGGTTCCACCCGTTGGGAACTTAGCGTGGTGGCTGCGGACTCTGTCCGCACCGCCCTGGTGGGGGGGGGGCTTCCAGAATGGCCAGGCTACTGATCGGGGGCCACCGAGCCGCAGGCGTGCGCAATCTGGGGAGGGAGCCTATGGGCGCAATTTTTCGCACTCACGACGGTGCGGAGAATAGCGGGGGTCGTAAAATTTTACGGCCACGCTAGTCCGACGCCCTCCCGCTATTCTCCCTCCCCCCCCCCCACGCTCGACTCCCGATACGAATCGCTGCCGCCGTTTTTTTACGGCCAGCAGCGATTCTCAGCATGTCCGATGAGCCGAATTCCCAGCCCTTTACGGCTGTTTTTACGAACGGCAAACACACCTGGTCTGGCCGTTCGTAAAAACGGCCGTAAAGTCCCGATTTTTAAAACCATGGCACCGATTGGCACGGCAGTACCACGGCCGTGCCAAGGGTGCCATGGGCCCGCGATCGGTGGGCACCGATCGCAGGCAGCGGATCCGATGCCCGCGCACTCTTTGTCCTTCCGCCGCCCCACTGTATCACTTCGCGGGGCGGCTGAGGGGCATCCCGGCCCGCGCATGCGCGGGTTTCGCGCAAATGCGCGATGACGTCATCCGCGCATGCGATGGTTGGAGTCTTCCAATCCGCGCATGCACGGCTGACGTCATATGACGTTAATTCGTTAAGCCCGCGATGCCGGAGTTTACGGCGGCGGCATGCTAGCCCCGACCGGGGACCAGAATCGGTTCCCCGTCGGGGAGGGGGGGCTGGCGTCAAACCCGCCCGGATTTGACGCCAGCCTTACGATTTCTCCCTGTGTGGGAGAATCGCGCCCTATGTTTTTGGTGCCGGTCTGCAGTGTGGGTCTGTCATGTCGCGCGGGGTGGCTGACGCAGGCCACCACCGTGCGCATGCGCGGATCCCAACCAGAAGTGCAGGGCCTCGTATCGGCAGCCAAAGCTGCGAGGAGCACTTTCTTCAGAAAAGTCCGGAGTGATTCGCCAGTGTTTTATCGCACGCATGGGGACATAGCCCCAGTATTGGTGAATCCCACCCACTATCTTTCTCTGCCACCACTGCTTCCACTTCCTGGCCACCCTCGTCCCTTCAAACCCCCTCCTCAGCCCCTTGCACTCTCTGAACCCCTCCCTAGTCACTTCCTGCTTGACTCCCACCTCCCGTTACCCCCACACCCCATCAGACCTCCTCCCTCAGTCCTTTCTCTTCCACAGCACCTTCCTTTTCCAATGCCATTCCTTCTTCCCGGGCTCTCTTGACCCTCCGAACTCCCTCCTCCCTCTCAGCCTCACCACCGATGTCTTTGTTCCGCCTTTGCAGCCTCACCTCCTGATGTCTTTGTTCCGTCTTCGCAGCCTCATCTCCCTAATGCTTTTGTCCCTCAATTCCACTCTCACTCCACCTGACATCTTTGTACCACCCTTCCAGCCTCACCACGTCGCCCTCCACCCTGAGACCTTCCACCTCCATACACACCTAGCCTCCCCCTTCGCTGCACACTTACATATGGTTGGTGAGGAGTCTGACTTTCTGAATCCCTTCTGAGAAGTCAGTGAAAACCTTAGAACATTCTGGGTGTGTGGAGGCTCTAAAGGCAATTTGTCAGCATTGATGTAGAAGCTGCTGTCTGGGGCCCCCAACCTAACGTGAGCTACTTCCCATTGGCGTTATATGCGTGAAGATCCACCCATCATTCACTGCAACGTGTTCTTCCAGGGTCTGTTAGTTGTTGGCCTCCAGCATCATCCTCTGTTCAGATATTTAGATCTGAGTAGGGACCTACAAATCTAGATCCCGACATTTGCATGCCACATTGTTCCACGTGTGTTGCACCGACATGTTTTCCCGCTGGTGTTACGGAGAATCAGTTGTGGGGGCAATATTCCAGTTGATCCTTCATCTGCATCCATTATTGGGTTGCAAATGTGTGATATGCCAGCCACCACCTGCATCTCAAATCAGTGATACTTGGGACTAGCCACCAGGATAAGAATGCTTTCCGTAAATTTTGGCAACCCAATGTTGATTTCTTAATATTGCATCAAAATAATTCCTCGGCCTGGCTTAACAATTTCAGATTGATGGCCAAATTGTGCTTTAAAACAGCATCAATATGTAAAGACATAATTTAGTGAGCAGTGAAAATTAATTTATTTTACCAGTTACGTTTGTTAGGTTGTGTAATGGAGTCATTTATGGGTGTACAATCAGTGAGGATGTTTTGCATCGCTGCCACCACTTCATCCTCTTCCTGGACATCCAGGAATACGCATGTCCAGGAAGACATATGGAAGAGGGTAGAAGTTATATTACATTATATAGAAGTCATATCACAACACATGTTCATATAATGCTGATTCAAGTCAGGATGCTTGATGTGAATGAAGGCTCTGTACATACCGCTACTTCCTCAGTTCCATCTGGGATATGGTTTGGTCAAAGTACTTGCTGTGAGGGACCTACTTGTGCAGTTTGAAAGTCTTCACACAGAGAACAAAAGTGGGTGGCCACTACATCTCCCAGACCCTCCTCCCAACCCCCACTCCCACAAAGTACCTAACCATCTACCTATTGCACAAGCACCAATTGGTTCCCTTTAAAGTCACATCATCACTTTCTTCACTGAGCAGTTGAAAAGGCAAGTTGCCATTTGGCAGGTGAGAATGGTCAACAAGGGGTGGCACGGTGGCACAGTGGTTAGCACCGATGCCTCACAGCATCAGGGGCCCAGGTTCGATTCCGGTCTTGGGTGACTGTCTGTGTGGAGTTTGCACTTTCTCCCCACGTCTGCGTGGGTTTCCTCCATGTGCTCCAGTTTCCTCCCACAGTCCAAAGCTGTGCAGGTTAGATGTATTGACCATGCTAAATTGCTCCTTAGTGTCTAAAGGTTAGGTGGGGTTACAGGGATAGGGTAGCGAAAGTGGACCTGGGTAGGGCGCTATTTCAGAGGGTCGATGCAGACTTGATGAGCAAATGGCCTCCTTCTGTACTGTTGGGATTCTATGAGCACAGTAAGAAGTCTTACAACACCAGGTTAACGTCCAACAGGCTTGTTTCGAATCACTAGCTTTCAAAACTAGAATCACTAGATTCAAAACAAACCAGTTGAAATTTAACCTGGCGTTGTAAGACTTCTGACTGTGCTCACCCCAGTCCAATGCCAGCATCTCCACATCAGCGATTCTATGATTACATAGGAAACAGTTCAAAATTATACATTTTGTGGAATTGATTAAAAAAGAAAGGAAACTTCATAACCGCATTTTGACAAACACGTGCAAAACTGACCATTGCCTTTGCTTACAACATCAACAGGTTGTTATGATATTTCGTTAACTGCTTTGAAGTTGATTTATTTATTACTGAATAGGTAAATATATATATCATCACAGAAAGTGATGGAATCTCACGTGTTAGTCAGCAGGTAGCAGATGTACAGGAGAAATAAAAGCAGCAAGTTCTGGTTAAAACACAGCAGATAGATGTGCATGCGTATAGAAGAGCGCTCCTGAATCTTTTTATTCTTTAAAAAAAAACCTTCACTGAATCGTTAGAGTGCGGAACGAGACCTTTGGCTGATCGAGTCTGCACTGGCCCTCTAAAAGGGCATTTTACCTCGTCCTTATCCCTGTTAAGTTGCACATTCTTTTTTTCTGTTCAGATAGCAATCCAATTCCCTTTTGACACCCTTGATCAAACCTGCCTCCATCACCCTCTCAGGAAGTTTGTTCCGGACTCCAACCACACTCTAGATGATAAACATTTTGGCACAGCATTTTAATTATTTTGAATCTGTGCCCGCTTGTTCTTGATGTTGTTTTTAGCAGGAAGTTTCTCACTATTTACCCTGTCCATATCATTCCAGAACTTGAATACCTCTATCAAGTCTCCCCTCAGCCTTCTTTTCTCCAATATCATAGATTATCATAGAATTTACAGTGCAGAAGGAGGCCATTCGGCCCATCGAGTCTGCACCGGCTCTTGGAAAGAGCACCCTACCCAAGGTCAACACCTCCACCCTATCCCCATAACCCAGTAACCCCACCCAACACTGAGGGCAATTTTGGACATTAAGGACAATTTATCATGGCCAATCCACCTAACCTGCACATCTTTGGACTGTTGGGGGGAAACCGGAGCACCCGGAGGAAACTCACGCACACACGGGGAGGATGTGCAGACTCCGCACAGACAGTGACCCAAGCCGGAATTGAACCTGGGACCCTGGAGCTATGAATAATTGTGCTGTCCATAATGCTACCGTAATGCTACCGTAAACAGGATCAGCCTCCCCAATCTATCCTCATAGCTGCAGTTGTTTATTCCTGGAACCATTCTTGTGAATCTCCTCTGTACTCTCTACAATGTCTTCACATCCTCCCTCAATTATGGAACCCAGAACTGGACGCAGTGCTCCAGATGAGGCCTAGCTAGTGCCTTATACAAGTCCAACATGACCTCCTTAATCTTGCACTCAATGCCCCTATTGATAAAACCTAAGATGCCATGTGCTGGATTCTCCGATCCCCGACGCCAAAATCGCATTCGGCAACAGGGCGGAGAATCCCTGATGCTGCCCAAGCCGGGTGTAGCCACCTGGGGTGGCTACGTCCCGATTCCAAAATGGACACTCGCAAAGAGTACAGGGAAAAATGGACAGCACTAGAAAAACAAGCAGGTACAAGGTTTCCTGTGGATTGGAACTTGCAGAGCCCAGACAGAACTGAAACTACAAGCCATTAGCATAGTAATGAGCTATCTCCGGGGACAAAAGAGAAACATTTAAACAATCGGTACCAGGGCAGACTCCCCGGCTCCAGTGGAGACTAAAACAAAGGCAGGCCAGCGGTTACCTAGGGCCTGCCCAGCGATCGGGGAGCGACCCTGTTATTGGAGAGAATCGATACAAACGATTGGGACATGGTCCAATTAATTGGAACCAAGTCCAGGGTCCACCCAGAAGGGCGCAAAACCCTTTGGGCTATAAAACAGAGTCCCCAAGATCAGAACGCTCTCTTAAGAACCCTTGAACTCTTCATCTTCACCTTGGCATTTGGCTCTCAGCGACGAGAGGCCTGCCAAGCACCAGCCATGTAAGTCGAAGGTCAATGCACGCTACGAGATAGGCGCTCCTAGCTACTATTCTATACCAGTTCGAAGCCAGCAGTATCAGAACCGGACAACGGCCATTGTGTCTCTGACTGAGTGGGCACTCGAAGCTAAGTATAGGCTTTTAGTAGTAGTTGTAGTTTAGTGAGTAGAGTTTGGGCATGAGTAATAATTGACTGTGTGTGTAAATAAATGTGCATTGATTTCAAACTTACTAACTCGTGTATCGAGTCATTGATCAGTATTCGGTTTTGAACCTTGTGGTGGTATCAGAAAGATACCTGGCGACTCTTGAGTAAAGGTAATTATAACAGAGTAAATGAAGGGAAAGCATGACGAGCAACACGGGGACGGCGCCGCTTTCGCGATGCTCCGCCCCCTGGAAAGCAGCGTACTCTAGGAGTACGCCGCACGCCTTATCCACAGTGAGGCTCCATCCCCGACTGGCTGAGTTCACGATGGCGTGGGACACGTGTGGTCTCACCCGTCGTGAACTCAGTGAGGCGGCTGCAGACTCAATCCAGCCAGGGTAGTCCAGTCCGTCACAGTCAGGGGAGGGTCGATCCGGGAGGGGGTTTAATCGAAGCTGGGGGCACTGCGGGGGGGGGGGGGGGGAGGGAGGGGCGTGCTAGCGGCCGAAGGGGTGGACTAATTTTATGCTCCGGGTCCGCTGGCTGCATCCACCATGAAGCACGGCACGGTCGCTGCAGGCCGCGGCCGTGCGCACGTGCGGCCACGGACCCAGCAATGCCATGGGCCGTATCGACAGCTAAAGCTGGGAGCTCTAGGCTACCGCCCTGCTAGCCCCCCCCACCCCCCAGAGCAGGGAATCGGTGGTCAGTTTGCAGCAGTTTTCCTGGAGTAAAACACCACCGTTTTCACGCCGGCATAGGGACTTAGTCTCCCAAATGGAGAATGCAGCTCCATATGTTTTATTAACTGCTTTCTCAACATGCACTGCCATTTCCAACGACATACTTATATAAACCAAGGCCACTTGCTTACTTTACAGTTTCTCCCTTTATTTTACAATGTCTCTCCTTATTCCTCCTGCTCAAATGAACCTCACACATCTCTGCATTGAACTGCATCTGCCACTTGTCTGCCCAAACCACCAACATGTCTACATCCTTTTGAAATTCAAGACTATTCCCATCACATGTTGACAGCATTTCCAATTTTCATAGCATCTGTAAATTTTGAAATCATGCCTTGAATACCGAGGTCATTCATATATATCGGGAAGGGCAAGGGTTCCTCCGCTGACCTCCGTGGAGTTCCACTACAGAACTTTCTCCAATCTGAAAAACAATCTATCACTACTCTCTGTTTCCTATCACTCAGCCAATTTCTTATCCAAGTTATTATTTTCACTTTTATTCCATGAGCTCGAATTTTGCTTACAAGTCTGCTGTGTGCCACTGTATGAAATACCTTTTGAAAATACATGTGTACCACATTAACTGTTTTGCTCTTATTAACCTTCTCTATTAACCTCCTCAACAAAACTCCAATAAGTTAGTTAAACATGATTTTCCCTTGAATAGTCCATGCTGGCTTTCCTTAATTATCCTGTTCTTGTCTAAATGACTATTGATTTTGTCCTGGACTATAATTACCAGGAGTTTCCCTACCACTGAAGTCAAACGGGTTGGTTTTTGTGACCAGCTTTATCTTGCACCACTTTTTGAACAATGTTGTGACATTCTGAATTCTCCAGTCCTCTGGCACCAACACCATTTCTAAAGGAGACTGGAAGATTATCACTGCAATTTCCACTCTCACTTCCAGCAGAACCTATCAACTTTAAGTAAAGACAGCTTTTTAACACCGCTGCCTTCTCAATTGCAAATTCTTCTGGTTTTCAAGTTACTGCCTCTTCGGCCTGGGTAGCATCCTCTTCCTTTGTAAAGACAGATGAAACATTCTCACTTATTATCTCAGCTATTTCTCCTTCCGCTGTGTGCAAGTCTTCTTTTTTTTAATCCCTAATAGGCCCTTTTTTCACCACTCTATTATTTGTTTGCTTCTAGAAGAACTAGGTAATTCCTTTTATGTTAGCTACCAGTCTCTTTTCATGCACTCGCCTTACTTTTTTTTATTAGATTTACCATTTCCTCTCTGATCCTTCTATTTTCAGCCTGATTTTTCATTGTTTTTTCCTCTATCTCTTTTACACGTACTTCCTTTTCATCTTCACTTATATCTCTCTCATCATCCAGAGCACTCTGGATTTATTTGTCCTACATTTCCTCTTCAAAGGAATATACCTTGACATTTCCTGCAATTCCTTTTCTTTGAAGTTGGCCCAACATTTGATTCCAACTCACTCAACTCAGGTACACTCTCATACCATCAAAGTTGGTTTGCCCCCACAGTGGGCTAAACATCTGGCTTGCAATGCAGAACAATGCCAGCAGCACGGATTCAATTCTCATACAAGCCTCCCCAAACAGGCACCGGAATGTGGCGACTAGGGGCTTTTCACGGTAACTTCATTGAAGCTTACTTGTGACAATAAGCGATTATTATTACAATTAATTATCCCTGCTCTGGTTTGCTCCTTTTCCATGGCCAAGTTAAACCTTATGATACATTGATCACTGTCCCCTAAGTGCTCCCCCACTGTTATCAGATCCACTTGGGCCAACTCATTCTCCAGAACCAGGTCCAATAGTGCCGTCCTCTCATTGGACCGGAAATAAGGTGCTGTAAAAAATTGTCTTGAGCACATTCAATGAATTCTCGCCCCTCTTGTCCCTTTGCATTATTCCTATCCCAGTCTTTATGTAGATAATTGATGTCCCCCATTATAATTATTCTGCAATTCTTATACCTCTAATTTCTTTGCAAATTTGTTTCTTTACATTTCTAGATTCTCTAAATTTAGTTTATCAATCAGTGTTTGATACAGTAAGAGCCAACAACACAGCACTTGCTGTGGTAGAGGAAGGTTACTCAGATCCCTGCTCTAACCTTTTGAGATGAAGCTCTCTTGTTATTGGAACCATAAGGGATCTGTCAAGGCCTGTTCCACCTGCCCCTGTGCAGGGCAAACTTGATCAATCCAGAGGCTAGGCTGAATATGGTCAGTATGCAAGAAAAATGGCAGTGCTTTGAATGTATTTTATGTTTCCATGTCATCTGTCATCATCATTGCTCTCCTCGTGAGTGACACGTTACTCTTACCTCTCTGCAGGGCAGCAGAGCCAGATATATGCAGCGGAATTCTCCTTTCCTGAGACTAAATGTTGACGTCGGGGCAGGATTTCTGGACTTCTATGACAGCAAAACCGGCGCTGTGACTGGACCGATTCAACAACCATTGAGACGCCACAAAGAACACGATCGATTCCAATGAGAAATGGTGCCGGATTCACTGGGTCCGTGATTGGCATTCAGGAGGCTGACAAGCTTCAGCCGCACATACACACTTCAATCCTCGCACCCTCATCCCAGCCAACAAGTTGGCACTAGTTGCACTGGAGTGCATCCATCCCGCTGGTGGGTCGGTTGTGGCCAGAAGGAGCCTAGACTATGGCCTGGGGGGACACCCATACAACCCTGGCCCTACGTTCACAGTGGGCAGTTAGCAACGTGCGCAGCTGCATGAGTACCTGATAGGCTGCGACAATGGTGTTCCGTGCCCATCCACCCTGACACCACAACCCACAGCCTAGCCACCCGCTACTACTCTCCCCCGGCCCTGGCAGGCGTCCACCGGCTGTGACACAACCATCAGCAAACTATGGCAATGTTGGACACTTTCCACAGTCCCTCTCTCTCTACCTCAGCAGGCACGGCGCCTGTTTCACGATTTGGAGGCACGAGCACAAGTGGAGGCAGAGTTGAGGAGGCCCCAGAGAATACTGGGTCAGGCCTGCTAATGATATACAAATGGTGTTTACTGTACGTGTGGAGTGGATCGCTATGACCCATTCAAGAGGCTGAGGCACCGAAGAATTACGATTTGGCGTGAAATAGGCGCAAAAAACGATTCTCCGCAAATCGTGTTTCCTGATTCCACCGTCGGCCGACGGAGAATCCCGCCCAGTACATAAGGCTACTGGTTCGATATGTTTCATTTTGTGCAGAGTGTTAGGCATGTAAACATTCACAGTGTGCATGATTGTACTCTAAATCTGCAAGGACTGATTAGATTGGCATGAATTACTGTTCCACAATGGAAGCCACTGCAATGTTAAGTCCTCACGCTCTCCTCCTTCATCTCCGCTGTGCTAATGTGCATGCATCTGTCATGGTGCGAGATTGGTCCATGTCCCTATGTTGGCACACCCTCCTGAGGAATCAGCTCCTCTCAGGAATTGTTGAATGGAAGAACCATGAGTTGTTTTTTTTTATGTGTCATGGTCCTGGCGAAGATAAGGCGTGGATATGAATTCATAATAGCAATACGATAATGTTGCTCCTCAGCATAATTATGGTGCTCGCATTTCACTCAGTGCTGAAATCAAGTCAAGTTGACTTGTATGAGTTGTGTGCCAGTGATATTTAATTTTGAAGTTCCAGTTTCTCCATCGCCAATGGTTAGGTTCAGTGTTCTGACACTAATCACCATCTGCCTCTGCAGATGTGAGCCAGATAGTCTGCTGCAATGCATCTCCAGTCCTCTTCCTCACCATTGTATTTTGTGCTCTATTCCCCTGCAACGAGAATAGCAGACCTAGAAATGACTGGAAGACATGTCTTCGCCTAATGTCTGTGGTGGATTTGGCGAGGGTAGCTATCAGGCAAAGGTATTATGAATGGCACTGATGTAAATCTAAGGAATATGTTGTGTCATGTGGTATGACATCCTGGGCTAGTGTGTGGTCAATTCCAGTCCCACATTCTCCAGAGTCACAACACAAGTGAATTCACCAATAATTCTGACAAAAATACCCAAAGTCTTTGGCCCTTGGCTGCCCAATAATTAGAGTCACCAGGTTTGAACGTTTAAACACAATTATTGTTTATTTAAGACAAGGACTACCGTGAAATATGCAGTAAATATAACTGTGTATCAAGCTAATACCTACTACCTCCTTTAACTGTCCCACCCCCTACCACACACAAACACGGTAAACAAACACAGATGTTGACACTCCTGGACTCTGTCTTTTGCAAGAGGTCAAACAGTTATGTATTAAACAAACACTCAACATTGTAACGTTTGATTCGAAATGGTGTTATAACTAAACATAAATCAAGTACACTATGCATATAATCCTTGTGTGTTAAAATGATCACAATTATCTGAAAACCTGGAGTTTTAGATGTTACCCCATTAAAACTGGCCAAGATCTGCTCACTGAGTCTTCACTCAGGGTGCCACATGCATGAGGTTGTTCCCATAGGACATCGCTAAATAAAATGAGTCAAGAGCTGTGTCTTTATCCCTCCTGTATGCCTGTTCCATGGAAGGGGTCATGTCCGCTCCAAGAGCACAACATGCCAGAATACCTCATTCTTCTAACTATACGGTCGGGATTACGGACGATTCTCCGTAGCCCGACGGCAAAAATTATGTTCAGCGATCAGGCAGCGAATGGATTTTCCCGCCAAAAGCGGGGCTGGTGCCTGTTTGACGTGGGTATGCCATGCTCTGCCTTCTGCAAAGTGGTGTCATCGTGACATGCGGCGTTTCATCTGAACGGTGCGTCATCGGAAGGCAAACCCACAATGCTCCGCCCCCGATAGGCCGAGTGCCTGACAGCACAGGACACATGTAGTCCCAGCAGTCAGGAACCCGGCATGCCAGCTGCGGACTGTGTCCAGCGCCGCCACACCCAGCCAGGATCCGTACTGCTGGTCGGGGTGGGGATGGGTGTCTGCTCAGGCTGGGTGGACTGGTGGGGGTCACCAGGGGGTGGGCTGTGGGGTCGCGGT
Source organism: Scyliorhinus canicula (assembly GCF_902713615.1). NCBI lineage: Eukaryota > Metazoa > Chordata > Chondrichthyes > Carcharhiniformes > Scyliorhinidae > Scyliorhinus > Scyliorhinus canicula. Next base: position 39,183,471 of record NC_052153.1, read on the forward strand.
TTGCGTGTTAGGTTACATTCACGGTCGGTGCCATGTTGTACAGTGTGACCGGTTCAGGCCGTCAGCCATCCGCGTATGTGGCCTGAGACCCAGCCATTCTGCAGCCGTTTCCTTGCGCGATCCACGGGCGTTTCACATGGCGCTAAGGGTTCATGCTGGTTTGCCGGTTGTGAAACACCACGGGTCCCAGGCCGGCATCGGCACTTAGCCGCAGAAATGGAGAATCTTGTTTTTCCAATATGTAGACTTTGTAATTTTAGGTGTCAGGTCCCACCGGAGTCAACACAAGCTTTGAAGTGATCTTGAGGTTCAGGTGTTGGATTCTGTCTCATTACAGATGAGCCTTTTGGTTAACATGTTGATTTGTGCAGTTGAGAATATCCTGTTTTGCCCTTTGGAGATCTTCTCGCAAAAATTCTTTAAAATTTTATTTTAAGTTGACCAATTTTCCCAGCATGCCTGCAAAAAGTCATTTTGCATGAGCAAGGCCTTATAGCAGTGCAAAAGGGTAAAAAAAAATAAGGATGAGTCTCTGCTTCAGATGATGACATGCTTTCTTCACAGCATGTTTGTTGATTACAGTCTCTGGTTTTCAGCCGGTAATGGTCTTCTTTGGCATTCATTCAGGAGCCCTGCAGTTTAGAAAATGTAGTTCTCAGAGGCAGCAGGCATTCTGGAGACACTTCATTTCTAATCAAACTGGGCCTTCAGCTCGAGGTTCGCATTCAGGCCTATCTTTCTGGAGAGACACTTTATATTTCACATCAAACCTTGCTTTCAGCTCATGGTTTGACTTCAGGCCTCTGCAGTCTCAAGAGAATGGCACCCAGACTTGCTGGAGGTAGAATCTCATAGTGGTCTTCTGGAGAGACTTAGTTGGATATTCTTTGGAGAGAGTTAGTCAGATCAGGCTGCCAGAATCAAATCTGAAACCAAACTGGGAGCTTGGGACTCTACAAAGCCTTCCAGTGGAATAATATCCAATCACCACCTGTTACCAGGCAGAGCACGGCCCTCTGGGCCCATTCATTGGCCACCAGCCAAATCCATCCAACCGAGACCCCACTGATACAGACAGTCTGCAAGCATGAGTTTAAACCAGCGCAACATTCAGGATTCTTCGGTTTGAATTAAAGTAACATGTTTCTTGTCTTAAAATCAAATGTCCATTAATTATCGATAGATCAAAAGTGAAACAGCAAAATAAAAGGGTAAATAAGGGAATAAACAGGAAGGACCCTTACACGGTGCAGACTCGATGGGCTGAATGGCCTCCTTCTGCACTGTAAATTCTATGAAACAAGTATATTGAACTTTTAAGGAAAACCTGCCTTTTTTAAAGTAATGAATAAAGACACTGGCAAAATGATGCCTCAAAGTGACCACTAGGGGGAAAATCCCTATGTGGATTATACTGACAGACCTTCCTGGGTGGACGTGGAATTTCACACTGAAGAGGTGCCAAGGCCTACTTCAGTGGTGGATGTGAGGGGTGGAGGAATAATGGGATATAATCTGCAACTCGACTTATCTTTCCTAACCTGCTTAAGCTATTAAAATGTTTCCTGCACTGGCCCCAGATACAGAGCACGATGATTATATTGATCCTTTAAATCATCGAGGAAGCATATCTTACCTGCTCGCATACATCGGAAGCGTGTGTCCCAGAAATGAAATGTAATGAGCATTCTCACACGCCCCACAATCTTCCACATTTCTTGTCTACTATTGCCCGCCCGCACCCCCTCCTCTGCATTATTATGTTTGCTTTAGATTTGTACCATCCAGTGTTTCTTTCTCAGTGACCTACTTGTGAATTCAGAGCCAGTCGCATATTTTCTAGTCCCATCAGCCTGTGGCCTCCATGAACTTAATCTGTTTTCTTAAAAGCGAATGCAATAGTAACTTGGTTTAAAATGATGTTGGCGACATCCTGAGAGATAATTCAAGAGTGCTTAAATAACTTTACAAAGACATCTCTCAACTACTTCTGAAAGAAAAATTATCAAAACGAATAATCAATCTGAGTAACACAGCAGTAATATACCTTCGAATAAACAGCCAGAAAGGGGATACCATAAGTTCATTGATCCGCAAAAGAAATCCTATTATACAGGAATTAAATTAGTTGTCATGTTTTATTCCACAAAGGGATCTGGCTTGGAGCTATAAATTTAGATAAGGAGCAAATCAGTGTGGCAGATGTTATATTAAATGGTTTCTGGTCTTTAACATTTGAAGGTGACCAGTATGTAATAGCTGCACTGAAGCCAAGGGATCTCAACAGATCCGTGAGGCACAAAAAATTGTCCTCATTTGGACAAGAGGACAGTATTTATATCCTGAAGCCTTTTTTTTTGCTCGCAGCTGGCAACCGAAGATTCATGAAGGAAATAGCAAGGTTACCAATGCTGCAGACATTTTCTGCGGGTTTTGGTAATAGGGCAAACATAATATGCCAGCCCAGGAGAGTTTACACTGTGTTCCGCAGAAAATCTGTCTGACTGACAACCGTAAGTGAACCCAAGTGGCTCATGGCCCAACTATTTCAATCAGGATGTGTCAGATGGGCTAAAATCTGAAGGTCTGATTCGACAGTCCCTTCCACAGACGCACTGCAGTGAAGTAAACACACACCCCTGAAAGCGAAAGCAAAATCTCTGAGCTGCTGGGCATCTAAACTAAAAATGAAAATGTTGAACGTGTTCAGCAAGTTAGGCAGCAATGGCAGAGAGGGAAACAGAATTAATAACCTGATATTTATGGGAGGATGGGGTGGGGGGGGGGATGTTGGAGCAGGGAAGAAGCCCAATACGTGGGGAACATGGTGGTGCTGCTGAATTAAAGGGCAGAGCCTTATTACTTTGCTCTTCACTCTGAATCCTGCTTTAATTGCCAAGGAAGGGGCAGCACGGTGGCGCAGTGGGTTAGCCCTGCTGCCTCACGGCGCTGAGGTACCAGGTTCGATCCCGGCTCTGGGTCACTGTCCGTGTGGAGTTTGCACATTCTCCCCGTGTTTGCATGGGTTTCGCCCCCAAAATCCAAAGATGTGCACACTAGGTGGATTGGCCTTGCTAAATTGCCCCTTAATTGGAAAAATGAATTGGGTACACTAAATTTTTTTTTTTAAATAATTGCCAAGGAAGCCAACAGTAGGAAGGAAATTATTTGTTACTTTTAAAGATTTATTACTTTTAACAACAACCTGCCCATGGCAGTAATTACTTACAATTACAGTCCCTGTTGGGAAAATCCGGTACCTGCTCGGGCCGGCTTTTATGCTTGGTTCTAATGAGCCCCAGCTGGCTGGGCCTCCACCCCCTGGAATCTCGTATTCCATGGTCACCGCGGGGATATCGAGAATGGTTCCCCGTGTGCCTCGTGGGGGTTATGGCACCTTCCCCCCTCAAAGTTCGAAAGTTCCCCCTCTGTCATCATCAACAGAGGCATTCTGCGTTGCTTTGTCTGTGGCTGAGCTCCTGCCTGCGGTGGGTCTGGATCAGGTGGTGCATACCTGTCGGCCGATCGTCTTTTTCTGGCCGACCTCCGGACAGCTATTGCTGGGACCCCGGCCCCGGAAAAGACATCATCGGTTGTGCGGTTGCCTCTGTGTCGATATCCAAATTGGAATCATCTTCCTTCTGCTGGTCCACTTGATGGGTCATTTCCGGATGGGTACCCTGGCTGAGGGGATGGCAGAGGCATCGACCTCTGTGGTTGGGCATCGTGTAGCACGGGCTCCCACTTCTTAAGGTGATCCACATGTTTCCATTGGATTTTCCCTTGAACTTTGACATTATAGGAATGGTGGGAAGGGGCAGCAGGGTAGCATGGTGGTTAGCATAAATGCTTCACAGCTCCAGGGTCCCAGGTTCGATTCCCGGCTGGGTCACTGTCTGTGTGGAGTCTGCACGTCCTCCCCCTGTGTGCGTGGGTTTCCTCCGGGTGCTCCGGTTTCCTCCCACAGTCCAAAGATGTGCGGGTTAGGTGGATTGGCCATGCTAAATTGCCCGTAGTGTCCTAATAAAAAAGTAAGGTTAAGGGGGGGTTGTTGGGTTACGGGTATAGGGTGGATATGTGGGTTTGAGTAGGGTGATCATGGCTCGGCACAACATTGAGGGCCGAAGGGCCTGTTCTGTGCTGTACTGTTCTATGTTCTATGTTCTATGTTCTATGTTCTATTTATTTTAACAACAATCTGCTGATGGCAGTAACTATCTGCAATCACACTCCCCATTGGGATGACCAACACCCTGCTTGGGCTTGGCTTTTATGCTCATTTCTAATATGCCCCATATTGGTAGGCCTCAGCCCCCTACTTGGGAAGCGTGTACTCCACGAGACCAATGGTTTCCCATGGGCCTCGTGAGGGTTATGACAACCACCCAGCAATAGGAACATTTTGCGAGTGGGTACAGGCTGGTGTTTTAACTTGTAATTTGAAGCAAGCAGGGAATGGGAAATACTGTGAGGTGGGGTTGGCGGGGGGTAGCAACCTACAAACTGTGCCGTACAAAGCACTTATCTTCTGGATTCAGCTGTTCCCACCTCCCTTTAGCTGCTGAGCATCACAAGCCAATGTTAAGTTTAAATAGCTTCAAAAATATCAGACACAAAGCCTTATTTGCATATCGTACTGATGGACAGTCTCAAGAGCAGTTTACACAAGTACTCCCAAACTTGCAGTGGTAAAACACAAGTAACTAAGTTTATGGTTGGTTGGGGTTCAGCTTCACATTTTTCCTGGGTCAACCCTCTCACTGCCCCTGTAACCATCTCCGTTCCATTGTGGGGAACGTTTAAAATTATCGCAATAATTCATGCAGATGTCCTTTTATCAGAACTGCCCCTTGAAACATGCTATCCACCAACAGCCCACAATTCCATTACCCCATGCCCCCACCCTCCTTTAACAAAATGTGTTGTTCTTTCACAAACATTCAGGGATATGTTTATTCTTCTGCCTGCAATTTGAAAGACAAATGTATTACTGAATACTAATTTGTGTAATGTATTAATAATATGGTTCTGCATTTAAAGGATGCAATAATAAGGACTGATGCAGGTGCATCAAAAAGCATCAAAGCATGTTTATACTGGGATGAGTACATTCTTATTTATTTTACCTATGAAAACCCAACCTGCAAGCTTCCCACCTTGTTTCAAGAGTTTAGAACAGTGGTTCCCAACGTGGGGCGTACGCCCCACAGGGGGGCAATTTGATTTTTAAGGGAGGCAATTGAGCGCGACTGAGGCGGTCTGGGTCCAAATTTTCGATGTTTATTTTTTTGGATTTTCCAATCTATCAATGCTATCAAAGCTAATGCCAAATGTGAGCTTCTTTTCAAGCAATCTTGTGAAGATAACAATGCAGACCATGTGAGACGTTTACTTCACACTGAGGTACGGTGGCTTTCGAAGGGGAATTGTTTGAAAAGATTCATGGAACTATTTGATGAGCTTAGTGACTTTTTAAGTGAAAAGCCTGAAATGAAACACCTGCTAACCGTTGATGGAAAAGCGTTTGTGAGTTATTTAGCAGATATTTTTGAAAAACTGAATGTGTTGAATAAACAACTTCAAGGAACACTTAATGTTTTTTTTCTTTTTTCTTACAATTTTTTAGTAATTTCTTGCTCAGAACTTTAACTGTCTTTTGTTTATTTCATTTTTCTTTTTCATGGATGCCATGTTCTTTTGAAGCTTGTTTAAACCAAGGTATTGGCGTTTTAAGCTTCTTCAGCTGAAACGGAGTTCACTTTTTAAATGATAAGAATTATATATCACCACATGGGGGGGGGGGGCATCAGGATTTTAGAGGTGATTAGGTGGGGCATGGCCAAAAGAAGGTTGGGAACCACTGGTTTAGAACATCTTAATCACAGTTGCCTATGTGGCAATTGATGATCATACAAATTCATGTGCTCCATCAGTCCCCGGTAAAAACCCCAGCTAGTTTACATTCCTCAATCAAACTCACATTTTATGAATGAAACATGAGATTAAATATTGAAGCTTTATGGAATTTGCATGTTTCATACGATCAGTAGCTGTATTATAGGGTTAAAATAGGAAGCCTACAAGTGTGAGATAAAGGCATTTAGGAAGAAGGGAACAGGAGTAGTCCATTCAGCCCCAAGAACCTAGGGCGCGATTCTCCCAAAACGGGAGAAATCGTAAGGCTGGCGTCAAACCCGGGCGGGTTTGACGCCAGCGCGCCCCTTCCCGACCGGGAACCGATTCTGGTCCCCGGTCGGGGCTAGCAGCCCGACGCCGCAAGCTCCGGCATCACGGGCTTAACGAATTTCGTTAAGCCCGCTTGCCGGAGTTAGCGCCGGCTGACGTGTCATATGACGTCAGCCGCGCATGCGCGGATTGGAAGACTCCAACCCGCGCATGCGCGGATGACGTCATCGCGTATTTGCGCGAAACCCGCGCATGCGCGGGCCGGGATGCCCCTCAGCCGCCCCGCGAATGGATACTGCGGGGCGGCGGAAGGACAAATAGTGCGCGGGCATCGGGCCCGCTGCCCACGATCGGTGCCCACCGATCGCGGGCCCATGGCACCCTTGGCACGGCCGTGGTACTGCCGTGCCAATCGGTGCCATGGTTATAAAAAGCGAGTTGTTCCCGCCGTTTTTACGAACGGCCAGACCAGGTGTGTTTGCCGTTCGTAAAAACAGCGTAAAGGGCTGGGACTTCGGCCCATCGAACAGCTGTGAATCGCTGCCGGCCGTAAAAAAACGGCGGCAGTGATTCGTGTCGGGAGTTGGGCGGGGGGGGGGGAGAATAGCGGGAGGGCGGGAAAAATGTCGGGAAGGCCCTCCCACTATTCTCCGACCCGTCGTGGGGGTCGGAGAATTTCACCCCTATTCTATCATTCAATTTGATCGTGACTAATCAGTAACTGAACTCTATTTACTGACCTTTTGTTGATACTTCTTGATGCTCTGAGCGATCAATATTCTATTGTTCTCAATCTTGCAACTTTTGAGTTGCCCTGTGGAACCTGTTGTCTCGAAGGGTTCAGTATTTGATATTGAAACGTTCAAATGCAGGCGAAGGACAATATTCCAACTTTGTTCCATCAGCAGAAATTTCTCCTGCTGGCAGTGTCACACCAGGAACATGTGTTTCCGACACTCATTTTCTTATCATTGGCAAATCATGCTTTGTGTGCACTAAATTTGTCATTTTACTTTCTGGCAGCTGAGAACCTGTTTGTAGTATAAATCGGGATTTAGGGTGCTGTCAAAGAAACTGCTGAGTAAAAAATAATACCAAATATTGAAATAAAATATGCCAAGACTGAAAAAGTCCCACTTCAATTTGACTCCAAATGAAACAAAACACATTTCCGGGCTCAGCCCATTTGAATAGCCTGTATAAACATCCAGAAGGACAACTGTCTGGGAACACCACTTATTGCAAGTCAAGGTAAGCAAGGCAGACACTTCTGAAGGCATTAAATTTGCTGGTACAGTGCAAATTCCTAATGGAGTTTTGTGCCCACTGGCTGCTTTAAGAAATTTCAGCAAATAATTGACAACCCTTGTCGGCCTCCTACAGCTCCTCTCCATCACAGATGCCAGTCTGCCGACAATTTAATTTAAACCTCTAGGTATCAAGAAATGGCTGAAGCCGCTGAATACGGCAAAGACGAAGAATCCTGATAACATCCTGGCTGGAGTATTGAAGATTTGTGTTCCAGAACTAACCGTTCCAGTGCAGCTACATCTACCTGCCAATGTGGAAAATTGTCCAGAAATATATTGTTCAGAAAAAGCAGAACAAATCATATCCAGCCAATTACTGCACTTTGTCCTCACCTATCACCAAAGTAATGGAAGGCGTTGTGCTATTATTTGGCACCTACACAGAACTAACCTGCTCACTGGTACGTGGTTTGGATTCGGCCATAACCACTATGCTCCTAACTTCATTAGGACCTCGGTCCAAACATGAATAAAAGAGTTGAATTCCAGAAGTGAGGTGAGAGTGACTGTCCTTGATACCGATGCAGTATTTTACAGAGTGTGGCCTGGAGGGGTCCGAGCAAAATTGAAATCAATACGTATCAGGTGACTAACTCTCCACTGGTTGGAGTCCTGTCTAGCACAATGCAATACAGTTGTTGGCCAGCGATCATCTCAGCCTAAGGACACTGCATGGAAGTTCTTCAGGGAAGTGTCCGAATCCCAACCATCTTCAGCTGCTACATCAATGATCTTCCCTCCAACCTAAGAATTCAGGATGTTTGCACAATGTAAGATACCATTTACAACTCCTCAGTTACTGAATTAATCTGTACCGGCAGGCAACAAGGTCTGGACAATCATTCAGGGTTGGGCTGATAAGTGGCAATGGACATTCACGTCACGCAATAATCAGGCAATAATAATCTCCAAAAGGAGAGAATCTAACCATTTGTATTTGACATTGAAAAGTATTACAATCGCTCAATCCATCACCGTTAATATCCTCGGGCTTACCATTGACCAGAAACTTACCTGGACCAGCCATATAAATAGGTTGAGTGGTGATAGGTTGAGTGAGTGAGCATAAATCAGGCAGATATAAAATACTACGGGAAAATGCGATGTTGTTCACTTTGGCAGGAAAAAAGCAGAGTATTACATAAACTGAGAACAACTGCAGAATTCCAAGGTGCAAAGGTGTTCTCCTACATGAGTCACAAAAGGTTAATATGCAGGTAAAGCGGTATCCTTTATTGCAAGAGGAATTAGCATAAAAGTAAGGATTTTATGCTTCAATTATACATGTCATTGGTGACCATATTAGTGTAATTGTGGTCTCCTTATTTAAGGACAGATGTAAATGGGCGGCACAGTAGCACAGCGGTTAGCACAGTTGCTTCATAGCGCCAGGGTCCCAGGTTCGATTCCCAGCTTGGGTCACTGTCTGTGCAGAGTCTGCACGTTCTCTCCGTGTCTGCTTGGGTTTCCTCCGGGTGCACCGTTTTCCTCCCACAAGTCCCAAAAGACGTGCTATTAGGTGAATTGGACATCCTGAATTCTCCCTCTGTGTACCCGAACAGGCGCCGGAGTGTGACGACTAGGGGCTTTTCGCAGTAACTTCATTGCAGTGTGTTAATGTCACGCTCCTTGTGACAATAAAGATTAATATTATTATTATTATGTGTTGGAGACGGTTCAGAGGAGGTTTACTAGCTTGGTACCTGGAATGAGTGGGTTGTCTTATGAGGAAAGGTTGGACAGACTGGGTTGTTTTCCAGTACTTTAGAAGAATGAAGGGTGAGTTGATTGAAGTATATAAGATCCTGAACGGTTTTGAAAAGGTGGACATTGAAAGAATGTTTCCCCTTGTGGGTGAGTCCAGACGTAGTGGGCACTGTTTTAACATTGGGACTGCCCTACTGTTAAAACAGTGGCTCCAAGAGCAGGCCAGAGGCTGGGAATTCTGAACCAAGTAACTGACTTTCTGACTCTCCAAAGCCTGCCCACAAGGCACAAGCCTGTACTGTAATGGAATACTCTCCACTTGCCTGGATGAGTGCAGCTCCAACAACACTCAGGAAGCTTGACATCATCCAGTACAAAGCAGCCCACTTTATTGACACCATATCCACCAGCTTATCCACCTGGTACTGTGGCAGCGGGATGTACCATCTACAAGATGGCACTTTAGCAACTCACCAAGGTTCCTTTGACAACACCTTTCAACTCATGACCTCCACCACCTGGAAGAACATAGAGTGGGGACTCATGGGAACACCACACTTATAAGTTCTAATCCAAGCCGCTCACCATCCAAACTTGCAATGATTTCACCATTCCTACGCTGTCAATTAGTCAAAATCTGGGAATTCCGCAACCCCCTCCCTGAACAGCAGTCGGTGCATTTATACCATATGGACAGGAGCAGCTTAAGAATGCTCACCATCACATTCTCAAGAGCAACTTGAGGTGGGAAATAAATGCAAACCTTACCTTACTCAGGGCGGCATGTGGCGCAGTGGTTAGCTCTGGGACTGCGGCGCTGAGGACCTGAGTTCGAATCCTGGCCCTGGGTCGCTGCCCGCGTGGAGTTTGCACATTCTCACCATGTCTGTCTGGGTTTCACACCCACAACCCAAAGATGTGCAGGGTAGGTGGATTGGCCACGCTAAATTGCCCCTTAATTGGGAAAAAGAAATAATTGGGTACTCAAAATTTATTTAGGGGCAGCAGGGTAGCATGGTGGTTAGCATAAATGCTTCACAGCTCCAGGGTCCCAGGTTCGATTCCCGGCTGGGTCACTGTCTGTGTGGAGTCTGCACGTCCTCCCCCTGTGTGCGTGGGTTTCCTCCGGGTGCTCCGGTTTCCTCCCACAGTCCAAAGATGTGCGGGTTAGGTGGATTGGCCATGCTAAATTGCCCGTAGTGTCCTAATAAAAGTAAGGTTAAGGGGGGGGTTGTTGGGTTACGGGTATAGGGTGGATACGTGGGTTTGAGTAGGGTGATCATGGCTCGGCACAACATTGAGGGCCGAAGGGCCTGTTCTGTGCTGTACTGTTCTATGTTCTATGTTCTTACCAGCAATGCTCACGACCCAAGAATCAATGAAAATGAAGCAAAAGGGAACCCTGGCAATAAAAGAAAGATCAGTCTCCCTGGATGCACAGAAAGCTGATTGACCCTTTTTCAGTTAGCATTATGGAGCCGCACTCTAAATCTGATCTTCATTATGGTCTTTACAGGTGACCGGCTGTAGGAGTGAATGGGATTAAAAGTACATGCCTCATGAGGTCATTCATGAGCCTTCTAAAAATGCCCCCCTGCATACATGATCATTAGACAGTAGAATGTCAGCTCTGCATTCTCTAATATCTGATATTCATTTACTAAAATGAAAGACTTGATTTGGAAGATGGTAGTCAAAGACAACACAACCAACATATAAGGGTGGAAATTGCTATTGGTGAAGTTATGATATGAATGCTTAGTGTCAAATTTATATCTCTGCTATTTTTCATACAGATATTTGTCCATTTAAAAAAAACCCATTAAAGCCACAATGAATATCAGATTAAAAATGCATATAGTGTAAATTAAGCATTTCAGAATTGAGTCTTCCCAGTTTGGGTCCTGGTGACATAACCAGAAGTAGGCAAAACCAGCCGACCAAATCCAGTACATCCTCCCCATCATCCTTGCCCAATGAGGAGTGCAGTTTCTCTGTGTCGGTGGCTGGCAGGTCCTCCCTTCTCTGCTCCATGCAGTCGTGCAGGATGCAGAAGATTATTGTAATCCTCAGCATGCTTTGAAGTGTACATTGTTATGCTCTGTTAGAACAGTCGAGGCAGCGGAGTGTCTCTTTGAACATTCTAATGGCTTACTTGATAGTGGTCCTTTTGGGCCCATGGGAAGCATGATACTACTCCTTGGTTGAGGTTTGAGAGTTCTGACTGGTGTCATTAGCTGAGTTTTGAGTGGATAACCCCATCACCCTGAATCCACCCCTGCAGGCGCGCAGGATGCTCAAATAACTGTGGCACCTGAGAGTTAGGAAGGGTGAATCATGAAGGGTGAACCTGGGAAACACTTGGAGGATCCATTTCTGGTGTTCACAGAGCAATTGCGCAATGATTGAGTCCATCCCCTTCTTGTTTATGAAGTCTCCAGGCTGGACCAAAGCAGCTCTGACTGTCTCTGTCGATTCCAGCTTCCAGTCGTTTTAAATCAGGGGTGGGCAAACTACGGCCCGTGGGCCGCATGCGGCCCGCCAAAGGTATTTCTGCGGCCCACCAAGTCATTTAAAAAAAAAATTAAATTTTTTTTTTAAGGTTAATGGAGGGGGGCTGTTGGGTTACTTACTGGTATAGGGTGGATACGTTGACTTGAGTAGGGTGATCATTGCTCGGCACAACATCGAGGGCCGAAGGGCCTGTTCTGTGCTGTACTGTTCTATATTCTATATGAGGCGCCCAGAATCATAACCGGGTGAAGTAATTATTTTACTTAATATACTGTACGGCCCTTTGTGAATTGTGAATTTCTGAATGTGGCCCTTGCACGGAAAAGTTTGCCCACCCCTGTTTTAAATAGTAAAAAGTCTCACAACATCAGGTTAAAGTCCAACAGGTTTATTTGTTTACTTGTAAAGACTCAAATTCCAACCATTCTTCATATTCCAATCTGCAATTATCTTGCAATAGTGCCTCTCCATATATACTGTGATTGTGAACCTGCCTCCACTTTACCTGATGAAGGTGCAGTGCTCCCTCCGAAAGCTTGTGATTTCAAATAAACCTGTTGGACTTTAACCTGGTGTTGTGAGACTTTTTACCATGCCCACCCCAGTCCAGCGTATTTAGGGCATTGGTAACCTCTCTGATGCAGTGATGTGTGGCTGCCTGTGAGATGCCACGCATTGTTCCGTAAAGCCCTTAAAGAATTTTAATGCTACACAAACTTTTAACGCCACTGAAGGAGAGCACACAGGGCAGTGACTAACTCCCCTGCTACCCTCACCCATCTTTGGCTTTGCCTCCCAATCATTTGCACATGGTTTAGGATGCACCATTGCTTGCCATTGCATTGGGCAATGGTTGCCTCTATTCTGACCAGGCTCAGCCTCTGTTGTACGTGAATCAATGTCATCCATCTTCTGCACTGCTCCTCTTCCACCCGAGGCTCCAGGGACACTTGGACAATCCAAAGACCCATTTTAGTTCCAGAGAGCGCACAGAGGGCAGAAGCCAGGCAAAGGTTTGCCTGCCATAGTTGACCTGAATCTCAACCCGAATCTTGCATCAGTGGACAAATAGCAACAGCCCTGGTTTTGTCTGAGCACAACCTGGGGTTCTTTAACCACACCCTGCCCAGCCACAGCCTGATCTTGCTTCCAGTGTCCCGCGATCATTGCTCTGTCACTCTTGACCCTCCCTTGATACTCTTGACCCTCCCTTGATCACCCTCGATCTGCCCCATAATCATTCTGTTTCCTTCCCCCTCTTCTAGCCAAAGTCACCGCGTGCTCATGGACAGCAGCAGCTCGCTCAGCTTAACCCTCAAAGTTTACCTCACCAGCTTAGGGCTGGTTTAGCTCACTGGGCTAAATCGCTGGCTTTTAAAGCAGACCAAGCAGGCCAGCAGCACGGTTCGATTCCCGTGCCGGAATGTGGCAACTAGGGGCTTTTCACAGTAACTTCATTGAAGCCTACTCGTGACAGTAAGCGATTTTCATTTTTTCATTCCTGCCAACTTTAACAAGTGACAAAAGTGAAAGCCTATGTTTCCCATGCACAGTCAACCTAATCACAAAGTTAGCATTTAATCGCAAAAACTTGTGCTTTATTGAGTGTTCATTGCATGCAAATCTTTTTAATTGACCTTCCTGCTATGTGCCACTAGTACTGCTTGCAACCCAATGCTGGGAGAATTCAGTGTATCTGACCCGAATTTGGGAATTTGAAACTTTGGGCACGATTGAACGGCCGAATCATGCCCAACTTGGTGAAGCAATAAGGCCGTTTAATCTTGCTAGGGACCTCTTGCGAGATTTGTGATTGTCATGGAAATAAGATAGTCAGATGCTTTGAGCTTCATTTCAGGTAATGTAGTTGGACACGAATCGTGGAGGAGTTATATTGGTTAGAAGCCACTCCAAACACACTACTTTACAAATTTAAGAGCATACATTTATACCATGAAATAAACAACCTGGAGGACAAAAAACAGGCTTCTGCTGGCCATGTTTACACAAAACAAACCTTGGGCATGTTCAGGACAAGTTATCTAGTATGTTTTCTGTCTCTGACTAAAAACTTTTAAAGCAGATTGTCAGCAGAAAAAGGCTGCAGCTGCAGCATTTGTTTACATTATTCGACTTTCCAAGAGTTTGTACAGAAGCAATCAGAAAAATGTAGCCAAGAATCCCATCATGCTTTTAACAAGTGCCTTTTCGTGTCAAATATAGCCAAGCAACTAGATATTAACGAATACCCTTAAGCGGGCAACTAATCCGCACACTAACTTGGCTTCTACAGTGATGCCGGAACACCTTTCGAGATGGAACGAGATCTCGTGAGGCATTGTGATCTCGATCTCGCCCTCACTGATTGGGATCAAGGTTTCCATATTGAAGTGAGCAGTTAACTCACTTAAATATGTCTGCGCCGCATTCTCTCAGCACCCGGGAATGATTACCCGCGCCTGGGAGACCTCGGCTTGATGCCATTTAGCACTGGTCCACGCAAAAGTGGACCAGGCATAACGGCACCTGGGGAGTCTCCCAGGTTAGGAAACCCCCAGGTGTTCGGATTCTGGGCAGAGTAGTACCCTGCCAGGATGCCAGAGTGCCAGGCTGGCAGTGCCAAGGTGTCTAGGTGTCAGGTTGCCCATGCAGAGGATCGGCCTCGGCCATGTGGTGGGGTGGCTGGGGCTCGAGGACTCCCTAACAGGTACGTTGGGGCATTGGGGGGTTTGAGAAGCCATGGTGGGGGAGCCGGTAGATCAGGGCACCATTCAAAAATGGCACTCCAATCACTTCGTGCACTGACAAGCTCAGCAGGAGCTTCAGTGAGGAACGCCCCATGAAGGTCAATATGGCCTCCATGGGGCGTTCCTCACTAAAGCCAAAACAGAAGTGTCCCATTTGATAGCGGGGCCACCCTTGACGCTGCAGCTGCCGAAAAATACCATGCTATTCGCACCCAAAACGGGGCTCTATATCTTGGGCATTAAATCGCGCCATAATTTCCAGCCCAACTCAGCATCCCTCCTCATCTCTTTCCCCATTCCCTAGGTCAGTATTTAATTCCACCAGTAGTGCAGCAATGGTAAGAAATGAAAGCAAACATTATGACAGTGTTTGACAGTGTGAGGTAATCATTACACTGCAATACTTCATCAAAGAACAAAGAACAAAGAAAATTACAGCACAGGAACAGGCCCTTCGGCCCTCCCAGCCTGCACCGATCCACATCCTTTATCTAAACCTGTCTCCTATTTTCCAAGGTCTACTTCCCTCTGTTCCCGCCCGTTCATATACCCGTCTAGATGCCTCTTAAATTATGCTATCGTGCCCGTCTCTACCACCTCTGCTGGTAAAGCGTTCCAGGCACCCACCACCCTCTGCATAAAAAACTTTCCACGCACATCTCCCTTAAACTTTCCCCCTCTCACTTTGAAATCGTGACCCCTTGTAACTGACACCCCCACTCTTGGAAAAAGCTTGTTGCTAACCAAAGTCCTATACAACTGTAACATGACCTGCCGACTCTTGTACTCAATACCCCGTCCGATGAAGGCAAGCATGCTATATGCCTTCTTGACCACTCTATCAACCTGCGTTGCCACCTTCAGGGTACAATGGACCTGAACTCCCAGATCTCTCTGTACATCAATTTTCCCCAGGACCCTTCCATTGATCATATAGTCCGTTCTTGAATTTGATCTTCCAAAATGTATAACCTCGCATTTGCCTGGATTGAACTCCATCTGCTATTTCTCTGCCCAACTATCCAATCTATCTATATTTTGTTGTATTCTCTGACAGTCCTCCTCGCTATCTGCAACTCCACCAATCTTTGTATCATCTGCAAACTTGCTAATCAGAACACCTATACCTTCCTCCAGGTCATTTATGTAGATCACAAACAGCAGTGG
Organism: Scyliorhinus canicula; assembly: GCF_902713615.1. NCBI lineage: Eukaryota > Metazoa > Chordata > Chondrichthyes > Carcharhiniformes > Scyliorhinidae > Scyliorhinus > Scyliorhinus canicula. The sequence goes on from NC_052153.1 coordinate 39,199,102, forward strand.
TCCGAGCACGGATCCCTGTGGAACACCACTAGTCACCCTTCTCCATTTTGAGACACTCCCTTCCACCACTACTCTCTGTCTCCTGTTACCCAGCCAGTTCTTTATCCATCTAGCTAGTACACTCTGAACCCCATACGACTTCACCTTTTCCATCAACCTGCCATGGGAAACCTTATCAAACGCCTTACTAAAGTCCATGTATATGACATCTGCAGCCCTTCCCTCATCAATTAACTTTGTCACTTCCTCAAAGAATTCTATTAGGTTTGTAAGGCATGACCTTCCCTGCACAAAACCATGCTGCCTATCACTGATAAGTCTATTTTCTTCCATATGTGAATAGATCCTATCCCTCAGTATCTTCTCCAACAGTTTGCCTACCACTGACGTCAAGGTCACAGGTCTATAATTCCCTGGATTTTCCCTGCTCCCTTTCTTAAACAAAGGGACAACATTAGCAATTCTCCAGTCCTCCGGGACCTCACCCATGCTCAAGGATGCTGTAAAGATATCTGTTAAGGCCCCAGCTATTTCGACCCTCGCTTCCCTCAGTAACCTGGGATAGATCCCATCCTGGGCACTTGTCCACCTTAACGTCTTTTAGAATATCCAACATTTCCCCCTTCTGTATGACAACTTGACCTAGAGTATTTAAACATCCATCCCTAGCCTCAACATCCGTCTTGTCCCTCTCCTTTGTGAATACCGATGCAAAGTACTCATTAAGAATCTCACCCATTTCCTCTGAGTCCACGCATAAATTCCCTCTTTTGTCTTTGAGTGGGCCAATCCTTTCTCTAGTTACCCTCTTGCTCCTTACATACGAATAAAAGGCTTTGGGATTTTCCTTATCCCTGTTAGCCAAAGATATTTCATGACCCCTTTTAGCCCTCTTTATTGCGCATTTCTGATTCGTCCTACTTTCTCGATATTCCTCCAAAGCTTCATCAGTTTTGAGTTGCCTCGATCTTATGAATGCTTCCTTTTTCATCTTAGCTAGTCTCACAATTTCACCCGTCATCCATGGTTCCCTAATCTTGCCATTTCTATCTCTCATTTTCACAGGAACATGTCTGTCCTGCACTCTCATCAACCTTTCCTTAAAAGACTCCCACATTTCAAATGTGAATTTACCCTTAAACAGCTACTCCCAATCCACATTCCCTAGCTCCTGCCGAATTTTGTTATAATCTGCCTTTCCCCAATTTAGCACTCTTCCTTTCGGACCACTCTTGTCCTTGTCCATGAGTATTCTAAAACTTACGGAATTGTGATCGCTATTCCCAAAGTAATCACCGACTGAAACATCAACCACCTGGCCGGGATCATTCCCCAATACCAGGTCCAGTATGGCCCCCTCCCGAGCTGACAGTAATTTCTACTTCTGAATTTGGAAACATTAGTAATACAGGAAGGAATGAATAGGGTGTGTAATATTTTGAATTATCATGTAATTTGAATAGAATGACTCAATTAAACTGAGTGACTGTAAGCATATGATTCAATTGGACAGAAGCTGACATCATTCGAAGCCAGAATCAACTGGAAACAGGAAGAAGTCTTTTGTTACTTTGCAATCACTGAAAGTTCTTATCCACCCCTTCCCGCACTCCCAAGTCACCTCGTCCAATTGGAATTATTTGATTGATTGCAAGTACAAATGAAATTATTTCTATCCTGCAGAAATTGGAATTGCTTAAAATGTCTGTGCCACCTTGATGCTCTGTTCAGATATGTCCATCTGCGAGGTAGAAATCATTGTCCTGTCTCTGTGTATTTTTCAACGGATGCTGTGAGATCTTAAAACTTCAGCTAAAGTTATTATCAGAAATGGAACATTGAATGTCAAAGCAAGTGAGATGGTGGAGACCAAGCAGGCTCACCTGTCACATTAAAGGGAAGCGAAAATGGTGGGTCACGAAGTTCGGGCGACGTGGGTCGCGATGGCCAGCTGGTTTGGGTCGCGAAGGTTGGCCAGCGTGGGTCCAGAAGGATGGGCAGTTGGTAAAAATGGGCTGCGGGCAAAAATGTTTGAAAAACACTGCTCCAGAGGGAGTGCAGGGAAAGTTTTCCAGACTGATTCCTGGGATGACAGGACTGTTGTATGAGGAGAGACTGAGCCGGGTAGGATTGTATTTGCTGGAGTTCAGAACAATGAGAGGGGATTTTGTAGAAACGTATAAAATTCTAACAGGACACGGAAGGGTAGATGCAAGGAGGGTGTTCCTGGTGGTCAGGGTGTCTGTACCAGGGGACACAGTCTGGGGATATGGAATAAACCATTTAGGCCTCAGATGAAGAGAAATGTCTTCACCAAAAAAGTGGTCAGGCAGTGGATTTGCTAGCACAAAAGGTAGTTGAGGCCAAAACGCTATGGGCGGGATTCTCCGTTTCTGAGATTAAGTGGCAGAATTTGTGGACTTTTATGACAGCAAAACTGTGACCAAACCTGGATCAATTTGGCAACTGTTAAGGGGCTAGCACCAGTGCCACATGAAACACAATCGATTCTAATCAAAAACAGTGCGGGATTTGCCGCGTGGGTGATTGACACTCAGGAGGCTAACAAGCTGCAGCCACGCATACACACTTCACTCCCCAAACACACCATCCCGGCCAACAAGATGGCACTGGTTGTACTAGAGCGTGCCCATACAGATGATGGGTCCGCTGGGGTCAGAGGGCACCGATGGAGATGGCCTGGGGGGACACACCCATACAACCCATGGCCCTAACTTCACAGTGGGCAGTCAGCGGCATGTGCAGCTGCATGGCTGCCTTGTTGGCTGGGGCAATGGTGTTCTGTGACCATTCACCCCAACCCCACAGCCTGACCACCCCCCGCCGGCCCTGGCAGATGCCCCCGGCCAGCAATACAACTGTCAGCACACTCTTGCAATGTTGGACACTTTCCGTGCCGCCTCTCTCCCTCAGCAGCCACGGCGCCGGTTTCATGATTTGTAAAAGCACATGCGAACCGCGCCGTCGGGAATTCGGCCCATCAGAGGAGGAGTATCGCGGAGGCCCCGGCGAATACCGGGTTGGGCCTCTAATGACATGCAAATGGTGTTTACTGTACGTGCGTTCCAGACTGCATTGCGCCATTGTTGAGGTGACAGAGAATTGCGATTTTGGCATCGGAACCTATTCTCTGCCCAATCCCATTTCACGATTTTGACGCGGTCAACGGACAATCCCACCCGATGTTTTCAAGAAACAGTTATATATAGCACTTGGGGTGAAGGGGATCAAAGGATATGGGAGGAAGACGAGATCAAGCGATGGAATTCGATGAGCAGCCATGATCATAATGAATGGCAGAGCAGGCTTGAAGGGCCGAATGGCCTACACCTGGTCCTACTTCAATGTCATTAATCAGCAGCCCTCGTTCTAAATTTGTATGACTCAGAAGGACTGCATAATTCATCCATCAGGGCTTGAAGAGTAAAATTATGAGAGAAAAGCGAAAATTGCATAAACCGAAATGATAGACACATACAACTAGTAACTACTGTTAATATAATGAAGCAAGTTGTTTGAAATTATAAAAGGATTCAGTATATACACGTAAACTACTTCTGGCGTGGGAACATAAAACATGTGATTTGAGCTTGCCTAAACAAGGAATTCGGTTTATCACACACACCTTAGCGGAGATGTAGAATTCCTACCCCAAAAGGCTGTGGATGCTGGGTTAATTAAATTTTCAAGAAGGAGTTTATTCAGGAAGGGTATCAAGGGAAAGAATGTAAGGTGGATAAATGGAGTCGAGAGACAGATCAGATATGATCTAATTGAGTGGTGAAAGAGGTTTGAGGGGCTGAATGGCACACTCCTGTTCCAATATTCATATGGAAAGACTTCTGGTGGCAGGCATGGACTGCGTGGTCACACATTTAGTGGCTCTAGCTCAAGGTGGATTTAATTGGTCCTTCCCCACACTTTAAGGGTGTTTTTTGAGGGCGAAAGGTGTGTAAGTGCCCAGGGAAGGTACTACTCCTCTGGTGAGTCTGGTGCATCGATCAGAAGATGAGAAGTGCCACAAGAAAGAGAGCAGCTGGAGCAGGACAGATTTCATTGTGCGCCACATGTACCCGCCCAGTGGTTGACAGAGCATCTAGTGGAGTTTTTAAATAATAAGTTCCAGCAGCAGAGGAAGAAGGCCTGGCTAAGGTGGTGGAGGCGCTCAGAGCAGTGGTTGAGAAAGTGGGGCAGAGACTGTAGGCTCAGGGCCTGCCGATCAAGAAGGTGGAGGAGGTAGTGGGGGAGCATGAGTGGATGGCCGCGTTGGAGAAAGTGGTGGACAACTAGAAGTGGCTGAGAGAGAAGTTGGAGAACATGGAGAATCGCTGCAGGTGACAGAATTTGAAGATAGTCATGATGCCCAAGGGCATCGATGGAACGGAGGCGGCCAAGTATGTGGCAAGGATGCTGGAACAGTTGATGGGAAGGGGGCCTTTGATTGGTCCCTCGAGGTGGATCGGGCGCATGGAGCGCTGAGGTGGAGGCTGCAGCTGGGGCAGCCGCTGAGCGCAATGGTGGTGCAGTTGCATCATTTCTTGGACAAGGAAAAGATTTTGCAATATGAGAGGCAGACCAGGAGGTGCACCTGGGAAGGGACTGAGCTGCAGATCTACCAGGTCCTGGGTGCAGAGTTGGCAAAGAGGAGAGCTGGGTTCAACCTGGTAAAGGCTGCCCTCTTCAAGAAGGGAGTGAAGCTTTGGGTTTTATACTCTGCCCGCTTGTGAGTGACTCATTATAAGCAGGAGCTTTATATTGACTCGCCGGAGGAGGCGTGGACTGGTAGGAGTGTGTGGACACTGAACTTTGGAGAGGGGCTTTGTATTTATGGCAGAATGTTTGGTGTGGGTAGTGTGGGATGGGTTTTGATGGGAAAGTGGTGATGGTGAGTGTGCATTTTGTTCCTCTTTGTTTGTTGGTGGTTGGGGAGAGAGGGGTGGATTGGAGGGGGATTGGGAGGTTAGAGGCTTTGGGTGGAGGCCACCATGCTAGCTAGGCAGTCTAGTTAACTGAAGTGATGTGGGGGGTCATCAGGAGGAAGGTGTTGGGGGGGGTGGTGCGTTGGTTCTTTGCTTGGGGGTGGAGGGCGAGGGTGGATGGTGGCTGATATGGGTGGGCTGGTGTGGCACAGTTGGGAAGAGAGAGATGGTGATGGAATCTGAGAGAGGGGTTGGAGGGGCGTGTGATCCGGCAGGGGCCTGGCCCAAGAAGAAGTTGATATACAGGGGAGGGGGGCAGGGAGCCCCCCCGACCAGGCTGGACATGTGGAACGTGTGAGGGTTGAATGGGCCAGTTAAATGGTTGCATACATGTATTTGAGAAGTCTGAAGGCGGGCGTGGTGGTTTTACAGGAGACACACCTGAAACTGGGGCATCAGGCGAGGCTGAGAAAGGGATGAGTGGGGCAGGTGTTCCACTTGGGGCTCGGTATAAAGACGAGGGGAGTGGCAGTATTTGTCAATAAGAAGGTTGCATTTGAGAATTGGGGTCGATCCGAGGGGTAGGTATGTGAATCACTACAGTGCAGAAGGAGGCCATTTGGCCTATCGAGTATGCATTAACCCTCTGAAAGAGCTCTCCCAATATCACGTCCATATGTTCGAGGTGTGTCCAAGAATGAAGGGGTTCTGGCAGGGGTTCTCGGATGTTATGTCTGAGGTGCTGGGTATGGTGGTTGCCCCGAGTCTGGAGGTGGTGATATTTGGTGTGTCAGAAGACCCGGAGTAGAGAGGCCGGTGTGTTGGCCTTTGCCTCCCTGATAGCCCGGAGACAGATTTTGTTGTATTGGTGGGACTCGGAGGCGCCGAAGGCTGGGGTGTGAGTGAGTGGGCTGGCAGAATTCTTGCAGTTGGAAAAGATCAAGTTCGCTCTGCGAGGGTCAGTAGAAGGGTTCACCCTGTGGTGGAAACCGTTCATTAATTTCTTCAAGGCGGATTAAGGGGTCAGCGGGGTGTTGGGGGCAGGGTTTTGAGGTGGGGGGTAAGAGGGTTAAAATGGGGACGTGGATGGGGATAGGTGCCGGGGCTGGAGAGTTAGATTGTTTGTTGGGTTGATGTGATGTTCTTTGATGCTCTTTGGTTGTACTTTTGACATTTTGTGCATTTATATTTTGTTTAAAAGCCTTGACGGCAAATTATGCTGAAAGGAGCAAAATAAATAGGAAAATCCTGCTGCAAACTAAGCTGTGCTGAAAGGGTTCAGGATGCTGAATGAGTTCAGGGCTGTAAGAATAGGCTGTAAATTGTTTGGAGTTGATTTACTCTGACTATAATTGCAGACTTTTCATTTTTGAAAGCACAGCTGCCCAACCTTGAGTCATTGTTAGGTTGAGGAAAGTCCAGGAATAAAACGGATGCCGGTGGCTGTTCTTTTAATCCAGCTGCTGGCTGACTAAGCTGGTTCCAGCTGGCAGCTGAGCATGAAACAGGCTCCACATCTGTCGGGTCTTCATGATGAAGCATTGCAGTGGCATTAATATCTCTCCCACTGTCAGAAAGTTTGCTTTGATTTGTTACTGTTGGCTGCACAAGAAATAAGGCAACACGTTTTTCACACCTGATGTCCCACGCCAAACTCCATGGATTTTTTTTATTCTCCTTGGATAACTTAATTTCCTGTCCATTTTCTTCAATGTTGCTTAAAACGCTCCAGAAGCTGTGAAAACACCGGATCCCGAGCAGTTCTGTTGTGATGACTCAATTCACCCTGCAACAAATCATGTGCCCTAATTCCAGCTGGAACAATTTGATACAGATGCCCCATTGGTGCTTCTGTGGATTAGATGAGCAAGAGGTCGAGCAAGAAAACCGTGTCTATTTTGCAGAGTACGACTTTTTTTTCCAAATGCAAGAGGTTTTTGTGCAGCCACAATCAGGTGAAATTTGTGTGCACTTTATTAAAGGCTACAAAAGCAGAGCAATAAAGACAAAGCGACTGATGGCATCAAATGCCAGGTTTCTTATGGCAGTAAGACCAAATGCATTCACATAACACATTTAACATAGTAAAAACATTTCACTGCACTTCACAGGAGACTTGTGAGGAATGAAAATTGACAGCGAGCCACAGAAAGAGACATTAGGATAGGTGATGTAAAACTTGATCAAAGGGGTAAATTTTAAGGGGTATTTTAATGAGGTAGCAAGAGGTAACAAAGCACAGAGTTGAGAAATACATTTTCAGAGAGTTGCGGCAGGATTCTCCGTCCATTCACAGCAGTGGGATTCTCCAGTCCTGCTGCAGTGAATGGGCGGTTTGACTGAGCACCAAGTTCTCTGTCCTCACTACCAGCGTTAGCAGGACAGACTCACAACGGAGAATCCCGGCCTAGATCTGCAATTGTGCGACATATCACCGAGGACGCTTTTTGTATAACCAAGAGGTTTTTGTTAACAATAATAAAGTTTAACTATATATAATCTCAGAGGTATACAGTTCTTCACTTTACAACTCCCCGGTCCACATTGCCCTGCCCCTGCTCCCAGGGCCCACGCTTTTACCCCATTGGTCAGGGTTCGCGGGCTACCACATGATAGCCCCAAACGGGTCACATGGCCCATGAAAGATCGCTCCTTAAAGGGGCTCCGCCACCACATTCCCCCCCCCCCCCCGCCTCCTCCCGCTTAAGTTCCTGAACAATATATACATCACAGGTTATAACAGTTAACTATGTACAATGTGGGCAGGACCATAAAAGGGTGTAGCACAGCACAGTTCTTAGTAAGGTGAATCCATCAGGGGACTTCTTAGACCTGGTGGAATGCCTCAGTTCTCTGACCGGTTCATCCACCAGTGAGATAGTATCTTTGTCAACAGAAGGAGGTTGCTCGAGGTCTCGACAGGTGTGTCGGGGGTGCCCCCTTCTCCAGCTTCCTGCCAAATTCGGAGGGACCTCTTCTGAGTCCCCGGTTCCCTTGCTTAGGATCCGCCGAAGGGGAGTCAGTAGTGCCTACTAGATCCACCTGTTCAGTCACTTGAGCTGCAACTTCTCAGCTCCTTATATGCTCTACATGCTTTGCACCTGGTACGTCCACAAGGCATGAGACTGGGCCAGAGTTTGCCACAATTTTCTCTGGTATCCACAACGGGCCAGATGCAGAGTTCCTTACAGATACTACGTCGCCGGTTTTAAATGCTCTGTTGACTTTGGCTGAATCTTGATGCCTCTTTTGGGACCTTACCTTGCCTCCACCCTCCCCACCAAATTGGCACCTTACCCCTAAGGCGAAGCGTCGCAGGTCAAAATGATTTGTTTGCCTGGATCAATATGGGCCAACAGGTTGGACGACTGGATTGGATTGGATTTGTTTATTGTCATGTATATCGTGGTACAGTGAAAAGTCTTTTTCTGCGTGCAGCTCAAACAGATCATTTAGTACATGGAAAGAAAATATGTAATGGGGCAACACAAGGTACACAATGTAAATATCTAGACATCAGCATCGGATGAAGCATACATGAGTGTGGTATTAATCAGATCAGTCCACAAGAGGGTCGTTTTGGAGTCTGGTAATAGCGGGGAGGAAACTGTTTTTGAATCTGTTTGTGCGTGTTCTCAGACTTCTGTATCTCCTGCCCAATTGAAGAAGTTGGAAGAGCGAGAAGCCGGGTGGGAGGGGTCTTTGATTATGCTGCCCCTTTCCCAAGGCAGCGGGAGGTGTAGATGGAGTCAGTGGATGGGAGGCAAGTTTGTGTGATGGGCTGGGCGGTGTTCACGACTCTCTGAAGTTTCTTGCGGTCTTGGCCTGACCAGTTGCCATACCCGGCTATGATGCAGCCAGATAGAACAAAGAACAAAGAACAATACAGCACACGAACAGCTCCTTCAGCCCTCCAAGCCCTTGCTGGTCATAAAGGGCTGGTTTAGCTAAGGGCTGGTTTAGCTCAGTGGGCTAGACAGCTGGTTTGTGATGCAGAACAAGGCCAGCAGCGCGGGTTCAATTCCCATACCAGCTGACCTGAACGGGCACCGGAATGTGGCGACTAGGAGCTTTTCACAGTAACTTCATACTTGTGACAATAAAAGGTTATTATTATTATTATTACCAACCTTGGCCAAAACCTTCAGCACTTCCTTGTGCCATATCCCTCTATACCCATCCTATTCATGCATTTGTCAAGATGCCTTTTGAACGCCTTTAATGTATCTGCTTCCGCAACCTCCCTTGACACTCACCACCCTCTCTGTAAAAAAACCTGCCTCACATATCTCCTCAAACCTTTGCCCCACGGACCTCAAACATATGCGCTCTGATTATTGACCCCTCCACCCTGGGAAAGAGTGCCTGCCCATCCACTCTATCCATGCCCCTCATAATCTTGTGGACCTCTATCAGGTCACCCCTCAGCCTCCGTCTTTCTAATTAAAACAGTCCAAATCTATTCAGTCTCTCTGCATAGCTAACACGCTGCAGACCAGGTAACATCCTGGTAAACCTTCTCTGCACCATCTCCAAAGCCTCCACATCCTTCTAGTGGTAAGTAATATTCCAAGTGAGGCCTTACCAATGTTCTATACAACTACAGCATGACTTGCCAGTTTTATACTCCATGCCCCGTCCAGTGAAGGCAAGCATTCCGTATGCCTTCTTGACTACCTTGTCCACATGTGTTGCCACTTTCTAAGATCTGTGGACCTGCACGCCCAGATCTCTCTGACTTTCTATCTTCCTAAGAGTTTTGCCATTTACAGTATATTTCCCCTCTATGTTCGACCTACCAAAATGTATCACAAATATTTGGCTGGATTAAACTCCATTTACCATTTCTCTGCCCAAGTCTCCAACCTATCTATATCCTGCTGTATCCTCTGACAATTCTCAACACTATCTGCCACTCCGCCAACCTTGGTGTCATCCGCAAAATTACTACCTATATTTTCCTCCAAATTCTTTTTGTGCACTACAAACAACAGAGGCCCCATCACAATTCCCTGTGGAACACCACTCGTCACAACCTTCCAATCAGAAAAACAACCTTCTACTGCTACCCTTTGCCTTATGCGACTGAGCCAGTTCTGTATCCATCTTACCACCTCACCTCTGATCCTGTGTGACTTCACCTTTTGTAGCAGTCTGCCATGGGGCACCTTATCAAAGTCTTCACTCTAGTCCATGTAAATAACAGCCACCGCCCTCCCCTCATCAATCATCTTTGTCACCTCCTCAAAAAACTCGACCTCCTGCTTTCTGTGGTGCATCTGTAAAAGTTCGTAAGAGCCAGTGTGAACATGTTAGATTTCCTTAGTTTCCTAAGAAAGTATAGGCACTGTTGTGCTTTCTTGGTGGTAGCTTCGACGTGGGTGGACCAGGGCAGACTTTTGGTGATGTGCACAGCTAGGAATTTGAAGCTGTTAAACATCTCCACTTCGGCCCCGTTGATGCAGACAGGGGTGTGTGCAGAACTTTGCTTCTTGAAGTCAATGACCAGCTCTTTAGTTTGCTGGCATTGAGGGAGAGATTGGTGTCATTGCACCACTCCACTAGGTTCTCTATCTCCCTCCTGTATTCTGACACACCGTTGTTTGAGATCAGACCCACTATGGTTGTGTCGTCAGCAAACTTGTAGATGGAGTTGGAGCCTACGACTGTAGGGCCTGTTTGACTGTGTTCTGGTGGGCCTTTCCAATGCCAGTGTTGGTGCTTCTTTAAAAGGAGGTGCGGCAACTGCCAAATCAGAGATGAACTGGCCGTAGTAATTTACCGTGCCCCAAAACCATTTCAATTCTTTGACTCCAGGACGTCTTTGATGGCTTTGACCTTCTCTTCTAAAGGGTATAGGCCTTTTGAATCCACCTTAAATCCCAAATACATGCCCTCACTGGCCTGAAATGTGCACTTTTCTCTTTTTAGTCCAATGTCAACATATTTTAAGGACTTCTTCCAGGCTGATCAGATGTCGCATCATCCAGACGTCTTCTATGTACACCACGACTTTTAGAATTGCTTGCAGCAAGTCGGTCGAAACATTGCTCAAGCATACCAAAGGGCAACTGGGTGTATTGAAAAAGTACATTGTGCATGTTGATGGATGAATATTTCCTGGAATCCTTGTCCAGTTCTAGTTGTAAATAAGCATGATTTAATTCAAGCTTTGTAAATGGGAGGCTCCCGCCAAATTTGCATAGAGGTCTGCTGGGCAGAGAATCCGATACCTGTCAAGTTGGGCAGCCTGGTTAATGGTGAGTTTGTAATCATCACAGATCCTGACAGAGTGTACAGCAAACTCTGGTGCGATGAGGCAGCAGCGCTAACCACAATTACTGTTTTATGGTGCCCAATTCTTCCAAATGTGTTTAATTCGGCCTTGACTTTCTGGTATAGAGTATATGGGACGGCCAGCACGGCAACACTGCGGTAGGGCAGCACGGTAGCACAGTGGTAGGGCAGCATGGTAGCACAGTGGTTAACACCGTTGCTTTGCAGCTCCAGGGATTCAGGTTCGATTCCCGGCTTGGGTCACTGTCTGTGTGGAATTTCTAAGGGCCGGTGCAGACTTGATGGGCCGAAAGGCCTCCTTCTGCATTGTAAAGTCTATGCTTCTAGCTCTGAAGAATTTTGGTGTGCATTCACGGTTCATGTAAATTTTGGCCTTTACCCCTCTTATTCGGCCAAGTTCATTTTGAAAGACATCTTTGTACTTGCACAGGACTTCTTGAAAAATGGCATCTGATATCCTGAATATTTCTGCCAGTTTAGCTTATCTGCCAGTCAATCTCGCCCCATGAGGCTTGGTCCTGGTTCATCCACAATCATGGGTAAATTGGCAGACTGTTGTTGATATGACACTGGCGTCGTCATCCTGCCCAAAGTTTTTAAGGTTTCCCCTGTATACGTTGCCAATTTAGAAGTTATGTTGATTAAGCTGAGGGGTTAGACGCTTCCTTAAAGATACTTGTAGCTTTGTTTACCCACCACTGTGAATGACGCCCTGTGTCAACCTCCATGCTTAATGGCCCCATTACCCAAAATAACTATTTCTATTGGAGCTTCCTTGTTTACTTTGGGCAGCATGATAGCACATTGGTTAGCACTGCTGCCTCATTGCACCAGAGACCCGGGTTCAATTCCGACTACAGGTGACTGTCTTTGTGGAGTTTGCACATTCCCCTTGTGTCTACGTGGGGTTCCTCCGGGTGCTCCAGTTTCCACCCTCATCCCAAAGATGTGCAGGTTAGGCAGATTGGCCATGTTAAGTTGCCTCGAGGTGGGGTTACAGAGATAGGATGGAGGATTGGGCCTTGGTAGGGGGCTATTTCAGAGTGCCGGTGCAGACTCAAAGGCTTTCTGCACTATCGAGATTCTATAATTCTAATTCCTTTAACCATGTTTAACCTGTAAATTTTTGATTCCTGTTCGGGATCCTGCTCGACTTGCTGCACAGGAGTGGTGCTGTTTTATTTTCAAACTGGGTGATCACTGTCTCGTATTGCAATGTTCTTGAATATGGCCAATCCTGAGGGTAGGGAGTGAAAGTGAGGATGGGAGGGTGAGAGTGAGGGGTGAGAGTAATGGTGGGGTTGAGAGTAAGAGCGGGGGTGAGAATGAAAGGGGGGGGGGAGACTGAGGGCGGGGGGGGGTGAGAATGTGGGCAGGGGGTGAGAGTGAGGGTGGGGGGGTGAGAGTGAGGGTGGGGGTGAGAGTGAAGGCGGGGGGTGAGAGTGAGGGGGTGAGAGTGAGGGTGGGGGGTGAGAGTGAGGGTGGGGGGGTGAGAGTGAGGGTAGGCGGGTGAGAGTGAGGGGGATGAGAGTGAGGGGGGTGAGAGTGGGGGTGGGGGTGAGAGTGAGGGCGGGGGGTGAGAGTGAGGGGGGTGAGAGTGAGGGCAGGGGGGAGAGTGAGGGGGGTGAGAGTGAGGGGTGTGAGAGTGAGGGCGGGGGGGTGAGAGTGGGGGGTGAGAGTGAGGGTGGGGGGGTGAGAGTGAGGGCGGGGGCAGAGAGTGAGGGGGTGAGAGTGAGGGGGTGAGAGTGAGAAGGGGATGAGAGTGAGGGCGGGGTTGAGAGTGAGGGGCGGGGAAGTGAGAGTGAGGGGGTGAGAGTGACGGTGGGGGGTGAGAGTGAGGGTGGGCGGGTGAGAGTGAGGGGGATGAGAGTGAGGGGGGTGAGAGTGAGGGTGGGGGTGAGAATGAGGGCAGGGGGTTGAGAGTGAGGGGGTTGAGAGTGAGGGTGGGGGGTGAGGTGAGGGCAAGGGGGGACAGTGAGGGGGGTGAGAGTGAGGGGGGTGAGAGTGAGGGCGGGGGGGTGAGAGTGGGGGGTGAGGGTGAGGGTGGGGGGGGTGAGAGTGAGGGCGGGGGCAGAGAGTGAGGGGGTGAGAGTGAGAAGGTGATGAGAGTGAGGGCGGGGTTGAGAGTGAGGGCGGGGAGGTGAGAGTGAGGGGGGTGAGAGTGACGGTGGGGGTGAGTGAGGGCGGGGGGGTGAGAGTGAGGGCGGGGGGGGTGAGAGTGAGGGGGGTGAGAGTGAGGGTGGGGAGTGAGAGTGAGGGCTCGGGGGGTAAGAGTGAGGGCGGGGGTGGGAGTGAGGGTGGGAAGGTGAGAGTGAGAGAGGGTGGGTGAGGGTGAGGGTGGGGGGTGGTGAGAGTGAGGGTGGGGGGTGAGAGTGAGGGTGAGGGTGTGCGAGTGGGGTGGGGGGGGTGAGAGTGAGGGTGGGGGGGTGAGAGTGAGGGCGGGGGGGTGAGAGTGAGGGGGGGTGAGAGTGAGGGGTGAGAGTGAGGGTGGGGGTGAGAGTGAGGGCGGGGGGTAAGAGTAAGGGCGGGGGAAGAGAGTGAGGGCGGGGGTGAGAGTGAGGGCGGGGAGGTGAGAGTGAGGGGGGGTGAGAGTGAGGGGGGTGAGAGTGAGGGTGGGAGGTGAGAGTGAGGGCAGGGTGAGAGTGAGGGTGGGGGGTAAAAGTCAAGGCGGGGGAGAGAGTGAGAGTGGGGGTGAGAGTGAGGGCGGGGAGGTGAGATTGAGGGCGGGGCGTGAGAGTGAGGGGGGTAAGAGTGAGGGTGGGGGGGGTGCGAGTGAGGGCGGAGAGGTGAGAGTGAGGGTGGGGGGGTGAGAGTGAGGGGGGTGAGAGTGAGGGTGGGGAGTGAGAGTGAGGGCGGGGGGGTGAGAGTGAGGGTGGGGGGGTGAGAGTGAGGGTGGGGTGAGAGTGAGGGTGGGGGGGGGTGGAGTGAGGGCGGGGGGTGAGAGTGAGGGTGGGGGTGAGAGTGAGGGCGGGGGGTGAGGGTGGGGTGAGAGTGAGGGTGGGGTGAGAGTGAGGGTGGGGGGGTGAAAGTGAGGGCGAGGGGGGTGAGAGTGAGGGCGGGGGGTGAGAGTGAGGGCGGGGGGTGATAGTGAGGGCGGGGGGGTGAGAGTGAGGGCGGGGGGTGAGAGTGAGGGCGGGGGGGGTGAGAGTGAGAGCGGGGGGGTGAGAGTGAGGCGGGGGGGTGAGGGTGGGGTGAGAGTGATGGCGGGGGGTGAGAGTGAGGGTGCGGTGAGAGTGAGGTCGGGGTGAGAGTGAGAGTGGGGGGTGAGAGCGAGGGCGGGGTGAGAGTGAGGGTGGGGGGTGAGAGCGAGGGCGGGGTGAGAGTGAGGGTGGGGGGTGAGAGTGAGGGCGGGGGGTGAGAGTGAGGGCGGGGTGAGAGTGAGGGTGGGGTAAGAGTGAGGGCGGGGGTGAGAGTGAGGTCGGGGGTGAGAGAGAGGGCGGAGGGCTGACAGTGAGGGCGGGTTGAGAGTGAGGATCGGGGTGAGAGTGGGGTGCGGGGGGTGTGAGAGTGAGGGTGGGGGGGTGAGGGTGGGGAGGAGGAGGTAGAGTGAGGGCGGGGGGTGAGAGTGAGGGCGGGGTGAGAGTGAGAGCGGGGGGGGGTGAGACCGAGGGCGGGGGTGAGGGTGGGGGAGTGAGAGTTGAGGGCGGAGGTGAGAGTGAGGGCGGGGGGGTGAGGGTGGGTGTGAGAGTGAGGGTGGGGTGAGAGTGAGGGCGGGGGGTGAAAGTGAGGTCGGGGGGTGGAGAGTGAGTTCGGGGGGGGTGAGGCTGGGGTGAGAGTGAGGGCGGGGGTGAGAGTGAGGGCGGTGTGAGAGTGAGGGCGGGGGGTAAAAGTAAGGCCAGGGGAAGAGAGTGAGATTGGGGGTGAGAGTGAGGGCGGGGAGGTGAGAGTGAGGGCGGGGGGGTGAGAGTGAGGGGTGAGAGTGAGGGTGGGGGGTGAGAGCGAGGGCGGGGTGAGAGTGAGGGTGGGGGGGGGGTTGAGAGTGAGGGCGGGGGTGAGAGTGAGGTCGGGGTGAGAGTGAGGGTGGGGTGAGAGTGAGGGCGGGGTGAGAGTGAGGTCGGGGTGAGAGCGAGGGCGGAGAGCTGACAGTGAGGGCGGGGTGAGAGTGAGATCGGGGTGAGAGTGAGGGCGGGGGGGTGAGAGTGAGGGCGGGGGGTGAGGGTGGGGTGAGAGTGAGGGCGGGTGATGAGTGTGAGGGCGGGGTGAGAGTGAGATCGGTGTGAGAGTGAGGGCGGGGGGGGTGAGAGCGAGGGCGGGGGAGAGTGAGGGTGGGGGGGTGAGAGTGAGGGGGCGGGGGTGAGAGTTGAGGGCGGGGGTGTGAGGGTGGGGTGAGGAGTGAGGGTGGGGTGAGAGTGAGGGCGGGGAGTGAGGGACGGGAGGGGGGGGGGTGAGAGTGAGGGCGGGAGGGTGAAGGTGGGGTGAGAGTGAGGGCGGGGGGGTGAGAGTGATGGCGGGGTGAGAGTGAGGTGGGGGTAAGAGTAAGGGCGGGGTGAGAGTGAGGTGGGGTGAGAGCGCACGGTCGGAGGGGCTGACAGTGAGGGCGGGGGGTGAGAGTGGAGGGGCGGCCCCCCCCGGTCGAGAGTGAGGTCGCAGGGTGAGAGTGAGGGCCGGAAGGGGTGACAGCGAGGGCGGACGGGGGTGACAGGGAGGGCGGGGGGGGGTGAGAGTGAGGGGCGGGGGGGGTGAGAGTGAGGGGTGGGGTGATAGTGAGGGCGGGGTGAGAGTGAGGTCGGGGTGAGAGTGAGGGCGGGGGGGTGATAGTGAGGGGGGTGAGATTGAGGGTGGGGTGAGAGTGAGGGTGGGGTGAGAGTGAGGTGGGGTGAGAGTGAGGGTGGGGTGAGAGTGAGGTCGGGGCGTGAGAGTGAGGGCGGGGGGGGTGAGAGTGAGTCGGGGTGAGAGTGAGGGCGGATGGGGTGAGAGTGAGGCGGGTGAGAGTGAGGGCGGGGGCTGAGCGTTGAGGTCGGGGTGAGATTGAGGGCGGGGGGGTGAGAGTGAGGGTGGGGTGAGGGTGAGGGCGGAGGGGTGACAGTGAGGGCGGGGAGTGAGAGTGAGGTCGGGTGAGTGAGAGTGAGGGCGGGGGTGTGTGAGAGTGAGGGCGGGGGGTGAGATGTGAGGGCGGGGAGTGAGTGTGAGTCGGGGTGAGAGCGAGGGCGGAGGGCTGACAGTGAGGGCGGGGGGTGAGAGTGAGGGTGGGGTGAGAGTGAGGTCGGCGTGAGAGTGAGGGCGGGGGGTGAGAGTGAGGTCGGGCTGACAGTGAGGGCGGGGGGTGAGAGTGAGGGCGGGGGGGTGATAGTGAGGGCGGGGGGTGAGAGTGAGGGCGGGGGGTGAGAGTGAGGTCGGGGTGAGAGTGAGGGCGGAGGGCTGACAGTGAGGGCGGGGGGTGAGAGTGAGGGCGGGGGGGTGAGAGTGAGGTCGGGGTAAGAGTGAGGGTGGGGTGAGAGTGAGGGCGGGTGAGAGTGAGGGCGGGGTGAGAGTGAGGTCGGGGTGAGAGCGAGGGCGGAGGGCTGACAGTGAGGGCGGGGGGTGAGCGTTGAGATCGGGGTGAGAGTGAGGGCGGGGGGGTGAGAGTGAGGGCGGGGGAGTGAGGGTGGGGTGAGAGTGAGGGCGGGGGGTGAGAGTGAGCACGGGGTGTGAGAGGGGTGAGAGTGAGCTCGGGGGTAAGAGTGAGGTGGGGTGAGAGTGAGGGCGGGTGAGAGTGAGGTTGGGGTGAGAGCGAGGGCGGAGGGCTGACAGTGAGGGCGGGGTGAGCGTGAGATCGGGGTGAGAGTGAGGGCGGGGGGTGAGAGTGAGGGCGGGGGGGGTGAGGGTGGGGTGAGAGTGAGGGCGGGGGGTGAGAGTGAGGTCGGGGTGAGAGCGAGGGCGGAGGGGCTGACAGTGAGGGCGGGGGGTGAGAGTGAGGGCGGAGGGGTGACAGCGAGGGCGGAGGGGTGACAGCGAGGGCGGGGGGGTGAGAGTGAGGGCGGGGGGGTGAGAGTGAGGTGGGTGAGAGTGAGGGCGGGGTGAGAGTGAGGTCGGGGTGAGAGTGAGGGCGGGGGGTTGATAGTGAGGGGGGTGAGAGTGAGGGTGGGGTGAGAGTGAGGGTGGGGTGAGAGTGAGGGTGGGGTGAGAGTGAGGGTGGGGTGAGAGTGAGGTCGGGGTGAGAGTGAGGGCGGGGGGGTGAGAGTGAGGTCGGGGTGAGAGTGAGGGCGGTGGGGTGAGAGTGAGGTCGGGTGAGAGTGAGGGCGGGGGCTGAGAGTGAGGTCGGGGTGAGAGTGAGGGCGGGGGGTGAGAGTGAGGGTGGGGTGAGTGTGAGGGCGGAGGGGTGACAGTGAGGGCGGGGAGTGAGAGTGAGGTCGGGGTGAGAGTGAGGGCGGGGGGTGAGAGTGAGGGCGGGGGGTGAGAGTGAGGGCGGGGAGTGAGTGTGAGGTCGGGGTGAGAGCGAGGGCGGAGGGCTGACAGTGAGGGCGGGGGGGTGAGAGTGAGGGTGGGTGAGAGTGAGGTCGGCGTGAGAGTGAGGGCGGGGGGTGAGAGTGAGGTCGGGCTGACAGTGAGGGCGGGGGGTGAGAGTGAGGGCGGGGGGGTGAGAGTGAGGGCGGGGGGGTGAGAGTGAGGGCGGGGGGGTGAGAGTGAGGTCGGGTGTGAGAGTGAGGGCGGAGGGCTGACAGTGAGGGCGGGGGGTGAGAGTGAGGGCGGGGGGATGAGAGTGAGGTCGGGGTAAGAGTGAGGGTGGGGTGAGAGTGAGGGCGGGGTGAGAGTGAGGTCGGGGTGAGAGCGAGGGCGGAGGGCTGACAGTGAGGGCGGGGTGAGCGTGAGATCGGGGTGAGAGTGAGGGCGGGGGGTGAGAGTGAGGGCGGGGGGATTGAGGGTGGGGTGAGAGTGAGGGCGGGGGGTGAGAGTGAGGTCGGGGGGGTGAGAGTGAGGTCGGGGTAAGAGTGAGGGTGGGGTGAGAGTGAGGGCGGGGGGTGAGAGTGAGGTTGGGGTGAGAGCGAGGGCGGAGGGCTGACAGTGAGGGCGGGGTGAGCGTGAGATCGGGGTGAGAGTGAGGGCGGGGGGTGAGAGTGAGGGCGGGGGGGTGAGGGTGGGGTGAGAGTGAGGGCGGGGGGTGAGAGTGAGGTCGGGGTGAGAGCGAGGGCGGAGGGCTGACAGTGAGGGCGGGGGGTGAGAGTGAGGGCTGGGGTGGTGAGAGCGGGATTCTCCGATCCTGGGGCTAAGTGTTAACGCCATCATAAACACAGGAGCGTTTTACGACGGTGTGATCTGGCCCCAAGGAGCAGCAATCCTGTGGTGCACAGGGGGCCAGCACGGCAGTGGAGTGCTTCATGCAGCTCCAGTTGCCGATACGGGCGCCACCATGGCCAGCACGGGTTCACGCATGCGCGCCATGACCGGCGCTGGTCTGCTCATGCGCGTGGGTTACCGTCTTAGCACCTGCCCCCGGGCAATATGGCAGAGCCCTACGGGGGCCTGGTGTGGAGGAAAATAGGCCCCCTCCGCAATTAACCCCTCTGCCAATCGGTAGCCCCTGATCGCGTGCCTGGCCAACGTGGAGGCTGCACCCTGGAGTCGGATCCCCCATCTCCCCTACCAGGGAGCGGGACTCGGCTGTAATCGGGGGGCATTTGGCGTTGAACACCCCCAACTGACTCCGCGCCGACCATGCTGTTGCCATTGCCGCGTTGTGGCGTTGCAGCATTTGCGCGCCCCTCCCCCCCCCCCGCCAGCGATTCACCGACCGCCGGCGCGGGATCAGAGAATCCCGCCCACAGTGTTTACTGGGAATCATAAGTCATGGGGACAAGTAGCAGCATTTCTACTACAACCGCCAACCACCTGGTGCCTCCCTGGACGTCACTGAATTGACATAGAACAACCAGAAGTTGTGGTCCATGTTGGATATAATCACATAGGAATGGAAAGAGTTGATGTTCCATGAGCTAGGGAAGAAGCTAAAAGCAGGTTAACGATGGTCGTTACCTCTGGCTTTCTCCCAATGTCACACCCTGTAACCCATGGCGGGGGGGTGGGGGGAGGGGGGGGGGGGGGGCGGTGGCATTCATAACATTCTGCCCAACAATTCTGGCACTTGCAACAGTTTGTGTTGATCAATAATCGGTTAGCTTTAACAGGAAAAACAACAGAAACGGCAAGAACGGCCTCGCCATCAAATGGGACTCCATGTTTCTTGTGACCTCAGCTCGGAAGACCCTGCCGAGGCTGCACGTTACCGTTGTATAAATGAATTTTCAAAAGGCTTTTGGTAAAATGCCACAAAGTACACTAGTTAACACAGATAAAGGTCATGAGATTAAAGTGACAGTGGAAATTTGTTTATGAAATTGGGCTAAGGTGCAGAAAACGGAGTGCAGTAGTGAACAATTATCAGCTTGGAGAGAAATATATGATGGTTTCCCTAAGGACTGGTGTTGGCACCTTTGCTCTTTCTGATATATTAATGACCTGAACTTGGATTTAATTTCAACGTTTTCATCTGATACAAATCTTGAAGTTAAGCAAACAATATGGATTGGAGTAGAAAACTTCAAGAGAACATAGGCAGAATGGTAAAACGGGTAGAAACATGACAGATGAAATTTAATATCGAGAAGTGATTAATTTTTTGATAGGCAGAGTGAGAAGAAGGAATATAAACTATGTGACACAATTTTCAAGGAGGTGCAGGGATGGAGACAGGCAAGTCGAGAAACCTGTTTTTAAAAAAAAAAGCATTGGATCCTTGGCTTTGTCAACATTAGTGGAAAGTACAAAGCAAGGAAGTGGACGGTTTAATAGCACAGTGCTTAGTACTGTTGCTTCACAGCACCAGGGACCCGGGTTTGATTCCCGGTTGGGGTCACTGTCTGGGCGGAGTCAGCACGTTCTCCCTTTGTCTGCGTGGGTTTCCTCCGGGTGCTCCGGTTTCCTCCCACAGGTCCCGAAAGACGTATTGCTAGGTGAATTGGACATTCTGAATTCTCCCTCTGTCTACCCGAATAGGCGCCGGAGTCTGGCAACTAGGGGATTTTCATAGAAACTGCATTGCAGTGTTAATGTAAATCTACTTGTGACACAAATAAAGATGATTATTAAAGCTTCCTTTATTCATGAAATGCTGCTTATGCCTCAGCTGAAGTATTGAGTTCAATTCTGGACATCACACCTCAGGGAGAAAGTCAATGACTTCGAGAGCATGCAGAAGAAATTTAGTATAATGGTATGGAGAATGAAAGACTTCAGTTATGTGGAGACTGGGGAAGCTTGGGTTGTTCTCCTTTGAACAAAGAAAGTTAAGAGGAGATTTGATAGAGGAGTAAATAAAGGAAATTATTTTCAGTCACTGCAAGATTGATAACTGGAGGAATTCCGTTTTATTTTACACTGCAGTTTGTTATGATTTGTGATGTATTGCCTCAAAGGGTGATGGAAGCAGATTCAATAGTCACTTTCAATAGGGAATTTTGAAAAACAAAAACCAAAGAGAAAATGCTGGAAAATCTCAGCAGGTCTAGCAGCATTTGTAGGGCAAACTTTTCAAGTCCAGATGACCCTTTGTCAAAGCTAAAGACAGAGAAAGTGTGAAATATTTATACTGTGGAGTGAGAATGAAAGATGAGTCCTAGCCACAGAAACCCACGGAAATGGGGTGCTAACAGCCACAGAAACCAAGGGGAAAGAGTGCTAATACATTCCCCAAAGAGAATAAAAGATGTGAAAGGTCAAACTGCAGAGAAACTAACATCAGAGGGTAAACTGTGACAGATGTAGATGTGGGGGGGAGGGGAAGGGGGAAGCAAAGGGGAGAAAGGGTAAAGAAAGGTGTATACGATGGGAGGTAAATATATATAAATAAAGATAAGAGAGGACGAAACGGTAAAGGACAGTTAAAATGAAAAGGAAATGTTCCACATACCCCATAAAAAGGCAAGCGTAGCTAGGACCCATGCCAGTACCCATTGCTACACCTTTGATTTGGAGAAAATGGGATGAGCTAAAGCAGAAGTTGTTGAGGGATAGAACAAGTTCAGCCAGGTGGAGGAGAGTGGTGGTGGATGGGAATTGTCCAGGCCTCTTTTCGGGAAAGAAGCGAAGAGCTTAGGCCATCCTGGTGTGGGATGGAGGTGTAAAGAGATTGCACATCCATGGTGAATAGGATGCGGTTAGGGCCCGTGAACTAGAAGCTGTCAATATTACGCAGGGCGTCGAAAAGAGGCCTGGACAATTCCCATCCACCACCACTCTTCCACCTGGCTGAACCCGTTCTATCTCTCAACTATTCCTCAGATGCCCTGCGTCATATTGACAGCTTCCAGTTTTATTTGGCAGGCGCAGGCTAGTGGAGAACCTTTTTTTCCCGGATGTTTAGTCTGAGGTTCATTCTCTCATATGCCTTGGTGAATGCATCAACAGTGGTTTGTAGCTCGGCCTCTGAGTGCGCCTGCATACTGCAGCTTGATGGCAGAAATGGCGTGGTCTAGGTTCTGGCCTGGAGGCTTTGGAAGTTGAACAGTTTCTCGCTTGTCTGATATGTCAGCTCCTTTCCAGTGGGGGCTTCGAGGTGATGGAGTGGAGTGTTGCTGCGAGGAAGATGGAGAAGAGCATTGGTGTGATGATTCAGCCCAGTTTGACCCCATTTTGCACACAAATTGGATCTGTGGTGTTTCGTTGGTGAAACTGTGACATTGAAATATACACGTTGAAAGCTGTGTACTGGTTGAAGTCCTCAAAGTGCCCTCTTCAGTGGGCATTGGCTTGAATGTGATCACAGAGCAGGCGGAGAATAGTGACAAATTTCTGCGTGCAGCCGAATTTAAGGAGGATGTTCCACAGTTCCTCCTAGTTTACAGATCCGAAGGCCTATGAGAGATCGAAGAAGGCCATGTACAGAGATTGGTTCTGCTCCCTGCACTTTTCCTGAATTTGTCGTGAGTTGAAGATCATGTCCATTGTGTGTCTTGATGGGCAGAAGCCGCACTGACAGGAACAATTCAGCCATTAGGAGAAGGCAGTTGAGGAGGATTCTCGTGATGAGCTATCCTGTTGGGGACAGTAGATAAATCCCTCTGTAATTTCCACAGGCGGAGTTGCCTCCTTTCTTGAAGGTGGTCACAATGAAGGCATCTCTGAAATCACCCAGTATGCTCTCTTCCTTCCAGACAAGGATGATGTGGTTGTGGATTCTTAGGCTCATTTTAATACTTCTATAGGGATTCTGTCTGCGCCAGACCGTTTTTCAGCTGTCGAATGGCTTTTTCGACCTCAAGGTCAGCTGTGGTTGTGCTGAGATGGTGGTGGGTAGTGTGTTGCGGGATGGTGTCAAGGTCACTTACATTGAAAGCTGTGTATTGGTTGAAGTCCTCAAAGTGCCGCCTTCAGTGGGCATTGACTGCCTCTCTGTCTTTGATGAGCGCCTGTCCATTTTTGGCTCTCAGTGGGGTGGGTCCCTGAGTAATAGGACCATAGATGATTTGAATTGCATTGAAGAAGCCATGCACATCGTGGTTGTCAGTGAGTTGCTGAGTCTCCTGCCCTCTTTCCACCCACCATCCGTTCTTCAGTTCACAAATTCTTTGTTGCACCTCGACCTTCAGTTGCCTGCAAGCTTGTTTCCTCTCACTCGAGTTTTGGTGGAGCTACCAGTTCAGGGATGCCTTGCGTGTGTGGTCAAAGAGATCCTGGATTGCCTTATTGTTCTCGTCGAACCAGTCTTGGTGTTTCCTGATCGCTAGCCCGAGCGTCTCCTCGCAGGTGCTGACTATGGTGGCCTTTATGGCAGACCAGGCGCTGGGGGCATTCTGTGGCTCTGGCTCATTTGTCATCGCCAGGTTAGCTATGAGCTGACTGAGTAGCTCTTTCTTCTCAGGGTCTTTGAGTCCAGCGACATTGAAATTGAATCTCCTGTGGCAGAGTTTTTTTCTGCCTGTGCCGGTTTGGGACAAGGAGATAGGACAAGATAATTTGGGACAAGAACAAATTAGTCGGTGGTCAGCACAGCAGTCATTGACTTCAGTCATGGCACGGTTGATGTTGGCATCCTTGCGGCCCCTCGCTCGGACGATGATACTCGGATTATAACACACAGGACAAACAACAGGATGTCTCGTAAACCAATCAGATATGTTAATGAGCAAAGCAGAGTCTGAAACAAGTAATGCAAGTTAGTATATCATGCACAGAAAAGGAAATAAAGAGAGGGAAAGATGCAAGGGATTAAAAGGGACAAAGAGGAAAAGGTAATAAACTAATCAATATTTTAAAAATCTCTCTTGACAATTAAAACGGAAGGAATGAAATTCCACATTTGTAGAAGTTGATTTTCAGTGCTAGACAGACTGTAATTCAGATACATGTATTCCACGTATTTCAATGCTGAGTCTGTTGTCAAGGCACTGATGTTGTTCAGCTTTTGGAGGAGCAGGACATCTCAGCAACTTCCTGAATTCCATACTTAATTGTGTGTGTGTGACCCTAAGAAGATGTCTGATTTAACCTTTAATAGTGGTGATACTGATAAACTCACCATCATCAGGGGCTGTTTAGCTCACACGGCTAATCGCTGGCTTTGAAAGCAGACCAAAGCAAGCCAGCAGCACGGTTCGATTCCCATAACAACCTCCCCGAACAGGCGCCGGAATGTGGCGACTAGGGGCTTTTCACAGTAACTTCATTTGAAGCCTACTCGTGACAATAAGCGATTTTCATTTCATAAATCTCATCACAAAATGGCCGTCATATCCATTCACTAATGGTGGGCAAGGGCAGGGGACTATTCTGTCTCCTTTGTGCCCCATACAACAGGAACGTTTTTGTTGAGACAGTGTAACTTACTCATCTGTAGTATCAGTTGTCAATTGATCGATTTGTAAATATATTTTTGATTATAATTACACTCAGATGATGCAAAATGTCACCATTCTGTGCATCCCGTCCCAAAAGAGATTGAGTATTCTATATTGATTTCCCTCAGCACCCTCACATTTAATTTGATCAAGCAAGCATGGTAGCATGGTGGTTAGCATAAATGCTTCACAGCTCCAGGGTCCCAGGTTCGATTCCCGGCTGGGTCACTGTCTGTGTGGAGTCTGCATGTCCTCCCCGTGTGTGCGTGGGTTTCCTCCGGGTGCTCCGGTTTCCTCCCACAGTCCAAAGATGTGCGGGTTAGGTGGATTGGCCATGCTAAATTGCCTGTAGTGTCCTAAAATGTAAGGTTAAGGGGGGGGTTGTTGGGTTACGGGTATAGGGTGGATACGTGGGTTTGAGTAGGGTGATCATGGCTCGGCACAACATCGAGGGCCGAAGGGCCTGTTCTGTGCTGTACTGTTCTATGTTCTATGTTCTCGCAAATAGGATTCCTATCATTAACATCCTGAGAAATCTTCAGGAAAACCTTTACAGTGGCCTGCCCTGTGGACCAATATTTATGAATCATCTGCTAATGTTATGAATTAGTGACTTGAAAAGGCTAGTTACTGTATTGTGTGGGACATTTCCTTTGCTGGCTGTGCGCCACCATTTTGGTTTCCTGAGAAGCTAAAATAACCCTGACAAAACAAACCCCACAACAAAGGAAGCGATTTCCCAAACACTTGTCTTTTCATTGGGGAAGCATTCAAGTTTAAGAATAGTTTTAAATGATTGCTTCCTTTTTTTGTTGTGGGCGGGACTGTCTAGGATTTAAATTTCTGTTGGTGCACTGTACATTGGTTAACTGTGGGTGATTGAAGCCCAGAAAATGCTTCCTAAACATGTCTGTATTTAACAGTTTCACTCGGCACATGTTGCATCAGCTGGTCACTGCCTCAGTCCACATTGTTGACATTGGGAACAAGGACCCTTCGGTACAGAACGTGATGTGGACCCTTCAACCTATCTGCAGTGACAAAGTTGGCAGTTACAGAGGGAACATACAAAGTTAGCCAGCTGATGTATCGGAAGACATCCAGGTTTTGTTCGAGCAGGGACTTCCCAGGTCACGGCTAATTTTGGCAGCAGAATCTCCAGGACGCAGCTGCCTCTGACAGGAGGTTGTTCTGTGTGCACCTAACTAAAGTAGCTTGTGATTACCGCTGCCCTGAGACAGACAGGAAGACAAACAGGAAGTGGTCCCTTGTCATGTAATGTGAGACCCAAGGCAGACATGTTATGATGCTGCTCACTGAATGTATTACCCCATGCACAGTACCTGGGGTTTATTGAAGATCTGTGCCGAGGGGGATTATTGAATACCGAGGCGTTATAACCCCCACGAGGACCACGAGGGTACTTTTGTTGATCTCACCGTAGGACCAATGGAGTATGAGCTTCCCAGATAGTGGGCAGAGGCTGGAGCTTGTTCTAGCCAGCCCATAGCAGTGCCTGATGTCATTATTTCTCCCAGCAAGGACTGTACTGGCAGAAAGTCTGCCGTGAGCAGAATATTATTGTGGTGAATTATAAACCTAGTAATTCACACTGTGTTGTATCATATGTATTGTGTCCTTGTGGGCTGTATATACGAGCCATTGCGCAGCTCTGCCTATAGGGGAAGATGAGGAGTTTGTCCTGGGCTCCACCCTTGGCTCCGCCCATGGCTCCGCCCATGGCTCCTCCCACTAACCGGAAGTATAAAGGTCTGCAATCGTGAGCCTGCTGCCAGTTCATCTCGTCGCATAAATTTAGATTTATTAGAAATGTTTTTGGTTCAGTTTGCGCCACTTTGATATCAAATGTGTCCACCATTTCAAAAGATTGCTGAGGAATAGCCTATTCACATTTTCCGTCTCAATACAGTATGAAAAGAAACAAAACAAATGATCTAAATGTGTAGTCAGTGTCTTTCAGAGTATTCTCTCTATTGTTTTACAGATCGTCACAAACATTAGAACGAGCAGCAACCGTTGAAATTTTTGAAGGTTGAACATGTACAGCCTGTTTAAAATTAACAATTTTACACAAAGGATGGCAAATGTGAAAAAAGAACTATCACGGGGACCTGGCCCACATCTTCCACCTTAAGTCCTGTTTTCGATGATATGGACATTGGAAGGTTTGGACTAACATGTGCTGGACATTAGCTTTTCATCCAGGGATTAGGTTCAGCCCGAGCCCAAGCCGTTTGGGATAATAGAAATCTCTCTGCCTGCTGTCTGTAAGAATCTTATTGTGAAATCGGTTTGAACAGGTTATTTTCTTAATCCATTCCCTGATTTGGGCGCCTTTGGAGGCAAGGATTTATTATACATCACTGGAGTGCGTGATGGGGGGCATCTTCTTAAACTGTTTAACATGGTGAAGGTACTTGCACAATATTTTCAATGAAATGAAAAAATGAAAATCACTTATTGTCACAAGTAGGCTTCAAATTAAGTTACTGTGAAAAGCCCCTAGTCGCCACATTCTGGCGCCTGTTCGGGGAGGCTGTTAAGGGAATCGAACCGTGCTGCTGGCTTGCTTGGTCTGCAAGGTGATGAAAGAATGGCAAAATATGTCCAAGTCAGGAGGATGTGTGACTTGGAGGAGAACTTGGTGATGATAGTGTTCCCATGCACCAATTGCCCATGTCATTTTAGATGGTACAGGTCATGAAGTTGGCAATATTGCTAATGAAGGCTTGATGAAATGCTGAATAGTACTCACTGCAGCCAAGGTAGCAGGAGGAGCAGATGTTTAGGCTAATCGTTGAGGCACAGATCAAATGGGTTTCTTAGTCCTGGATAGTGTTGACCGTCAAAATGTTATTGTGGATGTGCTCATCCTGGTAAGTGGAGACTATGCCATCATACCCCTGGCTTGTGCCAGTGTTAGGTCATGTTCCAAGGTACAATTTGATTCAGATATTACACATCTAGATTGAACTATGCCTGAATCTGACAAGGTTTTCCTTCAGACCATCAAATAAATTCATGGTTGCGTATAAACCCAAAACATACACATTTTTCTCACTTGATGGTTGTACAGACATGCCTCCAACAGCACTGCAATAGGCTGTAACTATGTAAATCACATGTTCACCAAAATTCTGCATTTTCTAATTTGAGGTAAATTTGAAGGTGATTAAAAATCCTAGTGAGTGCATAGACCAGTAGAAAATCAAAGTTCATGCAATTTTTCACAGCAGTCTCCAGCTAATTAATGAAAGTTATGACCAAGGTCAAACTGGTGAGTTCAAGGTCAAACAAAGGAAAGAACAAAAATTACCTGATGTAATGAGATGTCCGTGGAAGAATGTGAACCTGGGATGATAAAACAATATACAACAGTATCCAAAGCAGTATGTTTGTTTGAGAGGTGGATGGATGGCCACAGGGGACTCCTGCACTAGCTTTCTGATTTTTACACATTGCCTTTCCACCTGTGCAATACACACCTGCAGTGTGACCACCTCGCTGAGCGTGCTATTCACAATTTCCGCAGCATCATAGATGCTACACAGTGAGTCCACCCGCAGCTCCATCTCTGAAATCCAATTATCTAGAAGCTGCATTTGGACACACCTTCTGCACACATGGTCATCAGCTTCCCTAATTTCCCACATAATACAGGAGGAGCATATCATGGGTCTGAGGCCCCCTGCTATGATGTCCCTTTTTATTAAGCTAGTTAGTCCCTGAAAAAAAGTTTACATTAGCTAGGGGCCTTATTTACGTTAGCCAGGAACCTTGTTTCTGACCAAACACTTCTGAAATATGGTACAGTACTATTCCATGCTCTTTTTTTTTATTCCCTAAGTTAGTATTAAGCAATGAATTAGTTCACAAGATTGAAACTATTCAACAGGAGTTTCTCATCAATCAGCTGCTTTGTTTGGTCCCACGTTACTTTCTGAACCGGCGTTTGTATTTATTCTTCTCCTCTGCCATTGTTCCAAACACCAGGTCATCTTGTGCTCTTTTTAAACTCCCGGCTTCTCTCACACTCTTTTCAACTCCCGGATCCTCTCACACTCTTTGTAATCTCCCGGCTCCTCTCGCTCTTTCAAACTCCCGG
The DNA here is from genome assembly GCF_902713615.1 of Scyliorhinus canicula. Lineage (NCBI taxonomy): Eukaryota > Metazoa > Chordata > Chondrichthyes > Carcharhiniformes > Scyliorhinidae > Scyliorhinus > Scyliorhinus canicula. The sequence continues at coordinate 39,227,274 of NC_052153.1, forward strand.
CACCTCTCGTGTTATTTTTTACTGAAGAAATCGCAAAGGTCTGGGGACTTTCTGGAAATGCAGTTTCTACAACAGGATGATGGACAGCAGGAGGCCCCCCCAGCCTCAAAAGGAGAACATTATCATCTTCAGCAACCAGAAGAACAAGGTCTGGAAAAAGACAGAGGCAGGGTGAGAGATAAACAAGTGTGAAGAATAGCAGGACATGGGGCAGCACGGTGGCCTAGTGGTTAGCACAACCGCCTTACGGCGCTGAGGTCCCAGGTTCGATCCCGGCTCTGGGTCACTGTCCGTGTGGAGTTTGCACATTCTCCCCGTGTCTGCGTGGGTTTCGCCCCCACAACCCAAAAATGTGCAGAGTAGGTGGATTGGCCACGCTAAATTGCCCCTTAATAGAAAAAATAATTGGGTAATCTAAATTTATTTAAAAAAAAAAAAAAAAAGAATAGCAGGACATAAAACATGAGCAGTTGCCATGGTTTGACCAAACACCAGTATTTGCTTGGATCTGTCTGAACAAATGGATCTTGTTTACTGGATCTGTGAAACAGAATCTCAACAACCAGAGGGTCATACAATTGACAGCATCAAACCTCTGAAGAGCTGGAAAAATAATAGAAAGAAGCAGGGAAAGTAACTGTGAACATATCATTTCAAAGATTTCGACCTTCAACACACAGATCTTTGAATTTGGCATGCTGACAGACATGTTAAAGGGTTTGCATGTTCCCTCTGGGTCTGGGTGGGAACCTTTAAGGAGTCAGGTGAAGTCTCTACCCCAGAGGGCTGTGGAGACTCAGTCGTTCAGTCTGTTCAAGACTGAAGGATGAATTTTCCATCCTTTTCCACTGGCGGGGTCTTCTGGTCCCGCCAACAGTGACCCCCTGCGGTGGGCTCCCCGGTGGTTGCAAGTCATACAAGACACCTAGACATTGATGGGACTTTAAAAACACATTGTGGGAAGGTCGGAAAATCCCAGTCTGAAATGTATAGTTTCCTGCATATTAAAAAATCCAGGGATATGGGCAGAATGCAGGAAAATAGTGTTGAAATAGAAGATCAGCAATAATCTAATTGAACAGTGGTGCATTCTCGAAGGGCTGAATGGCCTCGCCCTATTTTCTATGTTCTTATAGCAGTCAAAGTGATGACACTCTTCAGCTTGTGTACTAGCAATCTTAATTTCTCGCATCTTCAAGGAACATGCAACAGAGTAAATGCATATTATTACATATAGTTCCCTAAAATGCAAGCATTAGCAACTGGAGATTCCCAACAACCGTTTGCTGTTAATGGTATTCTAAAGGTATTGAATACTATCAACGACATACTGTTAATATAATGTTATTATCCAGATAGAGTAGCATAGTGGGCATGATACTGCACTCGTAATCCAGAGACCTGGACTAAAGACGTGAAGATGTTGGTTCAAACGCCACCACCGCAGCTGGAGAATTAAAATTCTGTTATTCTAATGAATTTCTAATAAGATGCTAGTGTCAGCAATAGCATTAATTAAACTACTGGAGTTTCATCTGGTTCGTTAATGTCCTTTCAGAAAGGTAATCTGATACTTTGTTGTCAACTTTTCCACATGGGACTCCAGACCCTCACTCTTCCTTCTGTGCAATGGTCGAGCTAGCTAGTCAGTTGTAAAGGATGGTCAATAAGTTGGTTTAGCACAGTGGGTTAAACAGCTGGCTCGTAATGCAGAACAATGCCAGCAGTGCGGGTTCAATTCCCGTACCGGCCTCCCCGAACAGGCGACTATGGGCTTTTCACAGTAACTTCATTGAAGCCTATCTTGGTTTCGGACAAAGCTCGGCACAACATTGAGGGCCGAAGGCCTGTTCTGTGCTGTACTGTTCTATGTTCTATGTACTTGTGACAAAAAGTGATTATTATTATTATATAAACCACAGCCACATCCAGTGAATGACCACTATAAAAACCTGCGGGGAACAAAAAAACATAATTAACATTCAGGTTAGATGTGCAATAGAAGTGGGAATGGTAGGAAAAAGATTTTGAAAAAGGAAAGATCCATGATAGTGCAAAATGTGGGAGAGATTAAATGACAAACAGGTTGATTGATGTTGCAGGACCGAAGAAAATGGTAATGTCATGATATGCAGACATGCAGATAATGATATACAGACAGGCACAGACAGGCAGCTAATGAACACAGAGACAGGACATGACCAATGAGCAGGCAGGACAATCAGGGTATCTCACTATAAAAGGCACAAGGCGCTCACACTCCGCCTCTTTCCACTGATGAACATCTACAGAGTGAGTCAGGGTGTATGTACAGAATTACACCTCCAGCATGTGCTAAGAGCTAGTCTGGTTCAGTCAGACAGAGTAACCAGACTTAGGTTAGCAGAGAGTCAAACTCATAGAGAACTGTGCTACTGGTTCAATAAATCAGATTGAACTAACGTCAAGGTATGGAGTATCTTTTGGTTAAAACTGCATCCAGTTGCAGCCTGTGTTATCCCAGAGTACATAACACAACAGGTAATGGCTCAAATAAACAAAAGATTAATCTAGATAAGGTGTGAATGGCAGCATGACAACCTGCTATCCTAAAGCAAGAGAAAAATAAGAGCGAGAAAAGAAAACTAGCAAAGGAAACAGAAACAAAATTTGGGTCAGCGTAATGAAACTAGCATTGAGTTGAGAAGGCTGTAAAGTAACAAATCAAAAGGTTGGTTGCTATTCCTCGAACTTACGTTGAACTTCATTGGAAATGGTTGAAGACCTCTTACACACATCCCAACTGGCATGGTGGCACAGTGGAATCTGAATTTGTACTCATTGGAGTTTAGAAGGATGAGGGGGGATCTTATTAAAACTTACAGGATACTGCGAGGCCTGGATAGAGTGGATGTGGAGAGGATGTTTCCACTTGCAGGAAAACCTAGAACTAGAGGGCACAATCTCAGACTAAAAGAACGACCCTATAAAACAGACGAGGAGGAATTTCTTCAGCCAGAGGGTGATGAACCTGTGGAACTCTTTGCTGCAGAAGGCTGTGGAGGCCAAATCACTGAGTGTCTTTAAGACAGAGATAGATCGGTTTTTGATCAAAAAGGGGTTATAGGGAGAAGGCAGGAGAATGGGGATGAGAAAAATATCAGCAAAGATTCAATGGCAGAGAAGGCTCAATGGGTCGAGTGGCCTAATTCTGCTCCTATATCTTATGGTCTTATGGTTAGCACTGCTGCTTCACAGTGCCAGGGGCCCAGGTTCAATTCCATCCTCGGGTGACTGTATGCAGTTTGTATTTTCTCCCCGTGCCTGCGTGGTTTTCTCCGGGTGCTCCCGTTTCCTCCCACAATCCTAAAATGTGCGGGTTAGGTGGATTGGCCATGCTAAATTGGTTCATAGTGTCCAAAAGGTTAGGTGGGGTTACTGGGTAATGGAGATGGGGTGGAGGCATGGAATTAGGTAGATCTCTTTCCAAGGGCGGTGCAAATTTAATGGGCCCAATTCTTCCCTCTCCCGCTATTCACTGACCTTGTTACGCTTGCGCATGAGTGTAATGAGGCAGGAAGATTGCATCTCTTATTGAGATGCTCCAGGGATGAGTGTCGGGCCAGGGAGATGGCGTCTGCTGTGAACAGGTTGTGACGGTATGTAAATGTCAGTGGATCAAGGCATCCGACACTTTGTGTGGGATTATTTATTTTGAATTAAGGTACAATTTAGCGTGGCCAATCCACCTACCCTGCATATTTTGGGTTGTGGGGGTAAGACCCACGCAGACTCAGGGAGAATGTGCAAACCCCACATGAGAGTGACCCAGTGCCGGGATCGAACCCGGGTCCTCGGTGGCGTGAGGCAGCAGTGCTAACCATTGTGCCGCCTTTGTGGGGATTATAACCCCCATGGATGTGCAGAATTGAGGGACAAACCCAGTTTTGTGAATAACTTAGATTCCGCTAACTCCACACACCTTGGGAGATCAGAAATAGAAACAGCTTATCATCCATTGACTGTGACTGTGCAGTCTGAGATGGGCACGATTAAAAATGGGGCTACCCAATCACCGTGATCATTTTCCTTAGCACACCACTCTTTCAGAGGCTACATCTGAATCACATGATACATTGCATCATGTCCTCTTTAGTGGTGTCTGCAGAAAACATAACCTAAACGTAACCCTTAAAGGTGGATCACAAGAACCTTCGCACACAAGAGCTGGAAAAAGGTCTATCTTTTAACAGTTAAAGAATGCGGTATTTCACTACTGACATATCAATGCTGTTAATGTGATAGTCCTGTGCTATTCTGACCAGGTCTCTTAGCGAGTGCTGCTGGGCTGTGTGGTAGTGTGGCCTCTTTAAGGGGGTGAACTTGTGACCTGAGAATTGGGAGCAGTTCAGAATTCAGCAAAGGAAGACAAAGGGATTGATTAAAAGGGTAAAATAGAGTGTGAGCATAAGCTTGTGGAGAACATAAAGACAGACTGTGAAAACTTCTATAGATATATGAAAAGAAAAAGACTGGTGAAGCCAAATATAGGTCCCTTACCATCAGAAACATAGAACATACAGTGCAGAAGGAGACCGTTCGGCCCACCAAGTCTGCACCAACCCACTTAAGCACCCTATCCCCGTAACCCAATAACACCTCCTAACCTTTTTGGTCACTAAGGGCAATTTATCATGGCCAACCCACCAAACCTGCACGTCTTTGGACTGTGGGAGGAAACCTGGAACACCCAGAGGAAACCCATTCAGACACAGGGAGAACATGCAGACTCCTCACAGACAGTGACCCAGTGGGGAATTGAACCTGGGACCTTGGCACTGTGAAGCCACAGTGCTATCCCCTTGTGCTACCGTGCTGCCTTCAGGGGAACAAATAAATGGCAGACCAACTAAATATATACTTTGGTTCTGACTTCACAAAGGAGGACACATGTTATGGACCAGAAACCAAAAAGGAAATGCTGGGAAATCTCAGCAGGTCTGGCAGCATCTGCAGGAAGAGAAAAGAGCTAACGTTTTGAGTCCAGGGATGGGATTCTCCCTCAATTGGCGGTATGGCCCGTGCCGGTGCCAAGAACGGCGCGAACCGCTCCAGCGTCGGGCCAACCAGAAGTTGCGGAAACCTCCGCACGTCCGGGGGCTAGGCCAGCGGCGGAGAGGTTGGTGCCGCGCCACCCGGCCCCAAAGAGCCGGTGCGAGTTGGCGCAGGCGCAGAACCACCAGCGTGGTTCCGCGCATGCGCAGGGGGGTTCTATTCCACACCGGCCAAGGCGGAGCCCTACAGAGGCTGGTGCGGAAGGAAGGAGTGCCCCCACAGTACAAGCCCGCCTGCTGATTGGTGGGCCCCAATCATGGGCCAGGCCACCGTGCCCCCCCCCCCCCCCCCCCCCCCCGGCCGGATCCCCCCCGCACCCCCCCCATGGACTTCAGTAGCCAGCCTACAAGCCAGGACCCGTTGTGATGGACCATGTCCGTTTCATGCCGGCAGGACTGGCCAGGAACTGATGGCCGCTCGGCCCATCGGGGCCCGGAGAATTGCCGGGGGGGCTACTGCCAACGGCCCTAAACCGGCGCGGCGTGATCCCTGCCCCGCCCGAAAACCGGCGCCGGAGAATACGGCATCTGGCTTCGGAGCGGCGGGGCGGGATTCACGCTGCCCCACGGGGATTCTCTGACCCGGCGGGGGGGGGGGGGGGGGTCAGAGAAACCTGCCCCAGATGACCCTTTGTCCAATACAGGTTAGACCACTTTGGATTAAGGTGAGGAGAAATTTCTTCAACCAGAGTGTGGGAGCATGTGTATTTCTCTACCACAAAGCAATTAAGGCCAAAACATATGTTTTCAAGAAGAAGTTCGATATTGCTCTTGGGCTAAAGGGGTCAAAGAATATAGTGGGTAAAGCAGGAACAGGTTACTGAGTTTGATGAACAGCCGTATTCATAATGAATGGCGGCAAGGCTGGAAGGGCCGAACCATGTACTCCTGCTCCCATTGTTAATCTTTCTATCTCACTGCCAGTGCGAGAGATGGATGAGGCACCGAGTCTCTCTGCTCGGTGCCTGTCTTGCAATGATGAGCAGGGAGGTTCAAACGAACCTCACCCTCAAGGACAAGCTGAATGTCACCTCTGAGGGTTCGCCTTCGGGTGCTCTGGACGATAGAACCTGCTCCTCCACCTCTCTGCCAATGACCATCGCCTCTGACGATGCTGTAGTGACCAAAGTGTTTAAGGGCTACTGACATAGGAACAGAGGAATTAGTAGAAGAAGTAGGCAATTCAGTCCCTCCAGTCTACTCTGCCATTCAATCAGATCATGGCTGATCTCTTCCTGAACTCAAATCCACTTCTCCACCTGTTCCTCATATCCGTTTAACTTGTTTTTTTAATCAGAAATATATCTATCTCGTTCTTGAAACCATTTGCCTCATCTCCCTCCTGGTCCTCTCTTCTCCTCAGAAGAGTTCCCACGAGCTGGGTATACAAACCGCATAATCAGAAGTGAACAAGGCACTGCCTCATGCACCTAAGGGTGCACCGTGCTGAAATATTCAGACAAAGGTGGCAAGAGAAGTGTTCTGAAAGAAAGCTATCCACAAATGAAATGTACCAGGAATGACAGAACCTCTAAGGTCACAAGAATTCACAGGAAAATACTGTAACCTAAAGAGACAGAGGGCGGGATCTACCGGTAGCATTGCACCTGAAAGCAGCGGGGCTCAACGCAACCAGTAGAAGCGGGGGAAATCCCACTTCCGGTATAAACCCGGCTCCCCACAGCTGGCGAGATATAACGCAATCTCACGGGCCATTTCAAAGTGAACCCCGCCCACTGTGGCCGGGATCACTTCCTAGCAAATCTGCAAGGGGCTGGTTTAGCACACTGGGCTAAATTGCTGGCTTTTAAAGCAGACCATGCAGGCCAGCAGCACGGTTCAATTCCCGTACCAGCCTCCCCGAACAGGCGCCGGAATGTGGCGACTAGGGGCTTTTCACAGTAACGTCATTGAAGCCTAATTGTGACAATAAGCAACTTTCTTTCATATTGGAGTGAGGCAGCTCGTCTCTCTCAAATATATGTTCCTGAGGCATGGGATCTAATTCTCTCACCTTGGAGACCTCGGGCAAATGCAGTTCAATATTGGTCCCCACAAATGGGGACCAGACAGAATGGCACTCGTGGGGGTCTCCCAGGGATTAGAGGCTCCCAGGTGCAGGTTGGTACCATGGCATGGCTGGTGTCACCTGAGTACCATGGTGATGCCAGCTTGGATCTGTGGCAGCTCCAGCCTGACACCCTGGCAGTGCCCCTTGGGTGCCAAGTTGCCAAACTGACATTTTCTGTGTGACGGTGATTGAGCCAGGGTGGGGGGGGGGGGGGGGTGTGGTCAGTGGGAACCCCCAATTTTGGCCTGGGTGGGGTTCTGGGCTCGAGAGATTGGGACGCCATTTAAAATGGCATCCTGATCTCTCACTGCACTGCGGAGTTCCGGCAAGCGGAGCACCTCACTGCAGGGAACAGGGTTAAGAGTGGCCTCATTGGGGAGTTTCCAGCTCCAGAGCCCCGACGAGGGAACAAGCGGTCCTAGATCTTGTCCTGTGTAATGAGACAGGATTGATTCATGATCTCATAGTTAGGGATCCTCTCGGAAGGAGCGATCACAATATGGTGGAATTTAAAATACAGATGGAGGGTGAGAAAGTAAAATCAAATACTAGTGTTTTGTGTTTAAACAAAGGAGATTACAAGGGGATGAGAGAAGAACTAGCTAAGGTAGACTGGGAGCTAAGACTTTATGGTGGAACAGTTGAGGAACAGTGGAGAACCTTCCAAGCGATTTTTCACAGTGCTCAGCAAAGGTTTATACCAACAAAAAGGAAGGACGGAAGAAAGAGGGAAAATCGACCGTGGATATCTAAGGAAATAAGGGAAAGTATCAAATTGAAGGAAAAAGCATATAAAGTGGCAAAGATTGCTGGGAGATTAGAGGACTGGGAAATCTTTAGGGGGCAACAGAAAGCTACTAAAAAAGCTATAAAGAAGAGTAAGATAGAGTATGAGAGTAAACTTGCTCAGAATATAAAAACAGACAGTAAAAGATTTTACAAATATATAAGGCAAAAAAGAGTGGCTAAGGTAAATATTGGTCCTTTAGAGGATGAGAAGGGAGTTTTAATAATGGGAAATGAGGAAATGGCTGAGGAACTGAACAGGTTTTTTGGGTCGGTCTTCACAGTGGAAGACACAAATAACATGCCAGCGACTGATAGAAATGAGGCTATGACAGGTGAGGACCTTGAGAGGATTGTTATCACTAAGGAGGGAGTGATGGGCAAGCTAATGGGGCTAAAGGTAGACAAGTCTCCTGGCCCTGATGGAATGCATCCCAGAGTGCTAAAAGAGATGGCTAGGGAAATTGCAGATGCACTAGTGATAATTTACCAAAATTCACTAGACTCTGGGGTGGTCCCGGTGGATTGGAAATTAGCAAACGTGACGCCACTGTTTAAAAAAGGAGGTAGGCAGAAAGCAGGAAATTATAGGCCAGTGAGTTTAACTTCGGTAATAGGGAAGATGCTGGAATCTATCATCAAGGAAGAAATTGCGAGGCACCTGGATAGAAATTGTCCCATTGGGCAGACGCAGCATGGGTTCGTTAAAGGCAGGTCATGCCTAACTAATTTAGTGGAATTTTTTGAGGACATTACCAGTGCAGTAGATAACGGGGAGCCGATGGATGTGGTATATCTGGATTTCCAGAAAGCCTTTGACAAGGTGCCACACAAAAGGTTGCTGCATAAGATAAAGATGCATGGCATTAAGGGTAAAGTAGTAGCATGGATAGAGGATTGGTTAATTAATAGAAAGCAAAGAGTTGGGATAAATGGGTGTTTCTCTGGTTGGCAATCAGTAGCTAGTGGTGTCCCTCAGGGATCCGTGTTGGGCCCACAATTGTTCACAATTTACATTGATGATTTGGAGTTGGGGACCAAGGGCAATGTGTCCAAGTTTGCAGATGACACTAAGATGAGTGGTAAAGCGAAAAGTGCAGAGGATACTGGAAGTCTGCAGAGGGATTTGGATAGGTTAAGTGAATGGGCTCGGGTCTGGCAGATGGAATACAATGTTGACAAATGTGAGGTTATCCATTTTGGTAGGAATAATAGCAAACGGGATTATTATTTAAACAATAAAATATTAAAGCATGCCGCTGTTCAGAGAGACTTGGGTGTGCTAGTGCATGAGTCACAGAAGGTTGGTTTACAAGTGCAACAGGTGATTAAGAAGGCAAATGGAATTTTGTCCTTCATTGCTAGAGGGATGGAGTTTAAGACTAGGGAGGTTATGTTGCAATTGTATAAGGTGTTAGTGCGGCCACACCTGGAGTATTGTGTTCAGTTTTGGTCTCCTTACTTGAGAAAGGACGTACTGGCGCTGGAGGGTGTGCAGAGGAGATTCATTAGGTTAATCCCAGAGCTGAAGGGGTTGGATTATGAGGAGAGGTTGAGTAGACTAGGACTGTACTCGTTGGAATTTAGAAGGATGAGGGGGGATCTTATAGAAACATTTAAAATTATGAAGGGAATAGATAGGATAGATGCGGGCAGGTTGTTTCCACTGGCGGGTGACAGCAAAACTAGGGGGCATAGCCTCAAAATAAGGGGAAGTAGATTTAGGACTGAGTTTAGGAGGAACTTCTTCACCCAAAGGGTTGTGAATCTATGGAATTCCTTGCCCAGTGAAGCAGTTGAGGCTCCTTCATTACATGTTTTTAAGGTAAAGATAGATAGTTTTTTGAAGAATAAAGGGATTAAGGGTTATGATGTTCGGGCCGGAAATTGGAGCTGAGTCCACAAAAGATCAGCCATGATCTAATTGAATGGCGGAGCAGGCTCGAGGGGCCAGATGGCCTACTCCTGCTCCTAGTTCTTATGTTCTTATGTGCCCGGGTGGGCGTTAGATAGCGGCGCTCCGAGTGCTGGGAAACACTCAGCTAATCTTGCGCCTTATGGGACTTTGTCCCCATTCCAGAAGATCACGCCCAGAGCCTTTGCTTGATGTTTAAAGGGAAAATGCTGTGAGAAGCTTTGGGGATGGATGGTGAGATATTGTTGAAATGAAAATAGATATAGAGAAATACAGCACAGAACAGGCCCTTCGGCCCACGATGTTGCGCCGAACCTTTGTCCTAGGTTAATCATAGAATTTTGGACAATTTGTCATGGCCAATCCACCCAACCTGCACATCTTTGGACTGTGGGAGGAAACCGGAGACCCGGAGGAAACCCACGCAGTCACGGGGAGGATGTGCAGACTCCATACAGACAGTGACCCAAGTCGAAATCGAACTTGGGACCCTGGAGCTGTGAAGCAATTGTGCTATCCACAATGCTACCGTGCTGCCCTTAAGAAGTTAACCTACACTCCCTTATTCTACCCTAATCCAAGTACCTATCCAATAGCCGCTTGAAGGTCCATAAATTTTCCGACTCAACTACTACCACAGGCAGTGCATTCCATGCCCCCACTACTCTCTGGGTAAAGAACCTACCTCTGACATCCCCTCTATATCTTCCACCATTTATCTTAAATTTATGTCCCCTTGTAATGGTGTGTTCCACCCAGGGAAAAAGTCTCTGACTGTCTACTCTATCTATTCCCCTGATCATCTTATAAACCTCTATCAAGTCGCCCCTCATCCTTCTCCGTTCTAATGAGAAAAGGCCTAGCACCCTCAATCTTTCCTCGTATGACCTACTCTCCATTCCAGGCAACATCCTGGTAAATCTCCTTTGCACCTTTTCCAAAGCTTCCACATCCTTCCTAAAATGAGGTGACCAGAACTGCACACAGTACTCCAAATGTGGCCTGACCAAGGTTTTGTACAGCTGCATCATCACCTCACGGCTCTTAAATTCAATCCCTCTGCTAATGAACGCCAGCACACCATAGGCCTTCTTCACAGCTCTATCCACTTGAGTGGCAACTTTCAAAGATCTATGAACAGAGACCCCAAGATCTCTCTGCTCCTCCACATTGCCAAGAACCCTACCATTAACCCTGTATTCCGCATTCAGATTTGTCCTTCCAAAATGGACAACCTCACACTTGTCAGGGTTAAACTCCATCTGCCACTTCTCAGCCAAGCTCTGCATTCTATCTATGTCTCTTTGAAGCCGACAACAGCCCTCCTCACTATCCACAACTCCACCAATCTTCGTATCATCTGCAAATTTACTGACCCACCCTTCAACTCCCTCATCCAAGTCGTTAATGAAAATCACAAACAGCAGAGGACCCAGAACTGATCCCTGTGGTACGCCACTGATAACTGGGCTCCAGGCTGAATATTTGCCATCCACCACAACTCTCTGTCTTCTATCGGTTAGCCAGTTTGTTATCCAACTGGCCAAATTTCCCACTATCCCATGCCTCCTTACTTTCTGCATAAGCCTACCATGGGGAACCTTATCAAATGCCTTACTAAAATCCATGTACACTACATCCACTGCTTTACCTTCATCCACATGCTTGGTCACCTCCTCAAAGAATTCAATAAGACTTGTAAGGCAAGACCTACCCCTCACAAATCCGTGCTGACTATCCCTAATCAAGCAATGCCTTTCCAGATGCTCAGAAATCCTATCCCTCAGTACCATTTCCATTACTTTGCCTACCACCGAAGTAAGACTAACTGGCCTGTAATTCCCAGGGTTATCCCTATTCCCTTTTTTGAACAGGGGCACGACATTCGCCACTCTCCAATCCTCTGGTACCACCCCTGTTGACAGCGAGGACGAAAAGATCATTGCCAACGGCTCTGCAATTTCATTTCTTGCTTCCCATAGAATCCTTGGATATATCCCGTCAGGCCCGGGGGACTTGTCTATCCTCAAGTTTTTCAAAACGCGCAACACATCTTCCTTCCTGACAAGTATCTCCTCAAGCTCAAAATAGGCTCGGAAAATATTGGTCTTCCTATCTGGACGAAAACAAATGGAGGAATATACAGAAATATTACTCCATTCCTTTCTATGATATAATTGTGACATAAATTATGCACAACTTCAACCACCTGAAAGATTTAAATAAATGTTTATCCTTTCAAATTCACGACAGGCTGTAGCTTTCATGTATTTTTGCAGGCTGTTGATAAATGTCATTATTCCAGACCAAATTCTGTTGCTGCTGAAGAATCCATCATTTTATAATCAAACCTAGCTGCATTGAAAAGTTCCATCTGTCAATAATTTTACTGAAAGTCGACATGAGTACAAAATAGTGTTTCTCTGATGCTGTCATTGAGCTGAACATCCCAAACAGACTGGATAGCAGTGGCCCCTCAACCAGTGGCACACTGGTGTGCCATGAAAAAAGAAACAAAACTTGAGTAATTAAACTAAAATAACCTTCCTATTCAGCTCTGCGGTTGACATTTCCAAGACGCGACGAATCTTGGCCTCCCAAGTGTACAGCAGCTGAGAAGGAGCCACATGTGTGTGGTTTATGTTGGTCAGGCCCATGTGCATGACCAATGGAGCTTGGAGCTGAAGACAAGAGGCGCGATTCTTCCAGCCCTGCGCCGGGCCGGAGAATCAGTGTAACCGCGCCACGACGCCCCGACGCTGGTGTGCGATTCTCCGAGGTGCGGAGAATAGGCGCCATTTGCGCCAGCGCATTTGGCGCGGTGCCGGTCACGGGCCACTGTACGCGGCGGGCCCCGCCAAGCGGTCGCGCGGAAAAAGCAGAGTCCCACCAGCGCCGCCCACAGCTGGTCGCTGACGGTGCGAAGGGTCGGGGGGCGGCCTGTGTGGGGGGAGGGGGGCTCCGTCCCCGGGAGGGGCTTCCGATGGGGTCTGGCCCACGATCGGGGCCCACTGATCGGCGGGCCAGCCTCTCCCCAACCCCCGGGCCCAATCTGTTGCGCGTCCGGCCCCTGAACCCCCGCGGCATGATGTGTCGGAATGGAGCGTTCAGTTGAGCCACCACGCATGCACGGGTTGGCGCGTCGCCACAGCGCATCCGTGGGTTGGTGCCGCCCCCAGTGCACAGCAGGAATTAAGGCTGGAGCGGCGTGAACCTGTGGGGGCCAGAATCGCTACTGCCCGTTTTGCGCCGTCGTGAAACGCGACGGCGTTCACGACGGTACGGACACTCTGTCCCGCGATCGGAGAAAGTCTCATGCGCCCGCATAAAAAGTGGAATCTTAAAAATGCTGCAAAAAACCTGGGGGAAGCGTGAGCAACAGGGAGAGATAAAAAAAAACAGGACAGAGGAAAGGGCGATGTTAAAAACTAAGTGCTCGCCGAGATGTTCCTCAAATGTTGCGAGAATACCTGCCTCCACCACCCTCTCAGGCAGCGGGTTCCATATTTCCACCACCCTCTGGGTGAAAAAATGTTTCCTCAGTTCCCCTCGAAACCACTTACTCCTCACATGAAATCTATGCCCTCTGGCCTTACACACCTCTAGCATTGGGGAAAAGATTCTCCTGATCTATCTTATCTACACCTTTCATAATTTTGTATACCTCTATCAGATCCCTTCCTCAGCCTCTCCTGCTCCAGAGAAAACAAACCCAAGCTATCCAGCCTCTCCTCATAGCTGAAACTTTCCAACGCAGACAACATCCTGGTGAATTTCCTCTGCATCCCCTCCAATGCAATCACGTCCTTCCAATGGTGGGGCGACCAGAATTGCACACAATCTGTGGCCTAACCAATGTTTTATAAAGTTATACCAAGACCTCCCTGCTCTAATATTCTATGCTCCGGGTAATGAAGGCAAGCATTCCCTATGCCTTCTTCACCATGCTATCTACCTGTGCTGCCATCTTCAGGGATCCATGGAATTGTGCATCAAGGTCCCTTTGTTCCTTAATACACCCTAGGGACCTACCGTTCATTGTGTATATCCTGCCCTTATTAGACCTCCCAAAATGCATTACCTCACACTTATCAGGATTAAATTAATATCCATTTACATATATGCCACTACATCTCTATTGGCCAATTGCTTAATCTCATTTTCTAGTTCACTTTAGCCAGCTTTGCCTTCATGCCCTCATAACTGCCTTCATGTAAATTTTAAATAGTAGCCTTCAAAGCACTCTTTTCTCTTTCAAAATGAACGTAGAATTTGAATTACGGCCAGTATTTTACAGCCCGCCAAGGCACGTCTCCCACTGTCAGGTTGAGCAGACCATTAAATTGCCACTTACTTCGGCAGGATCATAATATCCCGGCAGGGAGGGGCCATAAAATCCTGGCCTATGATCACTGCGACCAAGGGGTGAGCCTTCAGCGTGAGTTTATCAATAATGTTATCTCATTACACAGTACCAGGTCTCATATGCCCTCCTGCGATTCCTGCTGGATGGTTGGGTGCGATCCAGATCACAATCCATCCACACTTAGAAATCGTTTTGGAGGGAAGGCAAGTTTTGCATCGGCACCGAGAGAGGCAAGACCTGAAAACGGCGGCAAGACCAGTTTCGCAGAGACTATGGCACCATTTCTAGAGAGCACCCCAATCTCAAATTGACACTAAAGGCTCCCTCACCTCACCACCATCGCCACCATCGGAGCTTCAGTGACCCCCCCCCCACCTCCATTCTCACTGACATCAACCACCACCTCTACCACCACCCCGCCCCCCCCCCCCCCCCCACCCGGGCAATGGGTCTCCCTACAGGCCCCGTCCTCTTCCTGCTGGCATCAGACCCCGCACCCGCAATCACCTGTTCCAGTGCCCCTGCAGGTTAATGGCACCCTGTTATGCGATCACCAAGTCCCATAGAACATAGAACAGTACAGCACAGAACAGGCCTTTCGGCCCTCGATGTTGTGCCGAGCCATGATCACCCTACTCAAACCCACGTATCCACCCTATACCCGTAACCCAACAACCCCCCCCCCCCCCTAACCTTACTTTTTAGGACACCACGGGCAATTTAGCATGGCCAATCCACCTAACCCGCACATCTTTGGACTGTGGGAAGAAACCGGAGCACCCGGAGGAAACCCACGCACACACGGGGAGGACGTGCAGACTCCGCACAGACAGTGACCCAGCCGGGAATCGAACCTGGGACCCTGGAGCTGTGAAGCATTTATGCTAACCACCATGCTACCGTGCTGCCCTTATTCCCCATGCCCTTATTCCCCATTTCCATGTCCCCCTTTAATCCCCCCTTTATATCACAGCCCCTTCATGGCACACCCCTCATGCCCTGCCATATTGGCACTGCCAGGGGCAGTGCCAGGGCATTGACTTTCCGGGCCTACAATAGCTGATGGGCCCACCATGCATGTTCATCAAGCCTGCTCTCTGGTGGTGGACACCAGTAATGAATTCCCGCCAGCTTTATGTTGCACCAGCGGATGGGAGAATACCAATAGCCATTAGAATCTGGCTTCAACAGTCTTGGGGTATTTAAATGATTTAAATATGCTAATCTGGTTCCTCCCCAGTGAGAATGTGAACCAGTTTACGGTAACTGGAGTGGGCCGGGATCATCACGTACTGTTTGGCACGTGGTGCAGATCCAGTTTCAGACCTTTCCTACTATTCTCCTGACATAGTGGGATTTGTGCCAAGTGCAACACGGCCGGAGAATTGCCCCCCTTGTCATTATCATTTCACATCTCAGTGCAATCACTTCTATTTTCTGATATTCTGAATTTAGGTCATTCCTCTCTATCGTGTTAATACCATCATTAGTTAACAGAGCCACCTATCCATCTTTTCCTAAGTCTTTCCTAAATGTCACATACCCTTCAAACTCTGTCATCCTGCAGCTGTGTCTCTGTAATGGCTATCAAATCATACTTATTCATTTCTATTTGTTCATCTCTTTTGTTTTGCATCCTATGTGAATTTAGATACAGAGCCTTGAGTTTTGTTCTTCTTGTAGCATTTAGCCTTACCTGTTGATTTGCTGTTAGAGTTGTACTCTCTGTTCTTTCCTGTCACAGCCTGTTTAGCATTTTTCATATTAGTACCTTTCTCGCTTGCCTTGCCTCTTCTCTTTGGTTTACCACATCTTCCTAAATTTTATCCCTTGCCCCCACTATTTAGTTAAATCTGAAGCCTCAAGAATAACTTCTGTAGTCTTGCTCGTGCTTTTCACAAATTATTCTTGTAGATATGCTCCACAGACATTGATCACAACAAACACAGCCGCCAATATAGCAACACTGGTTATTCAGAGATGGCATCTCACCGGAGGATAATGTTCTACTAGCCAAATTCAGAGAAATCATACCCAAAACCATGCAGGAAGAACTTCACTAGAAGATACATGAAAGCCAAATTGGAATGGAGGAGTAAGCTCAGAAACAGATAAGCTGTGTGTTAATAATAGTAATAGTCGTTATTGTCACAAGTGAATTGAAGTTACTGTGAAAAGCCCCTAGTCGCCACATTCCAGCGCCTGTTCGGGTACACAGAGGGAGAATTCAGAATGGCCAAATTACCTAACAGCACGTCTTTCGGGACCAGTGGGAGGAAACTGGAGCACCCGGAGGAAACCCACACAGACACGGGGAGAACATGCAAACTCTGCACAGACAGTGACCTAGCTGGGAATTGAATCTGGGACCCGGGCGCTGTGCAGCCACAGTGCTAACCAATGTGCTAATACAGAGACATTGAAAATGTGGTGTCCATATACTATGCCAGGACAGAAACAATGGCATACATAGTTGAATGATGGCTACTGAAGTACCACCCACACAATGGCATATTTCGGGATCTGCTTTATTCACACACACCCAAGAATGGTACGCCACTGTGGCATATTACTACTCAAAGTTTCCTTTTACCCGCAAGGTGAAAGAAACATAGAACTTGAGATCAGGAGTTGGCCAGTTGGCCCTTTGAACCTGCTCCACCGTTCAATACATCATGGCTGATCTGGTTGTAGTCTCAGCTTCACGTTGCTGTCCGCACCCCCCACTCCATAACCCATGACTCCCTTGTCTAACAAAAATCTATCTAACTCAGCCTCAAATACATTTGAAGGCCGCATCTCCAAGCCATTTTTCACAATGCTCAGCAAAGGTGTAAACCAACATAAAGGAAGGATGGTAAAAAGAGGGAAAATTGACCGTGGATATCGTAGGAAATGAGGGAGAGTATCAAATTGAAGGAAAAAGCATACAAAGTGGCAAAGATTAGTGGGAGACTAGAGGACTGGGAAATCTTTAGGGGGCAACAGAAAGCAACTAAAAAAAGCTAATAAAGAAGAGCAAGATAGATTATGAGAGTAAACTTGCTCAGAATATATAAACAGATAGTAAAGCTTCCTACAAATATATAAAACAAAAAAGAGTGGCTATGGTAAATATTGGTCCTTCAGAGGATGAGAAGGGAGATTTAATAATGGGACATGAGGAAATGGCTGAGGTTTTTTGGGTCGGTCTTCACAATGGAAGACACAAATAACATGCCAGTGACTGATGGAAATGAGGCTATGACAGGTGAGGACCTTGAGATAATTGTTATCACTAAGGAAGTAGTGATGGGCAAGCTAATGGGGCTAAAGGTAGACATGTCTCCTGGCCCAGATTGAATGCATCCCAGAGTGTTAAAAGAGATGGCATGGGAAATTGCACATGCACTAGTGATAATTTACCAAAATTCACTAGACTCTGGGGTGGTCCCAGTGGATTAGAAATGAGCAAACATGACACCACTGTTTAAAAAGGGAGGTAGGCAGAAAGCGGGTTATTATAGGCCAGTTAGCTTAACTTCAGTAGTAGGGAAGATGCTGGAATCTATCATCAAGGAAGAAATAGCAAAGCATCTGGATGGAAATTGTCCCATTGGGCAGGCGCAGCATGGGTTCATAAAGGGCAGGTCGTACCTAACTAATTTAGTGGAACTTTTGAGGACATTACCAGTGCAGTAGATAACGGGGAGCCAATGGATGTGGTATCTCTGGATTTTCAGAAAGCTTTTGACAAGGTGCCACACGAAAGATTGCTGCATAAGATAAAGATGTATGGCATTAAGGATAAAGTAGTAGCGTGGATAGAGGATTGGTTAATTAATAGAAAGCAAAGATTGGGGATTAATGGGTGTTTCTCTGGTTGGCAATCAATAGCTAGTGGTGTCCCTCAGGGATCAGTGTTGGGCCCACAATTGTTCACAATTTACATAGATGATTTGGCGATAGGGACCATGTGAAATGTGTCCAAGTTTGCAGATGACACTAAGATGAGTGGTAAAGCACGAAGTGCAGAGGATACCTGAAGTCTGCAGAGGGATTTGGATAGGTTAAGTGAATGGGCTTGGGTCTGGCAGATGGTTTACAATGTTGATAAATGCTGTTATTCTATCATTCTACCATTTTGGTCAGAATAACAGCAAAATGGATTATTATTTAAATGATAAAATATTAAAACATGCTGCTGTGCAGAGAGACCTGGGTGTGCCAGTGCATGAGTCGCAAAAAGTTGGTTTACAGGAGCAACAGGTGATTAAGAAGGCAAATGGAGTTTTGTCCTTCATTGCTGGAGAGATGGAGTTTAAGACAAGGGAGGTTATGCTGCAATTGTATGAGGTGTTAGTGAGGCCACACCTGGAGTATTGTGTTCAGTTTTGGTCTCCTTACTTGAGAAAGGATGTACTGGCACTGGAGGGTGTGCAGAGGAGATTCATTAGGTTAATCACAGACTTGAGGGGATTGGATTATGAAGAGAGGTTGAGTAGACTGGGACTGTACTCGTTGGAATTTGGAAGGATACGGGGAGATCTTATAGAAACATATAAAATTATGAAAGGAATAGATAGGAGAGATGCGGGCAGGTTGTTTCCACTGATGGGTGAAAGCAGAACTAGGGGACATAGCCTCAAAATAAGGGGAAATAGATTTAGTACTGAGCTTAGGAGGAACGTCTTCACGCACAGGATTGTGAGTCTTTGGAATTCTTTGCCCAGTGAAGCAGTTGAGGCTCCTTCATTAAATGTTTTTAAGATAAAGATAGATAGTTTTTTGAACAATAAAGGGATTAAGGGTTATGGCGTTTGGGATGGAAAGTGGATCTGAGTCCACAAAAGATCAGCTATGATCTCATTGAATGGCGGAGCAGGCTCGAGGGGCCAGATGGCCTACTCCTGCCTTCTGGGGAAGAGAGTGTCACACTCTCAGAAAGTTCACCTCATCTCTGTCTCATTCATTCTTAAAGTATGTCCCTGAATTCTAGTTCTCCCCCTACCGCCCCCCCCCCCCCCCCCCCCCCCCCCCGGCCCCACAAGAGGATACATCCTCCCGGAATCCACCCTAGCCATTCCCTTCCAGATCTTATGGTTGGGATTCTCCAACCCCTCCCTGGAGGGAGGCGCGAATCCCGCCCCGCCGCCCCGGCGACGGCTGCCCTACTCTCCGGTGCCATTTTCCGGGCAACGGCAGGTTTCCCGCCTTGCCGGTCGGGGGCTGTTGTCAGCGCCCCCCCCCCCCCCTAGCTATTCTCCAGGCCCCGATGGCCATCATGTTTTGGCCAATCCCCCCCGGCGTGAATTACTCACCTCACGGGCGGCGGAACCTGACAGGTGAGTGTGTGGGGGGTTCCAATCGCGGGGGGGGGGGGGGGCACCACGGTTGCCTGGCCCACGATCGTGGCCTACCAATCTGCGGGCATGCTTGTTCCGTTGGGAGACTTCTTTCCTCCACACAGGGCCACTGTAGGGCTCTGCCATATTGCCAGCACATGAGCGGAAATACGCCGGCCGGTCCGCACATGCGCGAGATCATGCTGGCCATTGCGCGCGTGCGCGAGATCACTCTTACCGTTCCGCTCATTTGGTGTCGGCCCTTTGACGCCGGCTATAGCATCGGGGATGACTCCGGCGGTGACTTAGCTCCCTAGAAACGTGAGAATGCCTCACCTTGGGGGGCCGTTGACGCCTGAGTCGTTGGCGCCGGTTTTCCCGCCGACATGGCGACATAGCTCCAATTTCAGAGAATCCCGCCCTACATGTTTCAATAAGGGCAGCACAGTAGCATTGTGGATAGCACAATTGCTTCACAGCTCCAGGGTCCCAGGTTCGATTCCGACTTGGGTCACTGTCTGTGCGGAGTCAGCACATCCTTCCCGTGTGTGCGTGGGATTCCTCCGGGTGCTCCGGTTTCCTCCCACAGTCCAAAGATGTGCAGGTTAGGTGGATTGGCCATGATAAATTGCCCTTAGTGTCCAAAATTGTCCTTAACATTGGGTGGGGTTACTGGGTTATGGGGATAGGGTGGAGGTGTTGCCCTCGGGTAGGGTGTTCTTTCCAAGAGCCGGTGCAGACTCGATGGGCCGAGTGGCCTCCTTCTGCACTGTAAATTCTATGAAAGATCACTCTTAAAGACTTTTCTTTTTGTTTTTTTAAAATGTTTTCGAGTATCCAATTCATTTTTTTTCCAATTAAGCGGCAATTTAGTGTGGTCAATGCACCTACCCTGTACATCTTTGGGTTGTGGGGGCGAAACCCACGCAAACACGGGGAGAATGTGCAAACTCCACACGGACAGTGACCCAGGGCCAAGATCGAACCTGGGACCTCGGCGCCATGAGGCAGCAGAGCTAACCCGCTGTGCCACCGTGCTGCCCTCACCTCTCAAAGACTTGAGAACTACAACTATTAGCTCAGCAGTATGAGTTCTGTTTTCTGTGCAAGGGAAAACCAATAACATTCATATCCAACGTTGTAACCTCACCTGAGATTAGAGATGCAAATTTAGAAAAAGAGCTTTTGGCAGCTGTGTATAGATGTGAGAAGCTCCATACATTTCCCTCTGCGAGAAAGTCCATAGTGGAGAGCGATCAGAATCATTCTGAAGAAGAGTGTTACTGGACTTGAAATGTTCACTCTTTTTCTCTCTCCATAGATGCTGTGAGACCTGCTGAGATTTCCCAGCATTTTCTGCTCTTATTTATAATACTAAGTATATTGTACATATAAGATTAAATATAATGTGCCGTAGCATGGCTAATGCGTTGCATTTTTTAACACTGGGTGTGTTATCCAATATAATAGTGTGATTCTTATTTAATATAATGTTAAATAAATTAAACAGTACCATGTACATTATACAATATTGAGCTAAATATATTGTTCCATGTAATCTAGGTACTTTGTATCTATAATGCTAACTATATCATGCAATACATTAATCACCATTTCACATTTTATAACTGCATGTTTATCCAATTATCATTATTTTTTTTGATACACTGAGATGTTGAGCCAGATTTTTAATATGGCATTAGGAAGCTGATACCTGGGTGAATTCCAGGTCTCAACTCCACAGTTCAGCTGTGTCACTCTCACAGTACATCTTTTAAATGTAAATGGCGTTATTGGCCAGGAGGCGAGTTGGGTGCCCAAGTGGCTCCAGTAGCTAGAGCTGCCTGTAACCACCAGCAGCAAAGGCAGGCCGCATCCATGTTGGGGACTGCTGCTTCCTTGCTCAATAGAGTTGACAGCTCATGAAAATGCAATGGAAGTGGATCAAAGTGGATAGCAGCATTGCACGACGAGGTGAGGACCAGCACTTGTGCCAGCAACAGTTGCCCCCACAGATTTGCTTCCAAGACTACTGCAGAGGTATGTAACTGGGCCCTGCTGTGAATATAATTTGTCTGCTGGCATGCACAAGATGATGCTGGTTCGCTGGAAAAATTGAAAATGGACTTCAGAAATAGACGACTTAAAGATGGATTAATTGGCAGTGAACAGCGGCCCTCTCCACTCACTGCCCCTACTTATTCAATTTTCCACTGTAACCATTCATATTACTTCATTTTTAGTGACCAGACTAGTTGATTGGAATATCAATAGTTTTTTTGTGGCTTTTGACTCCAATCACAATCACAGTTAAAAGTTAATAAGTGGCACGTTAAGCTCATGGAAGCAAATTGAATTCAATGGCAGATTTCTGTCAAAGTAAGAAATCTCATTAAAAAGTGATGATCATATCTGATGAATTGGTGCGTCTCAAAAATGAGCAATTGAAATATAATCTCTATTGAGACATGAATTCAGTTGTGAGTGGGTGTCACTTGAGGTGAATCCTACTCAACAAGGACACCAGAATGGCGAGACAAATGGAGACCAAGGTTCCTCTCGTTCACACTCTGTCATGCTGGTCGTACATGATACAATAATGATGGAGGTGTTGACTAACTCCGAAAGTTAGTGATTCCAAATAAACCTGTTGGACTTTAACCCGGTGTTGTAAGAATTCTTACTGTGCCCACCCCAGTCGAACACCGGCATCTCCCCACCTTGACTCTGCAGCAACAAATCTCTCATTTTCCATTTCTGCGCTATTTCTTTATGTTTTCAGTGTAACGGCAGTGTTTATGTTTATGCTGGTTGATCTTATACTTTGCAATATCAGTAAAATACTGCAGTCCGATGTGCAGAATTACATGGCAAATGCCTGTGTCACAGAAATTTGCACAGGCATACAGGCCTTCATCCTTTGCTACAAGTAACTTTGCAAACATTCTGCAGTTGAAAATGAGGTTCGTGAATTAATCTTGATTTCCAGTCTTGACTCATCAACTGCTCTGAAATGTTATTCTCAAGTCACTGCTGACTTTGAAGATCTGTCAATCTGAGTTTGCCTTCAGACCTGCAGACTTCAACAGGTAATGTTTATAATCCCATATTTCTTTATCTGCATTGCAGTGGCTCGGTGTTTACTGATCTTAGCATGCATGTTTCTCCTGAGCTACAGGATAATATCCAAGGGGGAGGACAGCTGTCAGAAATTATTGCTATGCATTTCAAGATTAGTCACAAGTGAGGAGATGAACAATGAACATTTTAAACAGAAACTCTAAACCTATTTTTTCGTCATGAAACTGGAAAGGAATATAGAGGATAATAGAGATCTCAAAGCAGGGATTGAGGGGGAGGCAATGACAAGATTGTGAGTGCTATTGAAAGGAAATATAATTATTCCCCAGATCATCATAGACATTGCCTCATCCTCTATCAGTAAAGATGCCATTTCCCTTTGTCCCCTTATACAGTGCACAGCTTTACAGTCCCACGTTCAACAGAAATCTTCATTCCTCTTTGGGGCCCAATTAAATGCATACCAGTACCATAGGCTACCCTTATTCCCAAATATATGAGTGAAGACTTGCTAAAAGTTCTGTACTAAAAGAAAAACGATGAAGCATGTCGCAAGAGATCATAGTCACTCACCTGCAGTTAAGGATTGGACGCATGTTCTCCAGAATGATCAACTTGCAAATACTTTCAGTGAAAAAAGGTACAATTACTAAATCCACCCGGGCTGCCATGGAGAACTAAGCATAAATCATGAAACTGTGCGCTTTCCCGCTATGTTGTGCACATAAACCTTCTCCTTGGGCCCTCCATTAGACTTGCTCATATATAAAGGGATAACATCAGAAGTATATATGATGCTGATGCAATATTGATGTCAGATCAGTAATAGAGATCTGGATGAAGGAAATGTTGCTGTAGGTCAGTCTGATATGTAAATACTTGTGTGAATAACGAGTAATAGTTTTGAGAAACTACAGGTTCAAGGACCATACGTTGGGAAAATCTAACCTTTTTTGTTAGTGTCACAGTAGGCTTACATTAACACTACAATGAAGTTACTGTGAAAATCCCCGCGTCGCCACACTCCGGCACCTGTTTGGGTACACTAAGGGGGAACTCAGAATGTCCAATTCACCTAACAAGCCTGTCTTTCGGGACTTATGCAAGGAAATCGGAGTGCCCGGAGGAAACCCATGAAGACATGGGGAGAACATGCAGACTCCACACAGACAGTGACCCAAGCCGGGAATTGAACCCGAGTCCCTGGCGCTGTGAAACAGCAGTACTAACCACTGTGCTACCAAACCGCCCTTATAGACAATTTCCAAAACCTCTGTCGAGACCACAGCCATACAACAAAATAATCCCCACACGATTGGGATGTACACCTCAATCTCAGTCCCACTATTAGAACTGATAGTGTTGCCGACACTATCTCAACCACAAACCATAGTCAAGGTGGTAAATCGGCAACACTAGGAAAGTAGCACCTTGTAGAGGGATTCACTGGTGCTTTGAACATGGATCGAGAAGCTCCCCTCTGGTAATCCATCCCTAAAACTTCTAATTTATTACATAGAATTTACAGTGCAGAAGGAGGCCATTCGGCCCATCGAGTCTTCACCGGCCCTTGGAAAGGGCACCCTACCTAAGCCCACTCCTCCACCCTATTCCCGTAACCCAGTAACTCTATCTATCCTTTTTGGACACTAAGGGCAATTTATCATGGCCAATCCACCTAACCTGCACATCTTTAGACTGTGGGAGGAAACCGGAGCACCCGGAGGAAACCCACGCACACACGGGGAAAACGTGCAGACTCCACACAGACAGTGACCCAAGCCGGGAATCAAACCTGGGACCCTGGAGCTGTGAAGCAATTGTGCGAACCACTATGCTACCGTGCCACCCTACCTCTGAAGTCTCCTCACAGCCTATATTTTTTGATCACACACTTGCTCACCATTTAATCCTTCTACTATTGCCAAATGTGGTTTGTTATTTCAAATATCCTAGGATTCTTTTTTCTATTAAAGGCACTAAGTGAATGTTGTCAGTGCTTCTGCTCCTCCTGCTCCACTTCTTTCTTTCTCTCTTCCAATTTGGTTTCCTCCTCTTCTTTCTTTCCCGAGTCTTTGTCTGGCTTCTTTAAATTCTCTTCTATCTTTTCCTTTCTTTTTTCAGACTATCTCTCCTTTCCATTTTCATCATCATCTTTTTTTGTTACTCTTCCCTTCCTCCTTCCTCCCTTCCTTCGTCCTCCTCTACCCTTTCTGACAGTACAGTTCGCTTCATCTTTCACCCTTTTCTGGCTGAAATCCAGATTTCTTCAGCGATGTCTGGAATTATGCAGCCCCTTTTCTCTATTGGATTTGGTCTTGTTAAATTTAATCTGCATATAAAAAAATGTTCCCTTCTTTTAA
This sequence comes from Scyliorhinus canicula, assembly GCF_902713615.1. Classification (NCBI taxonomy): domain Eukaryota; kingdom Metazoa; phylum Chordata; class Chondrichthyes; order Carcharhiniformes; family Scyliorhinidae; genus Scyliorhinus; species Scyliorhinus canicula. Next base: position 39,252,273 of record NC_052153.1, read on the forward strand.
ATACATTTGATAGTGTGACTGAATGTCAATAGAAGGATCATACATTTCACAATAAGAGAATAAAACACGTGGATGTGTTGAATTGAAGAGACATTGTTCCATTCAATGATCATGGCCTGCAACAACCTTTGGCATCACTATCAGAATCAGAGCATAGCACATTGTTGGTTCCATGAACTTTCAATTTTCTGTGAACAGATGTTGTTGCAGAATCACTGCATGGTTCTTCATCCACCTTCCTCTTCATTTTCAAAAGCAATTGATCACTAATTCTTTCATCGCCATTGATTTTTGCTTCCTTTCACTTGAAGAGGCATTGTGGGCCTTCTAAAGGAAGTGGGTTAATCAGCTGTTTGATTGGTGTCATTTTACAGTCATCGATGTTCTCACCCTTAATAGCTGATGCCATGCTATTATGTATATTTTTCTTCAAGACAGGCATGCTCTGAGAAATATTTGCACCTGAAGTGGATGGCAATGGGTTTACTGCAAACGGCTTTAATAAATTACTTTTAGGAAAGTTCAATACACTTTCTTCTTCCGATTTGCTGTCTTCTTCCTTAGCTTTGGAAGAATTACGTACCATTGGTTCAAGATCAGATAGCGATAGGTCTATTTGGCAGCAGTTGTTTATCATTTCTTCATAATCAGAATCCAAATCCGATTCAGAACTCTCGTCTGAATCTTCATCACTGTTGTTACTATTAGATTCGGACTCCTCTTTCTGAGGATTACCTTCAGTCTTGGAGTTCTCAGTGTCTGGTTTTCTATTAGATTTTATATTTGACAAACTTCTGTGAGGAATCATTCCCACAGAGATAATTTCATCAGTATCAGCATAATCAAATTCACGATCATTGTCTTTTGATGTGTGATTAATATCTTTCAACATCTCTTTCTTTGAGTCATTTAAGCCCAATGGGTTTTCCGAATTCCCATGTGACCTGCCATTGGTATCTCATGCGCTGTCCGCAGTACTTCCCTCGGACTCTCTGCACTAATGGGTGAAGTTACAACCTGCACTCCTGCCAAATCATTCCCAAGAAGTAAGTCTACTCCGTCGACGGGTAACATCTTAACCATTCCAACCCCGACTGGACCCGACACTAAACCACACTCCAATTGTACTTCATACAATGGAACTGGGATATAATTTACACTCATCCCATTCACTAATACATTAGCTTTCATGAAACTCTCCGCCTGTCCGCGCGTGATTGGAATATCCTGTCCTACACTTCAGCAATGGACAGCAGTGGGCCCCAAGACTTGGGCATCCTGACAAATGCTGCTGATGTCTTTCCCCAATGTTATGTCGGTTCTTCTCTGTAGTGGTGCTCTGTGGTATCCTGAGCACCTGGATGGGGGCCAGTGATTCCGGACTCCTCGGCCTTGTCTGACGGTGATCCATGAAGATAACAGACATGAGTGAGATCATAGAATCATAGAATTTACAGTGCAGAAGGAGGCCATTCAGCCCATTGAGTCTGCACTGGCTCTTTGAAAGAGCACCCTACCCAAGTTCCAAACCTCCACCCTATCCCGATAACCCAGTAACCCCACCCAACACTAAGGGCAATTTTGGACACTAAGGGCAATTTAGCATCGCCAATCCACCTAACCTGCAGATCTTTGGACTGTGGGAGGAAACCGGAGCACCCGGAGGAAACCCACGCACACACGGGGAGAATGTGCAGACTCCGCACAGACAGTGACCCAGCCGGGAATCAAATCTGGGACCCTGGAGCTGTGAAGCAATTGTGCTAATCACAATGCTACCGTGCTGCCCCGAGATGTTGGGAAGGGATGGTCTGTGGGAGAGGGGTGTCTCACCTGCTATCAGGACATTTTCATTGCATTGGGCTCTCATTTGTTTGGCGCATGCCAACCTCCATTGAAGCCACCGCCGTTTCCTCATCCTCGCCCACACATTGCAGGGCCCTTTCGTCTGAGGGGGTTTAGACACAAATATCTGGGGCTCCCAGTGATTAACCTTGGAGACACAGAAAATCATAGTGAGAATCTGGGAGGTGGGTTTTGGGGGGATCTGTAGTTCGTGCATGTGTTGGGGGTTGGTGGAAGATGGGATGTGAGGGAGATGCGGGAAAGTGGAGGATTGGGATTGGGGGCAGATGTAGGGAGTGGGAGACGGGTATGATGCCAGGGGCACAGAGATGGTGACGCACCTGAGCTGGCCTGAGGAGATCGTTCATCTTTTGGCATTGTGTGCCAGTCCTCCTGGTGAGGCTGGCAGCACAGACAACCTGTGTCACTTCATCCTAGGTGTTATTGAGAATGACGGGCATGAGTCTCCGCCTCGGAAAGAGGGTGTCCCGCAATGGTATCCAGCATTCTGTCAAACTCCCGGTACGTTGGTGCAACTGTGCATGCAGCCACCTTCTTGACTGCGATGGCAATCTGTGGTGAGTAGAGTGTTTAAAAACGGGCCTAACATGTCAGGCTATTAACGTGATTCCCGCCCCAGCGAATCGTATGCCAGCGGGGCCGGGAATCGCTTGGGCTGCTCGAGGGTTGCATGCTGGCACATTTGCATTACCTGAACTTCTCTTGACTGGCGCTCCTCATGGGAGTACACAGATCCCGTGTTTCTACTCCGCCGACAGCACTTCGTCTCCAGAACAGAGAATCCAGCCTTATGATTTCATTTTTGCACCTACCGTTTCTATGAAATAATTATAATAATTTAGACATGTCACAAAGATACATCCTCCTCTGAAAAGTAGCATTATTGTCAGACTTTGATCTATTAATGCTCATGTGGTTTTTCTATTTCCCACACCAGCCATCTTTGTCAACTCTGAATGACATTGGGAATTTAGCCAACTTCTGTAGAGATATGGATAGTTTTATACTGAAGGCCACCACCCAGTGGCGTCTGGATTCAGAATGTTGCCAACCTCATTTGATGTTGGGCCTTGGCGCTGCTAGACAGAAGGCTCTCCCGTCCTATCTATCAACAGAACTGGGTTTGGGCCCAGATGCGACGATTTCCTCAAGGGTTCAAAATTCTCTTCAGGTCATTGCTTCCCTTTGGAATTCACTGGGTATTTACAAAGTCGAGTTTAAGTCGAGTTGGAATGTACCAATATTGAATTATTGAACATAACTCAAAGTAAACTGGCTTTACTTCTTAGCTCCACGTTTAGCCCCTTCTCTCATGTGCATTAATGAACATTGCCACAAGACTGCCAAAGATAGCTGCCTCAGAAGAGAATACTCCCATTAATAGGGCCAGTCAGCATTAGGGGGTGATGATGGTGCAGGGGTAATGTCACTAGACGGGTAATCCTGAGGCTCAGGCAAATGTGCAGCATGGATACAAATCCCACCATGGCAGCTGGTGGAATTTAAATTCAATTAATGAAATCTGGATTAGAGCACAGTGATCCGTCATTCACAAGGCACTGGCCCTCTGAGGGAACATGTATTCTGTTGGTGGGACCTCTTCTGAAGAGGAAAGAAGGGACAGGAGGGAGAGGAGGACAGGTGAGTGTGGGAAGCTTCCCAGGGAGAGACTTTTGAGAGAAGAGGCAGGGGCTCAGTTGGTGCAGGGTCAGCAGGTGGGATCTGTGCAGCGTCTCTCAACCAGCCACACACAGTTGTACCAAGGTGGTGACTGATGCCATCTTTAGAACTATCGTACTTTGATCCACTTATGGACAGATAAGGTGAGACAGGTGAGAGAGCACGCGCTTCGCTGCAATGGCTGGATTCCTCTCATCTAGGGTGATGATTGATAGATTGTCCTCATGTGGCCATCAAGGTGCCAGAAGGCGAGCTGGGAGTTTTCACAAACAGGAAGGGATTTTTCTTAAACAGGAAGGGATTCCACTCGATGAATATGGAGATTGTCTAGGACCACTGGACACAGAGTCTACGGGCGCGATTCTCCGCTCCCCACGCCGGGTGGGAGAATCGCAGGAAGGCCCCCCCGACTAATTTCACAACCCCCTGGCGCCCCCCGCGATTCTCCCACCCCCCCCGCTCGTAAGAATCGCCGCTCGCCGTTTTTCACGGCGACCAGCGATTCTCCGACCCGGATGGGCCGTGCGGCCTGCCGTTTGCGACCGTTTCACGACGGCGGCAACTACACCTGGTCGCTGCCGTCGTGAAATCGCCGTGAGATGCCCGTTTTGGGGCTTGTAGGGGGCCTGGTGGGGAATGAGCACCACGACTGTGCTCGGAAGGGGACAGGCTCGCGATCGGTGCCCACCGATCGTCGAGCTGGCGTCTCAATCGGATGCACTATTTCCCCTCCCCCACCCCGCAAGATCAAGCCGCCACGTCTTGCGAGGCGACTGAGGGGAAAGACGGCCACCGCGCATGCGCGGGTTCGAGCTGTCAGCCGTCGTGACGTCAGCCGCGCATGCATGGATTGGAGCCGGCCAACCCGCTCATGCGCGGCTGACGCCACATTGGTGCCGCCGTCGCGTCACTCTCGGCGCGCCGCCCGGCGGCCGAGAGTTACGGAGCGCCGCTCCTAGCCCCGCCGAGAGGGGAGAATAGGGGGTAAGGAGCGGCCTCCAAGGCCGTCGTGAAGCTCGGCCGAGTTCACGACGGCCCTCCCGATTTTTCCCGGGAGCGGAGAATTCTGCCCTACATGTTTGTGCCCGTTACCCTGGGAGCTCACGCGATTGGTACATCTTGCAGCACTTCCAGATAACAAGACTGTTTGTGGCTCCTGCAAGATTGGACGAATGGCTCCTAGGTGACAAGGTCCCTTGAAGAGGCGGTTGATGACCCCACTCTCACCCAAGAACTGAGGCAGAGAGATACAACAGGAGTCATGCATCAGCAAGAGCAGTAGTGGAGATTATGATTTACCTGCAGAAAGTGCACTTCAGATGCCTGGACTAATCCAGGGGACCTTTGAAGTATCCTCCAGAGCATGTCTCCCCCATTAGCGTTGCATGCTGCAGCCTGCATAACCTGGCTCTAGCAATGTGGAGGAACTCAGTGGAAAGTGAGACTGCTCCACAGGCCAGGGAGGACAACTCCAGTTATGGGTCTGAGGAAGAGCCTGGGGAAGGCTAGGGTGATGATGTGGAGGCAGATGACAGGAACATTCAGGGAGGCAGGGATGCTTTTATCCTTCAGCTAGACATCCAAAGCATCGGTGCTTCCTCAAGACAGTGGCAATTTGCCCTTTGCCATCATTCATTAAATGGAAGCTCAACCCAGAATGCCAGCACCACACAATGAAATATAGTTACGAACCTGTGCAGCATCTGGTACCTATTCAAAGAATTCAGCCAACACAGCCCAGTAACATTTTTTTTAATGTTTATGATGCTTCACATGAATGGAAAAAGAAATACAAAATTGTCGTCTCTCACATAAGGTTTAAAATAATGAAAGCAAATAATGTCACCCATGACAGGCCCCTGTTGTGCTCAAGGTGCCTTCAAATGATGTCTGCTGGTGTAGTGTCTTGGTGCTCCATCTTACTCACTGGAACATCTTTGGAGGGAGCCTGCTGAATTTGTTGTCCTGGTGGCGGTGATGATCTTTGTTGTCATCATCTGGCCACCGGAGCCTGAGTTGGCGCCAGTTGCCCCATGGTGGACATTCCTCAGTCACCGCGGCATCATCAGACGCAGTGGCCACTGGCAAAGTGGTGGAAGAGCTGCTGGCCTCACCCAGAGCACTCTGAGAGGAGCCCACAGAGATGGCAAGCAACTCATTCACCAGTGTGAGGTGAGTTTGCATCTCCCGGCTCACAATTGATGCGTGGACAAGGGGCCAGGCGACTCATCCAGCTCTCACGCTGCCAGTGACCTCCTGAGGTTTGTCTTGACAGGGCCTTGATTGGTCACCCAGCATAATATCACGCATCCCAGTTGGGAGCAGGTTTTACATCTGCTTCACGTTGCATTGACATCAGGAGCACCCCAAGGATAAAATTCAGACCATGAAAATTGTAATCTTGTTAGCCACTTCTTTAATGGCAGTCGCGCATACTAAAGAACTCTTATTATTTTCATTTTACTATTTTCCAATATTAAGTTTTGCTGTTGTAATGTTTTGTTACACTACAGTCACATTTATTAATTCATTAGAATTAGTGAAGAGCACAATATTTAGACTAGGATTTCTTTACTGTTAGGTACGGTTAGAATCTATCCAAACAAACATTCCTGAATGAGCTTCTGTACAACCCAGAACTAAAAAAAACAATGATTTCACATTTCAGTGTCGCATGTTATAGCAAGTGCTGCAAATTAGAAAGAGGAACATGTCCAGACGTGAAATTGTCGCTGATTATCTTTTTGTTCGTGCGTTAGCTACTGTTGTATGCTAAGATGTCGGGCTTTTCATCACAAGCATGTATTCATCCTACTGGATCAAGGGAAAGGAAGAACGAGAAATATGATGGGTGATGATAATAATAATGGACACCATATGACAAATGGTGGGTTTGAGTGGTTAAAGAATAGGTAGGCAACTCAAAATTAACTCAGGGCAGAGGAACAGATGGCATCCAATGAGTGTACGAAGGCAAATTTGGGGAGGGTGTATGGAGTCACAGCTTCTGTCTGAAGAGCAACAAGGCAATATAATTTTTTAAAATGTATTCATGGAATGTGGGTGAGTTGGATGGGCCATAATTTATTGCCAATTGAGTGGGCATTTGGGAGTGAATCACATTGTTGTGGATCTGGAGTCACATGTAGGCCAGACCAGGTAAGGACAACAGATTTCCTTCCCTAAAGAATAGTGAACCAGATGGGATTTTACAACAATCGCTAATTGTTTCACGGTCACCATTAGGGTGCGATCGAACGTCCTCATCACGTCCAACTCGGTGATGCAACGACGCCAGCCTCTCGCGAGATTTACGACACTTGTGATGCCTCCGAGATCTAACGAGATCTCGCAAGACATCGAGACCTGGATCTCGCCCTCAATGGCCGGGATCCAGATTTGTATATTTAAGTGAGCAGTTAGCTTCACTTAAATATGTTTGCACCAGAGTATGCAAAGGCCCGGGATCGAACGCCTGTGCCTGGAATACTTTACCATGGCATCATTTAGCACTTGTCCACACAAACTTGGACCTGGCGTAACAGCATGTTGGTAGTCTCCCAGGTGATTGGAAGCCCTCGGGCGGTTGAGCTCTGGGCAGGGTGGTACAATTATTCCACTGTACTTGTTGAGTAAAGTCCTTGACATGAAGGACATCCTGATATGGTAAGGATGAAGGAATTAGTACACAGTTATTTTTGGTGACCGGGATTAGATACTCAAATTGAAGAGAAAGTTGGGCCAAGCCAATCGTGTGCAAAACTAAGGAAAATTCCACCATTACATCTGTGAGAATGGCCAATACAGAGAATGCACTGAATGCATACATTGATTATGCTGGTCTACTGGAGGGTCACATGTTCGTGGTGCTTGTAGACGCACACTCAAAATGGCCAGAAGTCATGATAACTAAGTCAATGATGACTGAGCAGACCATTGAGAAACTAGACAAAGCATTTGCAAGATTTGGAGCACCAGAGCAGATTGTCAGTGACAATGGTATGCCGTTTACTTTGCAGGAGTTTGAGGACTACTTTAAAGGGAATGCTATACACCATATCAAATCAGCTCCATATCATCCAGCAACAAATTAATTGATTGAATGTTTTGTCTAATCATTAAAGCATTCTATCAAAGCATCAAATGACCAGGGGATATTATCAAGAAGAGTAAACAAATTTTGAATATCTTACAGGAACACTGTACTTGCTACCACACAAAGTTCACCAGCAATGCTGTTGTTTAAAAGGAAACTACAAATACAGTTTGATTTGTGAACTCCACCTGATACTTATGAGATTGCCAAATGACAACATCAAGCACAAATTGCGAGGAGGGAGAAAATCTTTAAAAGACAAGTATTCAACCAGGGAGAGAGAGTGTTTGCTTGGAATTACATCATGAGCAGGAAATGGGTACCAGCTATTATCCTATCGAAAACAGGTCCAATATCGTACAGATGGATGATGAAAATGTTTGGCGGCATCATGCTGATCAGTTACTCGCTGCATGAAGTGAGTTTACAGAAACTCCTCAAGAGAATTTAGAGGGCTATACTTTGGAAGGGAGACTAGACACAGAGAGGAGTTCCAATTCTGTTTCTGAGGACTTTTCAATGCCTATAGTGATACTGAAATATCTACTCAAGACGTACCATCTACTGAAAGATATGAGGGCACCCCAGGTCCCATGTAGGCGGGTTCAAGAACGCCGAATCCTGCCAAAAAGGAGTAGATGTCCGCCACATCTCTTATTGAATTGTATATATGTATAGAAATCCCCACATCTCTTATTGAATTGGATACACAGAACATAGAACATCGAACATACAGTGCAGAAGGGGGCCATTCAGTCCATCGAGCCTGCACCGACCCACTTAAGCCCTCACTTCCACCCTAAGCCCGTAACCCAATAACCCTTCCAAACCGTTTTGAACACTAAGGGCAATTTAGCACGGCCAATCCACCTAACCTGCACGTCTTTGGACTGTGGGAGGAAACCGGAGCACCCGGAGGAAACCCACGCAGACACGGGGAGAACGTGCAAACTCCACATAGACAGTGACCCAGCCGGGAACTGAACCTGGGACACTGGTGCTGTGAAGCCACAGTGCTAGCCACGTGTGCTACCGTGCTGCCCTTATAGAAATAACCTATCAGGGATCTGTTGTATAAATATTATTTTTGTTGCACTAATGAAGTAAAGATGGAGGAGTATTGTGTGTCTATGAATACACTTGTTGGTTCTGCATAATGTCGTGGTGGCGTTAGCAGAGTGTTTTCATTGGCTTTGAGCAGATCACCATCTTGATTATATTGAACAAAATTCCTAAGAAACCTCTCATCATGTTTTACAAGAATCCATCGTGTTGGCCCTCCATACCTTTTCTCTTTGCGCCAACAAAGAAACATAACAGAAATGGGAGATTTTGCTGAGTTGCCTATCCTGCCTGAAAGAATTGGCAGGTAGTAATTGAGAACAATGGTAACTCAGATGCTAAGTGGCAGTGCCCTCCCTGCCCTGCTGTGAGGAGCAAGATCCTCACAGGTGCCTATGACATTGGTGCTGGCTGAGGTGGAGGTAGAAATGTTCCCTGAAAACCTGCAGAGGGTAGGGCCTTCTGAGGAAAGGCCTCCTCCTCTCCTCTCTCCAGCCTCAGCTCTATTTCCGTCATGTTTCAGACCCAGGAGCACTGCAGCCACAGCTCCCATGACAGCAGCACCCTTTTTTAAAATAAATTTAGAGTACCCAATTCATTTTTTCTAATTATGGGGCAATTTAGTGTGGCCAATCCACCTACCCCTGCACATCTTTGGGTTGTGGTGGCGAGACCCACACAAACACGGGGAGAATGTGCAAACTCCACACGGACAGTGACCCAGAGCCGGGATCGAACCTGGGACCTCAGCGCCGTGAGGCAGCAGGGCTAACCCACTGCACCACCGTGCTGCCCTTGCAGCACCCTTTTGCAGATAGATCACATAGCCCTGTCAGGATGCAACAACACGTCCTTCCAAATTCAGCAAGTTGACAAGAACGCCTCCAAAAATGTATCAGAGTGCTTCCACAAACACTTTCAGAGTAGCAGTAAGTTTCCTCACCTGCATCTTGCGTGGCTGACCCTTTAACTAGCACTTGTGCTGCTGAATCAGCTGTCAGTGACTGCCACATTACCTTCAGGACCTGTGTGTCCCAAGTTTGCAGAACATGCATCAAAACAGTCTGAGAGGCTATTTCACGTGACAGTCTTCCCACTGTGAAAGCTTTGGATGCACACACGCCACTCCCACGGCAGCGCCTTTACCGGCATTGGGCACCAGCCGAGTCATGCCAGCAATAGCTGGCGGAGGGAGGGTAGCACCCTCCACTTTGAGTGCCTTTGATGCTGGCTCCAGTGGTGCGAAGAAGCCAAATTTGTCAGACAACTTGTTCACTTGCTTTGGAGCTGAAAGAAAGAATATTTCCACCCCCTCACCTGACCAGATTTGAACTCAGGCTCCAGAGTCACACCACCTCATCCCAATCTTTCAGGTTAATGAAACTTTCTTGACAAAAGCAGTCCTTGAAACTGTTACATCAAATTTGGGGCAGCAGGGTAGCATGGTGGTTAGCATAAATGCTTCACAGCTCCAGGGTCCCAGGTTCGATTCCCGGCTGGGTCACTGTCTGTGTGGAGTCTGCACGTCCTCCCCCTGTGTGCGTGGGTTTCCTCCGGGTGCTCCGGTTTCCTCCCACAGTCCAAAGATGTGCGGGTTAGGTGGATTGGCCATGCTAAATTGCCCGTAGTGTCCTAATAAAAGTAAGGTTAAGGGGGGGGGTTGTTGGGTTACGGGTATAGGGTGGATACGTGGGTTTGAGTAGGGTGATCATGGCTCGGCACAACATTGAGGGCCGAAGGGCCTGTTCTGTGCTGTACTGTTCTATGTCTATAAATTCACCTTGGAACTGTATCAAATAATCCAAAAAATCCCTATTGAGACTTTTATTTGCGTTCACCTCTGTCCTTGTCGTAATCTGTGATTATGTTAATTGTGAAGTCAGCGATGTGTGGTAAAGTCAGGTAGGAGGGAAAGCAGAAGTGGAAGGATGTGGGCTGACTGATAGCAAGAGGCTGTGTATCCAGATGATTACAGCTTTTTGGGAGCGAGCTGCCATTCTGTCTCTTAGCAGAGCCATCACGAATGACTGTCAAATTTCATAAAATGCTCCGTAATTTAAAAATGACACGTTTTTTTATGCGTCTGCCATTTCTTCGAACATGTTTATTAGGTCCCTTCAGCAGCTGTCATTTCTGGAGAATAGGATTATTATACGCTCACAGAAATAACCCAGGAGGGATATCTCAGAAAAATGTTCCCAGTCATAGTTGAAGCAATTTTCACAGGTCAGTTATATGCAGCATTCAGAACTTCCACTGCCTTCAAGCAGCATCCAGTTAATATTGTTTCAAATTATCAATTATTTAAACAAATACAAATACATCAAGTTAGAGTTGATTTCCCTGAAGACAAAGGAAGAGGATTGATAAGACTTGCGTATAATAGAAATTACAATTACCAGGAATTCACATTTCCTGTTTGAATGCAGTAAGTTCCAAATCAGTTATTTATGTTGAAGAATTCTATGGAACACAACGTGATGATTAAATTACTTTGTTTGATTTTTCAGTAGTTTGAGAAATCTGGCTAACGGATGAATGCACCTTCCCCTGAAATGTAGTCTCTCCTCCTGGCTTTACCTTCCATCTCTTGCTTTGCCCATCCCATAGTCGTGGTGATATAGCTCTTATCATCACATCACATCTTTGACCCCCCACTCCTCGCCCACTTCTTCTTCTGAGAACATACCATCTTTTTCCGCCTTCGCACCCGTTGAAGCTGATGCCCTCCTCTGCTTGCTCTGCCGTTCAGGAATTCTTGAATCTTCCTTTGTCTGGAACTCCCCCCTCAACCTTAGCACCAGGGGAGACCCTACTGGGAGCGTGGGCTCTGGGCAACGTTTCTTGCGTTAATTAGAACATGCAAGCCTCTCCACCATGTCGAGGTGATGATCCTTGGAAAGGATCACCTTTTACCACCCCACTTTTCCTCATTTCCTACCACCTAATCATGAGCCAAAGAGGTTCCTCCTTGAGATATATTCACTGCTTACATAGAAACATAGAAAATAGGTGCAGGAGTAGACCAATCGGCCCTTCGAGCCTGCACCACCATTCAATATGATCATGGCTGATCATGCAAATTCTGTATCCCACTTTCTCTCCATACCCTTTGATCCCTTTAGCCACAAGGGCCACATCCAGCTCCCTCTTGAATATATCCAATGAACTGGCCCCAACAGCTTTCTGTGCTAGAGAATTCCACAAGTTCACAACTCTCTGAGAGAGGAAGTTCCCATGCCCAACTGCCACTGGATATAATGGAATATGTCATCAAGCAGAGATTTATTCATAACTCATCTCCCCTCCGTCAGTCTTACACACACAATTCTTGAGGGTCTTCAATCTTCATCCCGTGACATTGAAGGTAAAGTTTTTTCCAAATGTGCAAATAGTTTCATAATTTGCCTTTTATCATTTTTCGACTACCTGACTTACAGGAGCATAACATTCAGATGCATGCACAAATGTAAGCAATTCTGCATGTCCAGCTTATCCACTTAATTGTGGTGTCGTTTACTCTTGTTATGTTGCTGAATATAAACAATCAGAAATAGTTGAGGACAAAGCAAAACAAATCTCATCCTATCTACTCTATTTCCAATTCAGAACATTTTTTTCAGAAAAGAGGAATACAGGCTGTTATTTCTCATTCCTACATTGTTAATGAACTGACTGAAATATGTAAATCTGTACACGATAATTAGTATTAACCCATAAACCCATGACATCAATGGGTAAATAGGAACATAGGAATTAAGAGCAGAAGTAGGCAATTCAGCCCTTCGAGTCTGCTTTGCCATTCAATCTCTTCAATTGCCATGGCTGATCTCTTCCTGGTCTCAAATCTACCTCTCCATCTGTTGTCCATATCCCTTTACCCCATTTTTAAATCAAAAATATATCTATCTCCTTCTTGAAATCATGTAATGACTCAGACTACACTGCACTATGGGACAGCGAGTTCCACACATTCACCATCCTCTGCGAGAAGTAGTTCCTCCTCATCTCAGATCTAAATCTACCGTCTCTCAACCTCTTGTTCTAGATTTGCCCACAAGGGAGAACATTTGGTCTACGTTTACTTTATCATTTAGACATTTAGTATTTCATACGCCTCAATCAGATCCCCTCTCATCCTTCTAAACTCCAGCGAATATAAGCCCAAACTGCTTAATCACTCCTCATACATCAATCCTTTCATCCCAGCAATCAATCTGGTAAACCTCCTCCGAACTGCCTCCAATGCCACCATATCCTTCCTCAAAGAAGGAGACCAAAATTGGACACAATACTCCAGATGTGGTCACACCAAGGCACCATATAATTGCAACAACACCTTATACGCCAGTTCTGTTGCAATACATGTTAACATTCATAGAACATAGAACATAGAACAGTACAGCATAGAACAGGCCCTTCGGCCCTCAATGTTGTGCCGAGCCATGATCACCCTACTCAAACCCACGTATCCACCCTATACCCATAACCCAACAACCCCCCCCCCCCCCCTTAACCTTACTTTTATTAGGACACTAAGGGCAATTTATCATGGCCAATCCACCTAACCCGCACATCTCTGGACTGTGGGAGGAAACCGGAGCACCTGGAGGAAACCCACGCACACACGGGGAGGACGTGCAGACTCCACACAGACATTTGCCTTTTTAATTACATGCTGTATCTGCAAACCAACTTTCTTTGATTCATGAACAAAAACACCCAGATCCCTCTGCCCAGACACATATTGAATATGTTTTCCATTTGGATAACAATTTGCCTACCTATTTTTTCGGCCTCACACATATCTCCATTGAACTCCATCTGTTAAATTTTGGCCCGATCTCCGAGCCAATCCCTCTGCATCTGTAAAATCGTTATCTCCTCTTCACTGCCTGCTTTCCCACCTATTTTAGTATAATCCACCAATTTTGTTCTCTTACCCTCTGTCCCTGCTTGCAGATCATTTATATAAATTTTAAACAGTTGAGGTCCGAGGACTGAACCTTGCGATATCCGCTAGTTACAGTTCGCCAGCCAGAGTAGGACCCATTTATCCTGACACTCTGCTTTCTATCAGTCAGCCAATCCTCAATCCAATCTAGTACTCTACTCCCAATCCCCTGCGATCTCACTTTCTGGATCAGTCTTTTTTGTGACACCTTATCAAACGCAGGAATTGCCATTTGAGATATTGCTACCAAATTTACCTCAGCTAAAGATAACCCAGCACCATCCCTCTGTTTACTGGCTGCTGAAATGCAGGTGCTCTTGCATGAGGTATTTCCAAGCTGAGGTGTTCTCTACGTCATTTCATAGTGCTAAACCCATAGATCAGCATTACATACCTGCCAAGACATGCAGCCAAATCTGAGGATTGGTCAGCATGCTCTCCATTGCATGGTAGCCTTAGGTCTTACTACAGTGAATGCTGCAGCTTACACCCACCTTTCCTGCTAATCCAGACCCTGAGATGGGTCCCCATGGTCACTGGCATATAATCATGCCACAACCTGTAAAAATGGCTTGTGGTAGGTATTTTCTTCACTGTGGCCTATCAGGAGGGGTTGCTTTTTTCATCGCCCTGGCATGCAATATCTTATAACAAATGGCATGTTCCGATTGGGATGCTTCCAAGGAATCATTCTGCATAATTATCATGTTTTTAATTTCTGTAGCAAAGACACATTGTGGGCCACTGTAAAGTTTCCTTTGGGAAGAATCATTGTTTAAATAGTCCTGATGAGGGGTGGCAAAAGTGGTCATTCCTGTTGCTTAATGTCTATTTATCTCTGCGTGGTTTGTTGTAATATTGCGTGCTTATGATCAGGCAAGCATGGATCTTTAAGAGAGCTAAGCGTGACATCATACCACATATTATAGTGACATCATGCCATGTGATATTATGACATCATACCATGTGATATTGTGATGTCATGCCATGTGATAGAATGGCATTATACTGCGATATTGTGAGATCATGCCATGTGATATTGTGACATCACTCCATGTGATATTGTGACATCATGTCATGTGATATTGTACAATCATGTCATGTGATATTGTGACATTATGCCATGTGATATTGTGACACCATGCCATGTGATATTGTGACATCATGCCGCGAGATATTGAGACATCATGCGACGTGATATTGTGTCACCATGCCATGTGATATTGTAACATCATGCCATGTGATATTGTGACATTATGCCATGTGATATTGTGTCATCATGCCACGTGATAGTGTGACATCATGCCATGTGATATTGTGACATCATGCCATGTGATATTGTGACATCATGCCATGTGATATTGTAAAATCATGTCATGTGATATTGAGACATCATGCCGTATGATATGTGTCATCATGCCATCTGATATTGTGACATCATGCCGTGTGATATTGTGACATTACGCCATGTGATATTGTGACTTCATGCCATGAGATATTATGCAATCCTACCATGCGATATTGTGACCTCATGCCATGCAATATTGTGACATTATGCCATGTGATATTGTGACATCATGCCATGTGATATTGTGACACCATGCCATGTGATATTGTGCAATTATACCGTGTGATATCATGACCTCATGTCATTTGATATTGTGACATTATGCCATGTGATATTGTGACATCATGCCATGTGATATTGAGACATCACGCCGTGTGATATTGTGCCTTAATGCCATGTGATATTGTTACTTCATGCCATGTGATATTGTGACATTATGCTATATGATATTGTGACATTATGCCATGTGATATTGCGACATTATGCCATGTGATAGTGTGTCATCAGGCCATGTGATATTGAGACATCACACCGTGTGATGTGTAATCATGCTATCTGATATTGTGACATCATGCCGTGTGATATTGTGACATCACACCATGTGATATTGTAACTTCATGCCATGTGATATTGTACAATCATACCATGTGATATTGTGACATTATGCCACGTGATATTGTGACATCATGCCAAGTGACATTGTGACATCATGCCATGTGATATTGTGTCATCATGCCGCGAGATATTGAGACATCATGCGACGTGATATTGTGTCACCATGCCATGTGATATTGTAACATCATGCCGTGCAATATTGTGACATTATGCCATGTGATATTGTGTCATCATGCCATGTGATAGTGTGACATCATGCCCTGTGATATTGTGACATCATGCCATGTGATATTGTGACATCATGCCATGTGATATTGTAAAATCATGCCATGTGATATTGAGACATCATGCCGTGTGATATGTGTCATCATGCCATCTGATATTGTGACATCATGCCGTGTGATATTGTGACATTACGCCATGTGATATTGTGACTTCATGTCATGTGATATTGTGCAATCCTACCATGCGATATTGTGACCTCATGCCTTGCGATATTGTGACTTTATGCCATGTGATATTGTGACATCATGCCATGTGATATTGTGACATCATGCCATGTGATATTGTGCAATCATACCGTGTGATATCGTGACCTCATGTTGTTTGATATTGTGACATTATGCCACATGATATTGTGACATCATGCCATGTAACTTTGTGACATCATGCCATGTGATATTGTGTCATCACGCCGTGTGATATTGAGACAACATGCAGCGTGATATTGTATCACCATGCCACGTGATATTGTGACATCATGCGATGTGATATTGTGTCATCATGCCGCGAGATATTGAGACATCATGTGACGTGATATTGTGTCACCATGCCATGTGATATTGTAACATCATGCCATGTGATATTGAGACATCATGCCATGTGATATTGTGTGGAGATGCCGGCATTGGACTGGGGTGAGCACAGTAAGAAGTCTTACAACACCAGGTTAAAGTCCAACATGTTTTTTTCAAACACTAGCTTTCGGAGCTAAATGAAATGCTTCGGGACCGGTTAGTGTGTGGTAAAAACGACCTCACAATACAGAAAAGCCTGTTGGCGGAAACGGAGCTAGACTGCAGGCAGGCGTTACAGCTCGCACTGTCCCTAGAAAAGGCAGCAAGTGGGGCGCAGGAACTACAGGGCACGACTCATGTACCCGTGGAATATAAGAAACAATTGCTCAGATTACCGTTGACGATAGTAGAGGGCTCCGGACCGAGCTTAATTGGACGAAACTGGCTGAAAGACCTAAAATTAGATTGGATGAAAATTTTCCAGAGTGGAAGCGGGCAGTTGAGTGGAGTACTCCAAAAATACCCGGAGGTCTTCCAGGAAGGTTTGGGGGAAATCAAAGGCGCCAAAGCAACTTTACACATGGACTTCCGGAGGTATTGGTGTCGGACAACGGAACGGCAGTCACAAGTGGGGAATTTGGAAAATTCCTGAAGGAAAACTGAGTCCGTCACATCAAAACGGCCCCTTACCATCCAGCGACCAACAGCCTGGTAGAGAGAGCGGTCCAGACACTTAAAGCGGGACTCAAGAAGCAGCCGGTAGCGTCAATGGACACAAAGCTCTCCCATTGGCTGTTTGATTACAGGACCACACCGCATTCCACAACGGGCAAACCGCCAGCTGAACTCTTAATGGGAAGGCGGCTGCGAACAAGGCTGAGTCTCCTTTTCCCAACGCAGGGGGCATGATAATAGTCGGCAGCAGAGACATTTCCAGGTGGGGGCACCGGTTTGGGTCAAGAATTATGGGAATGGACCAACGTGGGTCAAAGGCACGGTAGAGTCCCAAACAGGGCCCATATCCTATGAGGTTTCGATAGGAGGTAAGGCGCTGAAGAAACCAAATAGGTAGACCAAATAAGGGCAGCGGAACCACACCTGGAGGCAGGCGAAGCAGGACCGCCTCAAGCCCAGCCCAACCCCAGCCCCGAGCAATTTCTCCAGACCCTGTCATCCAGTCGTCAGAGACGGAGATGGACACGTTCGACGAGGCCGCTGCGACACCTCTCCCCGAGGAGGAGGAAGAACAACTTCCAAGGAGGTCGTCAAGGAAAAGACGGGCACCTATAAGGTACACCCCGCCCACTTCAGAGAATGACCCGGCGGACGACACAGAGGTGACAGACCCAGACATGAGGAGCAGGAAGAAACTCAGAGGAATGCCAGCTGGCAGGAATTCCTCGGACCTTGGGGGGGAGGGGTGTAATGAACTCCAATTGGCTTTATTGTTTGGCCAATTGGAGTATGAGCTCCCTCAATGATAGCCCATTGAGGGGGCCCATATAAGCACCTGTGTAGGCTTTGTGAGCCAGTCTTAAGTTGACTGGACTGCTAGCAGCACTGTTTGTAGCTGCTCCTGTAATATCGTTATTGTAAATAAATATTGGTGTGGTGACGGAACTCCTGCCTCCCGTGGAATACTACAATATCCCACAGCCACCAATTGTGAGCCACCTCACTGCTGGAAAACATGACGTGGGAGGGCCGGAAAATCCCGCTCACTATTGATGCACTTTTGGTAGATGGATGGAAGTTCAAAGCCTGTTGCTGCACTGTAACACATTCAAGCTCTTGACTCCACAACAATAGCAACGGTAAACAAAGTCAGGGGTGGGATTCTCTAATCCCACGGCAGAGTGTCCACGCCGTTGTAAATGCCGTCGCGTTTTACAATGGCGTGAACGGGCCAACCCAACCACTAATTCTGGCCCGCAAAATGGGCCAGCACGGCACTGGAGCAGTTCATGCCACTCCAGCTGCTGATCCTGGTGCGAAGTGGGCACCGCGGGATCTGCGCATGCACAGTGGCAACGGCACAAACGTGCACATTCACAGTGGCGCCGGCGCCAACGCGCGCATTCGCAGTGCCTTCCTTCACCGTACCAGCCTCGACGCAACATGGCGCAGGACTACAGGGGCCGGCACGGAAGAAACAAGTTCCCCAGTCAGAGAAGCCGGCCCGCCAATCGGTGGGGCCCGATCGGTGGAGGCCCCCCCCTACCCCCGCAGTGTTGGACATGTGCTAGCCTTTATCAGTAGGGGGATTGAGTTTCGGAGCCACGAGGTCATGCTGCAGCTGTACAAAACTCTGGTGCGGCCGCACCTGGAGTACTGCGTGCAGTTCTGGTCACCACATTATAGGAAGGATGTGGAAGCTTTGGAAAGGGTTCAGAGGAGATTCCTCTAATTCTCGCTCATCTGCAGGAAGAGCAACATATGAGATTACTACCCTAGAGGTCCTGCTTTTTAATCTTCTGCCTAGCTTCTTAAATTGCCGTCGCAGGACCTCGCCACTCCTTTTACCTATGTCATTGGTACAATGTGGACAATGACCTCTGTCTGATTTCCCTCCCGGTTTAGAATGCTTTGTACCCACTCAGAGACATCCAGGACCCTGGCACCACGGAGGCAAACTACCATCCTGAAGTCCTTTATTGCGGCCACAGAAGCACTTATCTGTACCCCTGATTATTGAATCCCCTACCGCTATTGCCTTTCTACGCTTTGTACCCCCTGCAGTAGGGCTAGTCGTGGTGCCTTTGCTCTGGCCACTGCTGTCCCCTGATGGACCTTTAAAAGATATTCTCTCATCTAGTAATTGTGTACTCCAGTATCTCCATCTAAACCTGGCATTCTGGAAGTAGACAAACCTTTAAAAGGCTTTGGTGCTTGTCTGTTGCAGGACAACAAGCCCATTGCATTTTCGATCCAACGTCCTCACAAAAGCCCAGGCAAACTATTGCAAAATCGAAAAGTGAAATTCTGGCACAGGCATATGGGATATATCGATTCCACATATACCTGTTCAGCAAACATTTTGTAGTCCAAACTGATTATAAGCCTTTGGAAATAATTTGCAGGAATTGATTTACAAATGCACCACCACAGCTTCTTGTCAAAATCCAAGGTCACGACCCAGGGATCCAGTACAAACGGGATCCAGGATGGTAACACTAAACACTCAGAGTTGTTTCCCAAATCTAGCCAATAATAAACATGTATCCTTAGATCTGTAGGTTGATGTCACTGAATATGAAGGAGAGGGCAATCTTTACATTGATCTCATCCAATTTGGTCAGAGCCAAGCGGAATAAATTCAACATGTTATATCTAATGATGGTCGGCTATAAGAACAGAAACACATCATCATTAGCGTGTCGCATGAAAAACTGCATTATTTTTGGTCATATAGAGACAAGTTATGCCTATTGAGAAATTATATTTTCAGGGTAAAAAAAGTGCTGATTCCCAAAGTCTTGTGTCAAGACATGTTGAACCATCTCCACATTGGTCATATGGCTGCAGAGAAAACCAAAAAGCTAGCAAGCGAATCTGGCTATTGGCCTGGCATCAACAAAGGCGCAGATTGATTGATTGATACAATCATGTGAGATTTATCAGCCTCATCCATCACAGCATTGAAAGAAATCACTTATTCCACATGAAATTCACTCTAAACCATGGTCCAAGATCGCCCTAGACCTATTTCAAGTCCATGGTCGGTGACAGAAAACTGTAGCAAATTTCCTTTTGTCAGGCGAGTCAATGACACTACCAATACCATTGGCACATTGCCTCTTTGGTGTCCAGAAGAAGATCAGGCAAGACAATGGTTCATAATATAGCTGTCAACTCCCCTTGATATCAAGGTAGCATTTCACCCAGTATGACATCAAGGAGACCTAGCAAAACAAAAGTCAATGGGAATGAGGGGGAATATTATCGACTGGTTGACTCATACCCATCACAATGGAAGATGGTTTTGGTTGTTGGAGCTCAATCATCTCAGCTCCAGAACATCACTGAAGGAGATGTTCAGGGGAATTTCCTGGGCCCAATCATCTTAAGCTGCTTCATCAATGACCTGCCATTACATGGTCAGAAGTGGAGGTGTTCACTGATGATTGCACAATGTTCATTACCATTCGCGACTCCTCAAATACTGAAGCAGCCCATGTCCAAATGCACCTGGACAATATTCAAGCTTAGGCTGACAAGTGGCAAGTAGCATTTGTGTCTCACAAGTGCTGGGCAACTGCCATCTACAATAAGAGAGAATCTAACTTTCATCCCTTGACATTCAATGGCATTGCCACTGCTAATACCCTATCAAAATACTGGGGGTTACCATTGACCAGAACCTCAACTGGACTAGCCATATAAACATAGTGGCTACAAGAGCAGGTCAGATCCTAGGAATCCTATGGTGAGTAACTCACCCCCTAACCCCCCCAAAGCCTGTCCACAATCTACAAGGCACAAGTCAGGAGTGTGATGGAATACTCCGTTCCCTTTCCTAAATGAGTGCAGCTCCAACAACACTCAAGAAGCTGAACACCATCCAGGACAAAGCAGTCCAGTTGGCTTCCATCCCTCCCACAAACATTCACTCCACCCGCCACTGATGCACAGTAGCAGCGGTGTGTACCATCTGCAGGATGCACTGCAAGAACTCACCAAGATTCCCTGGGCAGCGCCTTCCAAACCCTACCATCTTGAAGGACAAGGGCAGCTGATCTGGACACCCACCTGGAGGTTCCAATCCAAGACTGACTTGGAAATATATTGCCATTTCTTCTCTGTAACTGTGTCAAGATCCTGGAACTCCCTCCGTAACAGCACTGTGGGTGTATCGACATCACAGGGACTGCAGTGGTTCAAGAAGGCTATGCCTTCTCAATGGCAATTAGGAATGGGAAATTAATATTGGCCTAGTCAGCAAATCCCACATCCCTTGAATGAATAAAAAATGTCAGCAAGCTATTTCAGCATATATGAAGGAAGTAGGGCATACTTCATATCACATCCTTTTTATATTATCTGCAATCAAATGGGCGGACAGAGCATACTGTACACCAGTTAAGCAATGATCAGAAAATATAAGGTAACTCGAAAAGTCCTCAGGATTGTCATTTTGAACTTGCGAGCTATATAACAAGGTAAGGACCTACTTTCTCCCGCAACACTTATATGGAGAGAGTGATGCAGGAACATGAATTGGGGACAATTGCCTTAGCTCCACCCCAGTCAAAATGTGAGAGTAGAACACAATAATGCCAACATTTGGATATGTGAAAGGGTACTGAGAAATGTACTCAGCTCAGATTATATGCCAACAAGAGGCGAGGCCACATTGGATTGGTACTGGGTAATGAACCAGGCGAGGTGTTAGATTTGGAGGTAGGTGAACACTTTGGTGATAGTGACCACAATTCAGTTACGTTTACTTTAGCGATGGAAAGGGATAGGTATGTACCGCTGTTATAGCTGGGGGAAAGGCAATTATGATGCGATTAGGCAAGACTTAGGATGCATAGGATGGGGAAGGAAACTGCAGGGGATGGGCACAATTGAAATGTGGAGCTTGTTCAAAGAACAGCTACTGCGTGTCATTGATAAGTATGTACCTGTCAGGCAGGGAAGTGGTCGAGCGAGGGAACCGTGGTTTACTAACGTAGTTGAATCACTTGTCAAGAGGAAGAAGGAGGCTTGTATAAAGATGAGACGTGAAAGTTCAGTTAGGGCGCTCGAGAGTTACAAGTTAGCCAGGAAGGACCTAAAGAGAGAGCTAAGAAGAGCCAGGAGGGGACATGAGAAGTCTTTGACAGGGAGGATCAAGGATAACCCTAAAGCTTTCTTGAGGTTGTTTTCGTTAGAGAGAAGAAGGTTAAGAGGTGACTTAATAGAGGCATACAAAATGATCAGAGGGTTAGATAGGGTGGACAGTGAGAGCCTTCTCCCACGGATGGGGGTGGCTAGCACGAGGGGACATAGCCTTAAATTGAGGGGTAATAGATATAGGACAGAGGTCAGAGGTGGGTTTTTTATGCAAAGAGTGGTGAGGCCGTGGAATGCCCTACCTGCAACAGTAGTGAACTCGCCAACATTGAGGGCATTTAAAAGTTTATTGGATAAGCATATGGATGATAAGGGCATAGTGTAGGTTAGATGGCCTTTAGTTTTTTTTTCCATGTCGGTGCAACATCGAGGGCCGAAGGGCCTGTACTGCGCTATATTGTTCTATGTTCTATGTTCTATAGGTATGTCAGGAATAAAAGAATGACTAGAGGAAGAGTAGGGCCAGTCAAGGACAGTAGTGGGAAGTTGTGCGTGGAGTCCAAGGAGATAGGAGAGACGCTAAATGAGCATTTTTTGTCAGTATTCACACAGGAAAAAGGCAATGTTGTTGAGGAGGATACTGAGATACAGGCTGCTACAAGACTAGATGGGATTGAGGGTCATAAGGAGAAGGTGTTAGCAATTCCGAAACATGTGAAAATAGATCCCTGGGCTGGTTGGGATTTATCCTAGAATTCTCTGGGAAGCTAGGGAGGAGATTGCAGAGCCTTTGGCTTTGATCTTTATGTCTCCGTTGTCTACAGGAATAGTGCCAGAAAACTGGAGGATAGCAAATGTTGTCCCCTGGTTCAAGAAGGGGAGTAGAGACAACCCCGGTAACTATAGGCCAGTGAGCCTTACTTCTGTTGTGGACAAAGGTTTTGAAAGGATTGTAAGAAACAGGATTTATAATCATTTAGAAAGGAATAATTTAATTAAGGATAATCAACACGGTTTTGTGAAGGGTAGGTCGTGCCTCACAAACCTTATTGAGTTCTTTGAGAAGGTGACCAAACAGGTGGACGAGGGTAAAGCAGTTGATGTGGTGTATATGGATTTCAGTAAAGCGTTTGATAAGGTTCCCCACGGTAGGCTATTGCAGAAAATACGGAGGCACGGGATTCAGGGTGATTTAACAGTATGGATCAGAAATTGGCTAGCTGATAGAAGACAGAGGGTGGTGGTTGATGGGAAATGTTCAGCCTGGAGTTCAGTTACTAGTGGTGTCCCACAAGGATCTGTTTTGGTGCCACTGCTGTTTGTCATTTTTATAAATGACCTGGAGGAGGGCGTAGAAGGGTGGGTAAGTAAATTTGCAGATGACACTAAAGTCGGTGGAGTTGTGGACAGTGCGGAAGGATGTTGCAGGTTACAGAGGGACATAGATAAGCTGCAGAGCTGGGCTCAGAGGTGGCAAATGGAGTTTAATGCAGAAAAGTATGAGGTGATTCATTTTGGAAGGAGTAACAGGAATAAAGAGTATTGGGCTACTGGTAAGATTCTTGGTAGTGTGGATGAGCAGAGAGATCTCGGTGTCCATGTACATAGATCCCTGAAAGTTGCCACCCAGGTTGAGAGGGCTGTTAAGAAGGCATACGGTGTGTTATCTTTTATCGGTAGAGGGATTGAGTTTCGGAGCCATGAGGTCATGTTGCAGCTGTACAAAACTCTGGTGCGGCCGCATTTAGAGTATTGCATGCAGTTCTGGCCACCGCATTATAGGAAGGGTGTGGAAGCATTGGAAAGGGTGCAGAGGAGATTTACCAGGATTTTGCCTGGTATGGAGGGAAGCTCTTATGAGGAAAGGCTGAGGGATTTGAGGCTGTTGCGTTAGAGAGAAGAAGGTTAAGAGGTGACTTAATAGAGGCATACAAGATGATCAGAGGAATGGATAGGGTGGCCAGTAAGAGCCTTTTTCCTTGGATGGTGATGTCTAGCACAAGGGGACATAGCTTTAAATTGAGGGGAGATAGATATAGGACAGATGTCAGAGGTTGCTTCTTTACTCAGAGTAGTAATAGTGTGGAATGCCCTGCCTAAAACAGTCGTGGACTCGCCAACATTAAGGGCATTTAAATGGTCATTGGATAAACATATGGATGATAATGGAATTGTGTAGATGGGCTTTAGTTTGGTTTCACAGGTCGGCGCAACATCGAGGCCTGAAAGGCTTGTACTGCACTGTAATGTTCTATGTTCTACAGCTGAGAATAATGGTTATTTTCTAAGATGGAACAGCAGACACATTCAAATTGCTTATGGTGGAGATGGTTAGCAGTTTCAAATTCCTAGGGGTGCACATCACCAAAATTCTATCCTGGTCCACTCACGTCGTCGCTATCACCAAGAAAGCACAACAGCGCCTATACTTCCTCAGGAAACTAAGGAAATTCGGCATGTCCACATTAACCCTTACCAACTTTTACAGATGCACTATAGAAAGCATCCTATCGGGCTGCATCACAGCCGGTATGGCAACTGCTCGGCCCAGGACCGCAAGGAACTTCGGAGAGTTGTGAATACTGCCCAGTCCATCACACTAACCTGCCTCCCATCCATTGATTCCATCTACACCTCCCGCTGCCGGGGGAAAGCGGGCAGCATAATCAAGGATCCCTCCCACCCGGTTTACTCACTTTTCCAACTTCTTCCATCGGGCAGGAGATTCAGAAGTCTGAGAACAAGCATGAACAGACTCAAAAACAGCTTCTTCCCCACTGTCACCAGACTCCTAAATGACCCTCTTATTGACTGACCTCATTAACACTACACCCTGTATGCTTCAACCAATGCCAATGCTTATGTAGTTACATTGTATATCTTGTGTTGCCCTATTATGTATTCTCATGTATTTTCTTGAATTTTGTTTCATTCCCTTTTCTCCTATGTACTGAATGATCTGTTGAGCTGCTTGCAGAAAAATACTTTTCACTGTACACGTGACAATAAACAAATCCAGTCCAATCCAATAATCTCCTTCTTCTCTAATAATCTGCAGGTAGTCCAAGACAGTGATTCAGACACGAAAGTATTGTGTTGACATCAGACATCAACATGTCCACAGTGAATAGTCCACATCAATCTGCAGTAGCAGACTACACACAACAGCATGAAATTGTGCAATCTAATTCTGAGAACTGTACAATAACTCAATCTGGTTGCATTGTTATTCCAATGTGTAAAATATACGTGTAAATTCATCTCTGTGATATTTGACCTGCATCCTTATAGATGTTTTCTGCAGGAGAAATACTGTTATTAAAAGGACAAAAAGGGGATGTTGTAATAATGCATGTACTTATGATCAGGCAAGCATATACCTTTAAGAGGGCTAAGTGTGACACCATGCCTCGTAGTTTCCTTCTATAAAGGTATTAGCTCCATGTTGAATGACTGCCACTGTACTTTGAAACCCATCAGGAAAGCCAGTTAGTTCATCAATCAGCCTGTTAAGTGACAGAGCCCAGACTATAAAGATGTCTGTGATTGTGTTGCAGTGCACTTAGTTGCTCGATGAATAAATCTTCTGATACTTATTCTCAGTAAGAACTCCATCTCAATGTTCATGTTACAGGAGCTAACATAAGAACACAAAGCACACCGAGGTGAAGCAACGGCTGAAGCTTTGAGCTCCAAATGGCAGAGCTGGCATCAAACAAGCGAATTGATATCATGATCTTCCTGCTTCTCATACCAATGGTAAATGCTAGCAGTTCTCACTCACCAAGATATGAAGCAGAGGTGTGCCTATACATAATGGACACCATTTTGAGCTCAGAGTGGCACGCAAAGTCCCCAAGCAATAGGCACAACCGATCCAAATATTGTTCCCCAAAAACCCTTAAATTCTCTAATGAGTTATAGGCACCAGATTTATAAGTAAAACATTGAAAAAGCTATTTATTTATTAGAATGGTAAGAGATGAACATATAATGGAAATAATGGAGCAATTGTCTACCAGTCCAACTATTCCTGAAACCCCGTTCTACCCCCCACCATGATACACACAAGACTGGCACATCGTGGGAGGAGGGAAGGTTAAAAATTAACAGGGATTAAAATGGTATGAAAGATTTGAGGAATTTCGCTGCTGGGATTAAGGTCTTTGTAGTCAGTGATGTCTTCCAAATGCGAGGTGTTGAACCATCGGGTGGTTTGGATCTTCAAGCTGGGCCACTCAGGCTGGATTCTCAGGCTGTGGGATCCTCTCTAAGGACATGCTTCAACTTGTGTTGAGCTGAACCTTACCCTCGGTTGATGCACTTCAGGTCTGCTCAATTTCTAGAATGTGGTCAGCTTCAGCAGACTCACCAACAGCTTGTCTCAGTTAAACAGAATATCAGAACAGTAGTTTTTATGAAGCCGTCGAGTGGTCTGGTATATTTAATGGAAGAGAAATCCGGAAAGTTCCTCTTCCCTAGCTTTATCTTCAGGCTTTGAATGTTCACTCTGTTTACCTGAAGGAATTTCCAGCTAAGATTTGAGAGAGAGTTTCGCCTCCCCTGGGAGAGAGATTCAAAAGCATTCTCCTTATCTCTGCAGCTGTCAACTAAAACCATACGCACAGAGACTCGCCCAGCAGGATATTTCAGGAAGAAAAACACCAATCCACATCAAGGATCTGTTTAGCCCTGGGATTATAATAGAGTGGATTGGTTGCTAGCCAAGTCCATCAAAATGACATCACGGGCTATGTCACAGAGCACACCGAATCAAAGGGGCCTGTCGGATCAATCCAATTAACAGCTTGCAGCGGTGGAGGGTGGGGGTTGCAGCTCAAAACTAAAAGCCTGTAATATTGCACAGAACAAAAATTAAAACAATACAAGGATTATATAAGAAGTTCCTCCCCTTCTCCCCCCCCCCCCCCCCCCCCCAGCCCCCATGTGTTCACGACAAGCTGTAACAGAGTAGGACCTTGAGGTTATGGCACAGCAATATCTCCACATTTTTCTTTGGAGTCGTTTTAATCCCTTCGACTAGCATTTGACAACGCGTACAATTTAATAGATGGGATAGACAATGCCAATAATGGTCCCGAATAGTTCATTTAGTTTTTTGCCACCACCGCTCTCCTCTATCCCAAAAAAAATTGTTTGCCTAGTTTGCCATGCATGAATCCCAATCCCATAATTTACATTTGAACATTTCCTTGGAGTGCCCTTGGAACACGCTCTACTGTTTGCAACTTCTCCGTTGTTACATTTGCTTCCATGCTGGCCTTAGTATGGTTGCTCCTGGTCAGATGCTGATTATAAACTGATTATTCAAGATTGTTAGGGCTATTTTTGGGGTAAATATTTGTATATACAGAGACAGACAGACAGATAGATACAGACAGACAGATATTTTATTTTCTATGTGTAAAAACTTTTCATTTTCCCCTTCATTCACCTTAGACTTGTTTAATGCAAAGTGCTCAGTTCGAGCAATGACACCTCAGATTGTTCACAGTGAGAAATCTGTGGACTTGCTAACTTGATGAAACGTCAACCAGCTTCAAATGTTTCCACAGAGGATGAGCTTCCCATATCTGTTTTGAAGCACAAAGCTGTGCCTTAGCAACCGGTGATCTGACAAAGCCAAGGCATAACCTTCAGTGGACAGTTAAAATAGTCTGATTTGTTTGCAGAATATTTCAATACAGAGCGCTAAACCAAAGCAGCGTCATGTTCAATGTTGAAAGCATTCCGTTGTCCTTTGACATGTATACAGTTGTGTGAATTGTAGTTTGATCACACTTTTAATGAGTCCTTCTGTATAGAAAAATGGAAAAATAAATCTGTGAAACCCTTCATAAAATCACCGTAGCAGAAAATAGATGTAGCAAAGAGGTCAGAAACCTGCCTCCATGACTGAATCTCTGTAACCAATTTTTCCCAAGCAATATTCTTTCTTAAATACCTCTAAAGGAGAATGTCATCACAGTGGAATTTGTTTAAGCAAATTTAATCCATCGTGTAAAGAGGAGCAGCCTGCTGTCAAAATTAACTCAAACCCTCTGATAATAATCACGTTGGCAAGATTGTTGCTGAGCAAAGTTTATACGGCAGCAGATGCTACTTCTGGACCTTTGCTAAAGGATTAACGATTATAACAAAAGAAGAGCGAGACGCTTTTGCATCGTTACTCTGTCTACAGATTTGGCAAAGTTGTAGATCAACAAAAACAATACAAATCCTGGAAACCTGAAATGAAAATGTCGGAACTGTGCATCTGGTCAGGCCACATCATGGATGGAAATGGAAATGTTCACATTTTAGGATGACTATTCTTAATAACTTACCATTGGTGCTCAGACGCTACCTGATTTAATGTATTTATTTAAATTTCTAGCAAGATGACATCTTAAACAACATTACTACACACCGTCAGGATCTACCTATCTTTCCTCTGCTGCGTTCCACTACATGAGATCCTGTACTGCTTTGCTAGATTTTCTTTGCTCCCAATTTCCTGTGCTGTTCAACTGCAAGTGTTTACACAATCTCTGTTTCTATCTTTTGTTGTTTTGCTTGGCCCATGAAGACTTCCTTTTTCAATGCATGATCATTCTTTTGCCATTTAATTTATCCAGCTCCCTACCAGATCACAGACCTCTTTTGTTCTCTTCCTGGCTTTTTGTTTACATTTTATCTTTTTCGTTGAAATATCTCCCAGTTCTGTTGAAAGTTGATTGATCTGCACAACAACTCTGAGGCGCATTGGAGGCATGTTGGAGGGAGTGGAGTCTATTGCACAAGTTCAACACATCTGTCAGTGACATTCTACCACATCCGTCTCATTACCATTTTACCCCTGGGTTTGGTGTCATGCATGGTGAGGATCTAACACCAGGATTTAAGAAGCCAATCCAAGATAGGAATGTGGCGAATTGGAAATTATAAATATGAGAAGATGTTTGACAATGGATTCAAGGGGGTCAAAAGCCGCACTGTTTTTCAATCACCCCCTCCTTGCTGGAGTCTGTGAACAGCCAATGAGAGATAACTTTCCTCAAAAATGAGGGGAAGGAACTAGCTACTGCCATGAGGAAGGTATGGTGCAGGATGTCAGTAGCAGGAGGCATGTGCCATATTCCTGGATTCAGTGCAGAAAGCATTTGCCTTGCACATATAGAGTCAATGTAGGGTTGAGTACAGTAATGCCCACACAGCGGTGTAAGAAACCTAAGGGTAAGTCTAATGTTCAACAGAGCCATGCAAACAAGCAGCATGGACACAGCTCCTTGCTTGAAACCTTTACTGTTGATACATGCAGAATTCCTTTAGTTAATAAATACATGGAGTGAACCTACTTAAGTCTATGAAGATTTCATTAAGACCTACTGAAAGGTATTCAACACCCGACAACAGATCTAACCAGGTCAAGGAAGGTGAATACAGTTGCATATTCGCCGATGGGGCGGCACGGTGGCACAGTGGTTAGCATTGCTGCCTCACAGCTCCAGGGTCCCAGGTTCAATTCCGGCCTCAGGTGACAATCTGTGTGGAGTTTGCACTTTCTCCCCGTGTCTGCTCCGGTTTCCTCCCACAGTCCAAAGATGTGCGGATTAGGTGGATTGGCCATGCTAAATTGGCCCTTAATGTTCAAAAGGTTAGGTGGGATTACTGGGTTACAGGGATAGGGTGGAAGCGTGGGCTTAAGTAGGGTGCTCTTTCCAAGGGCCGGTGCAGACTCGATCGTCCGAATGGCCTTGTTCTACACTGTAAATTCTATAAATTCAGTAAATATCATGCTGTGTGCATCACCACCAACCTCACCCTATCTTGTCAAGGTTCCTCCATCGCATAACTCCTCAAACCCAGTCACCCTGGAAATATACCCAATCTACTCTTTCTATGGAGCTCTGTGTATCTCCATCTATCCATCCAAAATTGACAGATATCCTCATCCTGAGAGAATTGGAATCCTTTCTTGGAGACCAACCTGACCAAATGCACTCTGTCTATTGCGTGAATTTGTGCCATTACGGCCATTTGTAGGTCTGATTTTGTCCCCAGTGTGTAAGACAGCGCAAAATCTAGGGGTGCATATGTCCAAAAATCTGTCCTGGTCCACCCACGTCGACGCTACCACCAAGAAAGCACAACAGCGCCTATACTTCCTCAGGAAACTAAGGAAATTCGGCATGTCCACATTAACCCTCACCAACTTTTACAGATGTACCATAGAAAGCATCCTATTTGGCTGCATCAGCCCAGGACCGCAAGAAACTTCAGAGTCATGAACACCGCCCAGTCCATCACATGAACCTGCCTCCCATCCATTGACTCCATTTACACCTCCCGCTGCCGGGGGAAAGTGGGCAGCATAATCAAAGACTCCTCCCATCCGGCTTACTCACTCTTCAAACTTCTTCCATTGGGCAGGAGATACAGAAATCTGAGAACACGCAGGAACAGACTCAAAAACAGCTTCTTCCCCGCTGTTACCAGACTCCTAAATGACCCTCTTATTGACTGACCTCATTAACACTACACCCTGTATGCTTCATCCGATGCCAGTGCTTAAGTAGTTACATTGTGTTGCCCTATTATGTATTTTCTCTTATTCCCTTTTCTTCCCATATACTTAATGATCTGTTCAGCTGCTCGCAGAAAAATACTTTTCACTGTACCTCGGTACATGTGACACTAAACAAATCCAATCCAATCCAATCCAAATCCAAAAGAGAGGGAGAAATCTGGACGTGGGTTTCCTCTTAACTGCAGAGGATAAAGCACCTGAAATAAGAGGTGTCTTGGTGTTCCTGGCCATCGGAGTTGGGAGACATCTCAGCTACTTGGTGATGGAATAATATATAACACACGTGCCTGGACACATGGAATACAATATTTAGTCATGACTTGATTTCAGCAAAAAGTGAAATATAAGCACCGTCATAATGACAACATTCTACCTTGCTTACACTAGTTCATATCTTTTCTCCCTGCCACGCCCTTCCCGAATGCAGCAGGGGTTCAGGGACCGAGCAAACAGCGAATTGTCAATGAAGTTGATTCCTCCTGAGGGTGCACAGTTACAGGACTTATGCTTCCCTTGAATCAATACAGTGATTCCATTTAGACAGATATTTGGGCTTTCACCTGATCTCGCATACAGTGCAGAGTTCATTAGCCCTCTCCAAGTTCTGCTCAGCCAGATACAAGTCATCTACTCTGGGAGCCATCGATGGAAAAGAAGAATGCCAGAATTGGATAATATACTGATAGGCCTTCTATGCCCTCTATCCACAACTGAAGAAGGAATAAGGGTGCCCACCTTAAGCAGGAGCGGATGGATATTGCAGGGTATTGCAGCAACGTCTTCTGATTTGGCTCGAGTGGCCAACTCCATAGAACATCAATCAAGTGAGTCTCTGCAGGAATTGACAATGGCCATGTAAACTCGGTGTCAACATGTTTGGCTGCTTAAATAGAATTAAAGATAGCTTAATCATAGCCTTACAGCACGTCACTGATTTGCACCAAGCCGTTCTCCAACAGGATTTCTCCAACACTTCACAATAAATGAAATTCTTTTGAAGTGTAGTAGTCACTGTTAGAATGTTGGGAAATGTAGTTTTCTCCGAAGAAGTCGATAAACGGCTGCCACCTCCGGACGAACCCTGATGATGAACCTCTCAGGGCGAACTTAATTTATTCAAGTCTGAGAAAACCAGCCATGTCACTAACCCAAACCCCTGATTTTGGGGGCTTCGAGTCCGTCCACGCTAATAAGATCCGTCTCCGGGTTACCAAGGCGGCAAAACGTCAGCCTCTCTCGGCCCCTGGACTCCCTGATCTTCCGACACTCCGAAAATCGCAACCTCTGAACTCGGCGCCACCCTTGTTTTTAGTATCGTAGACATGACATCCACAAATCCCTGCCAGTACATCCTAAGCTTTGGGAATGCCCAAAACATATGGACATGTTTGCTGGCCCTCCCGCACACCTCAGACACTTGTCCTCCATCCCAAAAAGCTTGCTCATCCGGGCCACCGTCATGTGTACCTGATGAACCACCTTGAATTGTATCAGGCTGAGCCTGGCACATGATGAGGACGTGTTGACTCTGCTCACAGCATTCTCCCACAGACCCGCCTCTACCTCCCTCCCAGCTCATCTTCCCATTTACGCTTTAACTCACCTATCTGAGTTTCCTCCCACTCCATGAGTTACTTATAGATACCCAAAACCTTCCCCTTCTCCACCCCCATTTTAGAAACTACCTTGTCCGGTATCCCCTGTGGCGGTAGAATCATAGAATCATAGAATGATAGAATTTACAGTGCAGAAGGAGTCCATTCGGTGCATCGAGTCTGCACCGGCCCTTGGAAAGAGTACCCTACTCAAGCCCACACCTCCACCCTATCCCCGTAACCCAGTAAGATCCGTCACTTAGCCTTTTGGACACTAAGGGCAATTTAGTGTGGTCAATCAACCTAACCCACACATCTTTGGACTGTGGGAGGCTGCTCCCACACCTAAACCCCCCCCCCCCCCCCCCCCCCCACAACCCACTTCCTGATCATGGCTATATTTGCCGCCCACAGAAAACCAGAGATCACTCTATTCACCTGCTTAAAAAAGGGGCGCGATTCTCCGCTGCCCATGCCGGTTGGGGGAATAGCGGAAGAGCCTCCCGACATTTTTTGCCTCCTCCCGCTATTCTCCCCCCCCCCTCGCCCGACCCACGTCACGAATCGCCGCTTGCCGTTTTTTACGGCGAGCGGCGATTCTCCGCGGCCGATGGGCCAAGCGGCCGGGCCTTTACGCCCGTTTTTTCACGGCAGCAAACACACCTGCTTGCTGGCGTCGTAAAAATGGGCGCTAGATGCCCATTTGGGGCATCCAGAGGCCCGTTTGGGGCAGGAGCACCACCATTGTGCTCAGGAGGCCCGCGATCGGAGCCCACCGATGGTCGGGCCTGCGTCCAAAAGGGACGCACTGTTTCCCCTCCGCCGCCCGACAAGATCAAGC
This sequence comes from Scyliorhinus canicula, assembly GCF_902713615.1. Lineage (NCBI taxonomy): Eukaryota > Metazoa > Chordata > Chondrichthyes > Carcharhiniformes > Scyliorhinidae > Scyliorhinus > Scyliorhinus canicula. The sequence continues at coordinate 39,285,495 of NC_052153.1, forward strand.
AGCCACATCTTGTCGGGCGCCGGTGGAGAAATGCGGAACCGTCAATGGCGTGATGACATCACCTGCGCATGCGCGGCTGACGTCATACAGACGCCAGCCACGCGTCGTTAAGGCCGCAACGCCGTGATTCCCGGCTTCCCGCTCCTAGCCTCGATGCAGGGGGGAGAATTGGGTCCCGGGAACGGGCGTGAAGGCTGCCGTGGAACACGGCCAGTTTCACGGCAGCCTTTACGACTCTCCGCATTTGCGGAGAATCTCGCCCATGGTCTTCGGTATGAAAATGGGGATCCACTGGAAAACAAACAGAAACCTCGGGAGTACCCTCATTTTTACGGTTTGTGCCGTCCCCGCCAGTGACAGCGGGAGCATGTCCCAGCTCCGAAAGTCCTCCTTCATTTGTTCAACTAGCCGGGCAGCTCCCCCAGTCTCCTCTCCAGCCCCCTCGCCTGGATAACAAAAACCTCACTTTTACCCATATTCAATTTTACCCCGACATCTGGCCAAATTCCCCTAAGAGCCGCATAATCTCCCCATCCCCACTAATGGGTCAGAAATGTATAGGAGTAGGTCGTCTGCATATAATGAGACCCTGTATTCCACCCCCCCCCCGGGCTAGCCCCTTCCAGTCCTTTGATGATCTCAACGCCATCGCCAATGGTTCAATGGCCAGGGCAAATAACAGTGGGAGGAGGGGACATCCTTGCCTTGTCCCCCAGTGCAATCTAAAATAGTCCGAACTCAGCCGATTCACCCACACACTCGCCACCGGTGCCTGGTGCAGCAACCGAACCCAGTCAATAAAGCCCTGCCCAAACCCAAACCATTCCCCAGGTCCTCCCACAGATAATTACATTCCACCCCATCGAAGGCCTTTTCTGCGTCCATAGCGACCACTACCTCCGCCTCCTTCCTCTCGGAGGGCATCATGATCATATTTAGGAGCCTTCTAATATTGGCCGTTAGCTGCCTGCCTTTAACAAACCCCGTCTGGTCTTCCCCTTTTTCACTTATCTCACTTTCTGCAATGACAAACTCATCTCGTCAGTGCAGGGAGCATTTGGGACACGCTGTAATGTTCTGTTATATTTTTAAATGCCATCCCGATCCTGGCCTCCGGACGTCCAGAACTCCCCAACATACCTCGAGGCCCTCCTCATCCCACCTATTAAGGGCAGGGCATCCCCGGTCCCGATCTCTGTCGGGGGAAAGTTGGCAGATTAGCACTTTGGCACTGCCAACCTGGCACTCTGATAGTGCCTCTGCCAGCTTGGCAGTGCCACCCGGCACCGTGGCATCACCAGTATGGCACTTGCAGACTGCTCTGATGGCACAGCTAAGGTGAGAGGTTTGCAGTGCTAAGGTGCTTGGGTGGCAGTGGGGCTGCTAGAGTGCCACCCTGCCCAGAGCCGACCACCCAGGAGCCTCTGATGGTCTGGGAGAATCCCCACCCCCCTCCCCCCCCCCCCCCCCCCCCCCCAGGTGCAGTTACGCCTGGTCCATGTTTGTGTGGACCGTTGCTGAACAGCGACATGGCAAGGTCTCCCAGGCGTGGGCGTTCAGTCTCGGGCCTTGGGAGAATTAGGCGCCGACATAGTTAAATGTGCCTAATGGCACACTTAAATATGTAAATCGGGATCTCGCCCAGATCACGACGCCTCGTTAGCCCTCACGAGATATTTCGAGCATCATTAATCGCGCGAGAGGCTCCTCTCCATGATTTAATGGCCTCATCGCGTCATTGAGTTGGGTGTGACAAGGCCGTTTAATCACACCCAAAGTGTTGACGCCAGGACTGAATTGCATATGGTTCACATTCCCACTAGGGGAGCTATTTGTGGAGCAATTCAGGACATGCTAATAGGCCAACACTCTGCTGGTGCGAATTCTGAGCAATTCCCAGCCCAGCGGACGCTCTAACTGCTGGGGCCGGAGCTAGCACCAAACAGCCCGGCATCTGGAGCTGTTTTACCACACATTCGCTGCAGCCACCAAGATGGCTAGACGGCTCAGAGAAGACCTGACTGCTCCCCCCCAGGTCAAGAGTCTGAGCTAGATCCACAGCTCAATGCCAGTCAGGAACGGAGGAATACTCTCTTCCCCAGCATGGGCCACATACTCAAGCCTGCCCGCCTGAACACTGCTTGAGAGGTAGTGGCAGAGGCAGCCAGTGCTGCCAGTCTCACCACAAGGGGACAGCAGGTAAGCCTGAGGAGTGGGGGTCACTGGTAAGTCCTCTGCCCTGAGAGTGGCAGAGAACCAGGGATGGGTTCCAAAGGCCATGATGTAGGTGTCCTTTGGTTGGTGTGAGGTCTGCTGATCCCCTGCATTCTCTGCAATAAAAGAAGATAAAGATCCTTTATTGTCACAAATAGGCTTACATTAACACTGCAATGAAGTTACAATGGGGCAGCGCTTCTGAGGAGTACCAACACGTGGTGGGCTCCTGACTGAGCTTGGGCCTTGATGATAAAGCTGGAGTATGAGGGTGTAGTTCATTTGGTTGGACAGCTGGCTTGTGATGCAGAGCGAGGCCAACAGCCAGGTTCAATTCCTGTACTGGCTGAGGTTATTCATGACGTGCATGTTAGGTGGATTGGCCATTCTAAATTGCCCTTCGCGTCCAAAAGGTTAGAAGGGGTTATTGGGTTATGGGGATAGAGTGAAACCCACACCTTCTCAACCTTGCCCCTCGCCTGAGGTGTGGTGATCCTCAGGTTAAACCGCCAGCAGTCAGCTCTTCCCCCTCAAAGGGGAAAGCAGCCTCTGGTCATCTGGGACTATGGCGACTTTACCTTATGAGGGTGTCTGGAGAGGTGGCCTGGATGGGCTCCCAGATGACCAGAGCCTGAGCATTTAAAGGATACCAGCAGCACTGAGCAGTATGAGCAGCCAGCAGCCTGAAAATAGCCCCAAAGTCGTGTGTTTGAAAGCCAGACTGCAGCAATGGTGGTCTGAGCCAGGTCACCCCGATCCCGAGGGGGGCGCCCAAGTTCACGGACTTCGTACCAAGTCATTACCCGCTACTGGCCCCAGCCCGGGCAGCCATCCCCAACAAGCCTGACAGTTTGCAACAGTTTTTCAGTATTCTTTTAGCCTCCTGCCCACCCCCCGGCCCATTGCTCCATCCCCCCCTTCCCCACCCCACCCCCCGCAGCCATAGCGCCCTGTCCACATTTTTAAATACTTGTCATAATTCACGGCCATGAAACTTTCGCCTGAGACGTGTGGAGCATCATGGAAAGACGGGGCATACTGTGTCCAACCCACTCATCACATTTAAATACATGCAAATGCAGGTTTGGTAAGCACAAACCTCATTATCACCACCAGCGAGGCGCTGGTAGGGTATGGCCGGATGCCAATCATCTGCTTGATCGCATTCGCGTTTGCAGCTTCGCGAGGTGGAGTATTTCGCCCAGATGAAGCCTGGGCTTAAAGTTTAACTCTGAAAGACAGCCCCCCAACAGTGCAGTGTTCACTCAATAATGCAATGAAGTGTCAACCTAATTTCTGTGCTTAAGTTTCAGGAGTGACCTTAAACTAACAATCTTTTAATTAAGGGTTGCCAGTGTTATCACTGAGCCAAAACTAATGCCATATAGTTGTGACGAGCTCCATTGATTGCAGAGTTTGAAGCCGCGGACAAGTAGGGAGGCCAGGTCTGAGGTCAGGCAGCCGATTGATGTGGACTGGGGTGACGGGGATGTGGGAGCGGGCTGCCAGCAATGAAGCCACTTTCCACATCGATTGTCATGGGGGTGCTGCTGCTGATGGGTTCACTTGCTGCTTGGCAGACGGCCGTTGCCATCACCTTTTGCTGGGGCCCACCCCTTACACCCTGAAGGCCTAACAACCATCTGCACTAGGTACCATGTTTTGTGTGATGCAATGATGATGCCGGCCCATGTGTGATCTGGGACCACGTCAAAACAGGGCTCAGGTGACCAGGTTAGAGAGAAGACATCGAACATATAGTGCAGAAGGACATTCGGCCCATCGAGTCTGCATCGACCCACTTAAGCCCTCACTTCCAACCTATCCTCGTAACCCAATAACCCCTCCTAACCTTTTGGACACTAAGGGCAATATAGCATGGCCAATCCACCCAACCTGCACATCTTTGGACTGTGGGAGGAAACTGGGGCACCCGGAGGAAACCCACGCACATACGGGGAGAACGTGCAGACTCCGCACTGACACTGACCCAGCGGGGAATCTAAACTGGGATCCTGGCCCTGTGAAGCCACGGTGCTAGCCACTTGTGCTACCATGCTGCCCATAGTAGGAAGTAGTGTGGTGCAGCTGAAAAAGACCAAGAAGGCTAAATCCTGGAGCAGAGCTGCTTCTGCTTTGTCTGTGTTGGCATTACAGACTAACATCCGTAATCTGTCAACATTTCCTTCAATTATAAATGTGGTTAACAATGCGATATCGACCAATTAATCTGATTTTGGGATGATGATTGTGAGATAGATTTTCACCAGACCAGGGATAACATAGCGCCATGGGATCTTCAACCGGAATAGACAGATGGGACCTGAGTTCAACCCCTCATGCAAAAGGTGGCACTTCCAACATGCAGCTACTCTCAGTATTGCACTCTAGTGTTAGCTTCAGTTGTTATGGACTCAAGTCCTGGAGTGGGACTTGAACCCAGTATATTGTGGATCAGAGGCAAGGGCTAGCAACAGAGCCACAGCTGTGAGGGAAAGTGAATCTTTTGGTGAAAATTATACCCACGGAACTCAGTTGGAGTAAAGCTGCCATTGGATGGGATTTGGTAGCAAAAGCTTTAAAGAAAAAGGAGCTGGAATTCGGCCTGAGAAAGCTCAGAGTTTTGAAGGGCTGTGTGACTGGAATTGGTGACATGTATCTTCAGTAGACTGCCTGAGCATCCATGAGAATTATCTTCATTTTATCTCGATATTTAAAGTGTAATTTATAGTTTATATTAACCATAATTTGCCTCTTAATTCATGTTTCATTTATCTTGATTGTTTTTGTTTGATTGCTGAAGTAAAAGTTATAAAAACAATGATACCATTGATTTTTTTTTTGCTGGGGTCATTCGGTAAATTTGATTCTTGTAGTTCATTGGTCTCCAGGGGGAATTATAACATTGTTTATAGGTTAGATCTGCTCCGGCCCAAGTTATTAGATCTAAAGAGAGGTGGTAGTGGAAACTCGGTCCTGATTAGTTCTGTGATGCTTGCTGGAATTGTTCATAATTGGACCTAAGGTAAGAATAAGATTACACTCAATCATATTTCCCACTACCTCTGCTAGATATCCCATTAATCTTTGCTGAAGGAAGAAGACACGATACAGAGAGCCACTGGTAGTCTTGTAATGATATTTTTTTAAGCGTATCTTCATATCTACACTTTTTCTGTTAACCCTTTGGGGAATCGTAGGGGAATAATTCCCAATGGGCCAATTATCTGCCCATTGTACTTGGATATGAAGGCCCCTCTGTGACCAACAAGCCCTGGTGTTGGACTCAAAGCAGGAGCTTCTGATTCAAAGGCAGGGGAGCTACCACTGCTCCACAAAGCCCCATATGCAATTGTATCCTAACATGTGTCAAAGGAGGAGCGAGAGATACAAATTCAGATGAAGAGAGGAAGAGTATAAAAGCAAGTGATTGAAACTGGTTAAAACATGGGGTGGAGTTGACTGATTCTTTTGTCAAAATGTCAACTCATGTGGGAAAAGCGGAGAGTAGCCTGCCGACTGAGCAGCCGGCTTTTCCCGCCGTATTTTTAAACTCTTCGACAAAACAAGACCCTTGCGGCAGGCCCCATGATGTGCTCACCCCACCAGTACTTCGGCTATGGGGCTGTGCCAGGGAACTGCCCAGGCTTGACTCTCCCCCCCCCCACCCCACACCCCCCCCCCACCCCCCAACCCCCCGAGGGCTATACTCATCTGCGTACCACCGGAGGGTTCTGATCACCAGGTGCATGTAGTGGGAAACCTATCACGATTCACATCAACGTGCCCTCACACTGACATGAATGGGCAATTTAACATGGGGGACTGTCAAGTGTTAAGTCCTGATATGCATCGTTAAATAGATGCAAAAGGCCCGTTATGTCATTGGCGGGAGGGCAGGGTCAATCAAGCGGGAACGTCCTCCTGGCATAAAAGCCCTTTTGGGATTCCTGCTTGATTCTTTGGCCCCCTCCATTGTTCCCACCCCCTGAAAACAGGAGTGGAGAATCTACCCTTGGTAATAAGGCTGACCTGATATGAGAACAGAAAATGTTAGAAACACTCAGCAGGTCAGATGGTGGGGCAGCACGGTATCATTGTGGATAGCACAATGGTTTCACAGCTCCAGGGTCCCAGGTTCGATTCCGGCTTGGGTCACTGTCTGTGCGGAGTCTGCACATCCTCCCCATGTGTGCGTGGGTTTCCTCCGGGTGCTCCGGTTTCCTCCCACAGTCCAAAGATGTGCAGGTTAGGTGGATTGGCCATGCTATATTGCCATTAGTGTCCAAAATTGCCCTTAGTGTTGGGTGGGGTTACTGGGTTATGGGGATAGGGTGGAGGTGTTGACCTTGGGTAGGGTGCTCTTTCCAAGAGCCGGTGCAGACTCGATGGGCCGAATGGCCTCCTTCTGCACTGTAAATTCTATGATTCTATGATCTATGATCTATGGTCTATGGATAATTTTTAATGAAATGGCTTTGCAACATTCAGTGTATTTTACGAAGGCAGACAGCATTATCAGAGACCCCTCCCACCCAGGCATTGCCTTCTTCCAGACCCTTCCATCAGGCAGAATTTACAAAAGTCTGAAGACTCGCACATGCAGACATAGGAACAGCTTCTTCCCCACACCTACAAGACTCAACAACTCTCCCTCGGACTGATCTGTTCCCAGTAAGTTCACTATTCATGACGCCCTATGCTGGTCTTGCTCATGTATTTGCTTTGTTTGCTTTGTTTGACCCCTTGTTCCGCACTGTAACCAATCACTGTTTGTAGATGTACCATTTGTCAATGTTCTCTGTTGATTATTCTTTTGGCTACCATGTACGTACTGTGTACGTTCCTCGGCCGCAGAAAAATACTTTTCACTGTACTTTGGTACATGTGACAATAAATCAAATCAAATCATTGGCCTACATCTTTGACAGGGTAGACAATGTACAAGAAAAGTGCCCATTTATTCAACAATAAATATTACCTAATGATTTACAATACATTTAACCACAAGCAGAGATTTGGAAATACTGTTGTATCTGATGCTGACGACGTGGAACTTGAACTATTGTCAAGTGGGGGGGAATACGGTTAAAAATAATGCAGCATGTGACCAGTGACCAGGAGTATCAATGGAATTGATAAGTCAAGAAGGAGCAGGTTTAGATGAAATAGTTGGGAAGAGAATGCGCTCAAATTGCTTGGATGTTTTCCATGCTGAGATTTAGGGAAGCAATGTGTTCAATGATGCAATGGGCTTTCATGGTAATCCTGAAATAATGTGGAGACATTATTTCCCTTGAATAAAAATAACACAAAATGAGAGCAGAATAGAGGACAAATAAATTCTAATATATCATTTTGCTTTATTCAATCGTTTCAATCTGCTAAAAGAAAGTCTTCAGCATTATAAATCCTAATTACCATAGGAAAACAAGCAAAGATTCAGAATATTAATCGCCGTTGAATATGATTACTTCAATTTCAGACTTCTGTCTTCAAAGCATCATAGGCCTCCAATTTTACTGCCCATAGACCAACATGATTGTGGGCGGCACGGTGGCACAGGGACCTGGGTTCAATTCTGCCCTTGGGTGACTGTGTGGAGTTTGCACGTTTTCTCCATGTCTGCATGGGTTTCCTCCGGGTGTTCCGGTTTAATCCCAAAGTCCAAAAACGTGCAGTTTAGGTGGATTAGCATGCTAAATTGCCCTGAGTGTCCATGATTTACAGGTTAGGTGGAGTTATCTGGGTAGGGCAGGGGAGTGGGCCGAGGTAGGGTGCTCTTTCGGAGGGTCAATGCAGACTCAATGGGCCAAACGGCCTCCTTAGGCACTGTAGGAATTCTAACGAACCAACAAATTAGCAAGGGCATCATTATGTCTTATGGAATATTTCTTCATTCATGTTTTTGCTTCAACTTAGAATTTATGCCATCACATTCCCAGCCAGTTGTGTATTCAGTTCCTTTCTGAGGTTATTAACTACAACTCCAAAACAGTACCGTAATGTGAATTAATCACTCTGGGTCATTTTCACCTGATCTTGCGAACTGATTTGCCCATTTATTGTAGAACCCACCTATTCAGAATTACCTTCCTTATTACATATTCATTGCCATCCCTGTGAGGGATCATTTCTTCAGGGGTCTCCCATTTCTTCACCATAGTTCTAATGGAAAACCAGTAAAATATCCCCAGAAACAACCTAAGCATCCATGGATGCTATTTCTCCTGGGTTTCCACCAAAGTTATGACGGAAGGTTGGGAGAACTCTGGTGGAAATACCGGGGATATATCTACATTCAGAGCCTCAAGTCAAACAGCCTGCTTCCATTTTATAATTCATGTCTCTGAGCATATTTACATAGAATTTACAGTGCAGAAGGAGGCCATTTGGCCCATCGAGTCTGCACCGGCTCTTGGAAAGAGCACCCTACCCCCTACCCAAGGTCAACACCTCCACCCTATCCCCATAACTCAGTAACCCCACCCAACACTAAGGGCAATTTTGGACACTAAGGGCAATTTATCATGGCCAATCCACCTAACCCGCACATCTTTGGACTGTGGGAGGAAACCGGAGCACCCGGAAGAAACCCACGCACACACGGGGAGGATGTGCAGACTCCGCACAGACAGTGACCCAAGCCGGAATCGAACCTGGGGCCCTGGAGCTGTGAAGCGATTGTGCTATCCACAATGCTACCATGCTGCCCGATATTGAAGACCTCGATCACGTCCTTGCATATTGCTTTCTTCAATAATGAAATTATCTCTCGTACCACATAGAACATAGAACATAGAACGATACAGCGCAGTACAGGCCCTTCGGCCCACGATGTTGCACCGACATGGGAAGTAAAAAACTAAAGGCCATCTAACCTACACTATGCCATTATCATCCATATGCTTATCCAATAAACTTTTAAATGCCCTCAATGTTGGCGAGTTCACTACTGTTGCAGGTAGGGCATTCCACGGCCTCACCACTCTTTGCGTAAAAAACCTACCTCTGACGTCTGTCCTATATCTATTACCCCTCAATTTAAGGCTATGTCCCCTCGTGCTAGCCACCTCCATCTGTGGTATTGTGTGAAGCAAATAATGGCATGATGGGAAAACTAGTCAAGTCTTCTTGGTACAAGTGAATTTAAACTGATTTTCATATAACCTAAGGCCCAGAATACAGAGACAGCCGAAGTCAGCATGTCCTGAGAACTGGGTGACTCTGAGAGTCTAGATAAGGCTTGGAGCTAGAAGTAGTCTTAATACATAACAAGCTGAACAACTATTTCTTCCTGTTCCTAAACAACTTCTTCCCTTTCTTAAAACAAAGACAAGATAATGATATGAAACTCAAGTCCCCTGGAGGTCAGCAAGGTGACGCCATTGTAACGATTATTACTTATGTTTTACTTTCAATCAAATTCCTGACCAAGCTGTATTCATGTTATCTTGATCCTATAATGTATAAGAATCGCCTTCTTTTCTGTACTATCGCAGACTTGGGACGGACTCCGCAGTTTGTAATTGACTGCCTTCCGACTCCAAGTTTCTGCCATTTCTGCTAGCAGTTCTAATTAGTGAATAAAGTTCAGTTTTGCTTACCTAATGAATGCTGTTTGAATTTCTCTATCACAGTCAAGACGCGGGGAAAATATAAAATACAACACATCCACGGGAGAAGGCTCTCACTGTCCACCCTATCTAACCCTCTGATCATTTTGTATGCCTCTATTAAGTCACCTCTTAACCTTCTTCTCTCTAACGAAAACAACCTCAAGTCCATCAGCCTTTCCTCATAAGATTTTCCCTCCATACCAGGCAACATCCTGGTAAATCTCCTCTGCACCCGTTCCAAAGCTTCCACGTCGTTCCTATAATGAGGCGACCAGAACTTTACGCAATACTCCAAATGTGGCCGTACCAGAGTTTTGTACAGCTGCAACATGACCTCATGGCTCCGGAACTCAATCCCTCTACCAATAAAGGCCAACACACCATAGGCGTTCTTCACAACCCTATCAACCTGGGTGGCAACTTTCAGGGATCTATGTACATGGACACTGAGATCCCTCTGCTCATCCACACTGCTAAGAATTTTACCATTTTATTCCGCATTCCTGTTATTCTTTCCAAAGTGAATCACCTCACACTTCTCTACATTAAACTCCATTTGCCACCTCCCAGCCCAGCTTATATATGTCCCTCTGTAACCTGCAACATCCTTCCACACTGTCTACAACTCCACCGACTTTAGTGTCGTCTGCAAATTTACTCACCCAACCTTCTGTGCCCTCCTCTAGGTCATTTATAAAAATGACAAACATCCGGTGTGATATGATTTCCCTTTTGCATCACTATGTGGATTTGGGTGTATTCATGTTGAGAGCATGGGTTAGTTTCTGGAGTTCACCAATAACCAACTTTTGTACCCTATGTACCCTAACCCTAACACAGCAAAAACTTCTGCAGAAAGGAATTATTACAATTTCTAACCAGTATTAAAGAAATTGTCTAAAATTGCGCATGAAAACTTCCTTTGTCGTGTTCCCTAAGTGGAAGCAAGTATGGAAAACCCACTGGGATATTTTTCCTTTCTCCCAAATCTTTCAGCAGCTTTTGAATTTCCTTTGTTTGTTGTTGAGTGAGTAAAGAAGAGCCATCCTATTCTGAGCGTGTTCCTTCTGCATCGCCAGCACTGCCATTCTGACCCTGACACACTCCTTAATTATTTTTAAAAGATTAGTTTGACGGAAATTGTTCCATATCAAAATGCATATTAACACTACTTCAGTGAGCCTATTTGTACTCATATTGGCTTATTGGCCATTTCCATAATGATTAGTGAGGTGTGAATGATGAAACAGCAGGAAGAAATGCCATGCTAATGCCAGATGTGTCTACATTCTGATTCTGAATGTGTTCTGTTGGCATAATTTATTCCTTTATTGCACTTTTGACTGGAGGCTTGGATCTATAGCCGTCACTGTCATGCAGCTCTGTAATTATGATAAGTGCCGTACCAGCCTAGTAATTAGTCCTGGTTGCTGTTTTTAAAGTAAGGATTGAGCAGGAAATATCTCTGCCTCCCAGATATCACCCTGCAGTCAATGACGACAATAGATGGATGTGAGCATTGTTTTTGCTGTATAAGTATGGACACCTCCACAGATTAGATTAGTTGGGTTGGTAAACACGCTAAATGATATGTCTTAATGACTGCTTTCTGGCTTTCATCTTATTGGCAGCCAATTGCTTTTGTTGTGTTCATCACCCTTGTAGGCTGTGGAAATCAAGAAAGGTAAAGGGCGCGATCTGACAGAAAAGTTTCTAAGTGTCATTTCAGGCGGGTTTTGCTGGAGTTTCTCCCGGCTCTGTAAGCAAGTTCCCCGTCGCTATCTAACCACAATTAGTTACTTTCTCGAGCCCTGGCGAGTTTCTCTGTGGGCTAGTCCTCTTTTTCCATCACTGGCGAGCTGAACTCGCTGGCCAGACTGGCTCCTCAGAGATCGGCCCATCATTTTCAAATGGTGCCCCGATCTCTAAGTGAGTTTGAGGGTTCTCCACCACCCCACCCATGGGCAATGTCATCCCCCACACATATGGGCATTACCCAACAGACCCCAAGCGAGGATACCCTGCTATGGGGTGACTGAGGGACCCCCCCACCATTTTCCCACTTGCCTGCATTTGGTCCATATGCCTCTATACCTACACTGCCCATGTAACTGTCTAACTGCTTTTTAAAGGCCCCATGGTATCAAGCAGCAAGCGGGGTGGTCTGTCATAGAGGGGGTGAGGGTATTTGAGCTGAGGGGTTGGGGGGGGGGGGTCTCTGCTGGGGGAGACTACGCGTGGGTCCGCCATGCCAACCGCTGGATCATGTGTACCTGTTCCAGAATCAACACTCGGCCCTGCCTGTCTGCTCCACCGACCACCCATAACCCCTACTGACCATGGAGGCCTCTGGCCATGCAGCTGAAGGCTACTGCTTACAGGGCATTGGCAATCGTAGGTAAGTGAGCACTTCAAAGCTCCCAAGTGGATTCTCGTGGGTAGGCATGCCATGTGGGAGTTATTGCCCAGCATCCTAATCAGACGATGAGGCCTGGACACTATGCCTGAACACTGCGGGATGCAACACCACTGTTGCAGCAGCCAACAGCCGAGTACCAGAGTCATTTTGGCGACCAGAGGGTGAAAGTGCGCACCGGGGAAGGGACCAAGACCCAGTCCAGGTAACGTTACGTGCGGGTGTCTGGGGTACAGGGTGTGGGGTCCAGTAGGCAGGGGTCCCCCCTGCAGCAGGGTGTGCATGGGGAGGGAATTTTGGATAGCATGGGGATATGGAGGGCAAGGGAGCAATTGGGAGAGGAGGGAATGGGGAAGGGGTGAATGGGGGAGGGGTAGGCGGTGAAATGGGGCAATGGGGGGGGAGCAATGGTGGAATCGGGAGGGGGAAGCAATGAGGGAATGGGTTGAGCGGGGAGCAAGGGGGAATGGGGAGGGGGAGAAATGGGGGGAATGGGGGTTGCTGGGGTGGTCAGGGGGGAAGAGGCATCCAGGGCCTCCATGTACAGGGAGATGGAGCATGGCATTGGTGCTTGACCCAGATTGTGGAAGAAAGTGCCAGAGGCGCCATATTGGTCGAGGTCAACAATTTTAAATAATTTATACGTGTGTCCCCAACTGCCCCAATCTCCCAATGTTGCAGCCCCACCCTCCCAAGCCCTGCCAGACCTCCCCCACATCTCCCCCCCTACACTGCACCAAACCCCCTCCCTTACCCCCTCCCCTCCACCTTCCCCCTCCTCCCCGTGCCCTCTCAGTGATCATCGACCTGCTTTGCCTTCCGTGGTCTAACACAATGTCTAGGTGTGACCCAAAGATGCGCATCAGATGTGGAGGCAGCCTGTTGCCTATCACATCCCATGGCCTTCAATGCCCCTGGCGGGCATCATCTGGAGGCTGTAAGGCCGGATGACCCTGGCACACTTGCTGGCAGCACATGCCCAGCCGTGCCACCCTATTCCAGGCACTGACTCCAAGTCGCACCGTTGTCAGTAGGGTGGATCTCGTGGGAGCAGTTGGTCGCTGTCGCCGCTCTATATGGTTGGTCCTCCTCCTGGTTAGTGCCCATAAGGCCTTGGAGTTTACCTTGGGATGGAGGGGCAGCGGTATCGAGCCAAAGCTGCCCCAGAGTCATCTGGCTCTGTCAGCCCTGGGTTGTTCCCAATGTCTGCAACATGGTGTTGACCCTATCGGCCATGGGGTCCTCAAGGACTGGGACAAGCTCTGCAGCGCCACGGCAATGCCTACCTGAGACTGAGACATGTCCCACAATGCCTCGGCTGTGCCCACAAGGGACTGGGAGACCTCCTCTAGCGACCGGGACATGCTCTGGAGGGGTTTAGCAATGCCCACCTGAGACTGGGGCATGTCCTGCAGCACCTCATCAAGGTCCACCTGGTACAAGGTCACGTCCCCTAGTGACTGGGCTACACTGTCAAGGTGCTCAGCCATGACCGTCACTGACTGAGCCATACCTTGAACACCTCCATTCATGCTGCCAACATTGTGCACCAGACCCTCCACAGCAGTCGCCACCATGGCCTCAGTGCCATGCATTGCCGGTGCCACCTTAGGACCTGCTCGGGGGTCGCTGACATCTCTCTCTGAATCTCACAGCCACACCCTAGCGTACACATCATCTAAATCTTGTCCAGATGCTCAGCATCTTACTGGACCCAGCTGGGTCCTGGCATCCAGCATACCTCCGACTGCTGTCTCGCCTGGGAGTTCCTGCCTCCAGTTTATGTGCATCAGTTAGCACAGTGGGCTAAACAGCTGGCTTGTAATGCAGAATAAGGCCAGCAGCGTGGGTTCACTTCCCGTACCGGCCTCCCCGAACAGGCTGCGGAATGTGGCGACTAGGGGCTTTTGACAGTAACTTCATTGAAGCCTACTTGTGACAATAAGCGATTATTATTGTTATTATTATTATCAGCACCTGTGTGGCGCTCACCAGATGTGCCCCAGAAGCCTGTCCACAACTGCTGCCCACCGAGGTTTGCGTCTCTACACTGGTGGAGGGTGGAGATGACAGCTGTGACGCATCGATGGTAGCATCCTCGGATCTTCTGAGGTGTTCTTTTGGGAGGCAGCGGGGGGGGGGGGGGGGGGGGGGGGGACCACCTCGGATCGGCCGGCACTGTCGGCTGAGGATCCTGTGGGAGAATGGACATGTCAGTGGGAGGAATGGATCATTCTGCATGGCAGTAACAACTCACGTGTGGCAGTTCATCTGGGTGGGGGTGAGTGGACCCTCACCTCTGCGCCATACGTTGGTGTCAGATCTGCCCTTGGCCACCCCCATGACCTCCAGGGCCCATTCCGCATAGGGAGTGAGTACTCTGAAGTCTGGCACCCCGCCGGCTGTCTGGGCTCTCTCATCTGTTGTGGGCTGTTATGGGCCAGGGTTTAGAGAACACCAAAGTATATCATGGAGTTCACCTGACCCACAACTGTTGATAGAGTTTGGTTATGGGGAGCACAAGGGACCACTTTAGAGGTGTGATGCAACAGAGATCTAAAGTCTTTTTAAAACAAAAACAATGTTTATTCTATGAATCCAGTTTAAACCCACAGTAAACATCTTACCAACTTTCGACCTTGATAACCCCTCCCAAAAAAAATACAGTACTCTAAAGGTAACCCTTAGTAACCTTCCTAACAATATCCATAAGCCAAAACACTTCTTAACAAAGGCAGTAGGTTTGAATTCTCTACAGAGAACAGTTGTAACTTATAAATTATCAAGTGATCTAAACACCTTGTTTAACATGCAGAGAGAGATCAGTATACAACTGCTTGGTTTGAATGCAGCTCTCCAACTGAAAGCGAAACTAAAACACAGAGCCAAAAAGAGCTTCCAGCTCAAAACGAAAGTAAAAAGCTGAATCACATTGCAGCTCCACCCAGACAATGACATCACTGCAGCCATTTGATAAAACACACTTTTCTTAAACGGACTCTCACATGACAGGGCCAATTTCTCCTGCGAGGACACAGAGAGGCCATCGTTAGCTGCACGCGTCATTCATCACGGGGTTGGGGGACGCAGGCATTGGGGAGACAGGTCGTATGGGGAGGTGGATGGGGAATGTGGAAGCTGAATGGGGGTTATGGGGGGGGTGGATGGGGAGTGGAAGCATGGGGTTTTTAGGGGCAGTGTGGGCAGCACTGCTGGACATGGATGGGCCGGGATACGGAATGGTGCTGTGAAGGGAGGGGAGCCATGCCAGGCACATTCTCATGGGGGGGAGGGGGGGGGGCGGTTTTGAGAGTCAGGTGCCAACCTACCCATGCAGCCTGGTGGACATTGTCTTCTCACGGAACTTGGTGCCAGTCCTCCTGATCATGGTCCCCGAGTTGACGGCCGCTGGCATTTCGTCCCAGGCGGCACTGGCTGTTCTGTGGCTGACCCTCCGAGACCGTCGGGGAAACAGGACATCCTGTCTGACCTCGACTGCATCCAATAATCTGCCCAGGTTGACATCCCTGAATCGTGGAGATGGTCTCCTTGGTGGTATGGTTGTGAACTGAGTGGGGTTAGCTATGCGGGAGCGGTTTAAGTGCTGCTCGCCCTCGTTAGCAGAGGGCTGGCAAGCGCGGTCCTAGCCATCAGCTGGCGGGACCATCATTTGCGGCATGAAGCCCTTGGAGCCTCATGAGGTGGACCAATTGATGTTTTATAGTGGTGGCTGTCTCTGTGGTCCGAAGTCGGAAGCTCTCAGCAGTTCCCGCTCACTACCAGATTTAGAAAAGTTTTGGATAAATTTGAAATACTTCTAACTGAGGAGAGGCACGTGACAGGGTGTTCATTGTCTCTGCTATTATTTGCCTTGGCCTCTGGCCATGGCATTGAGGTCATCCACAAAGTGGAGGGTGAGCGAGAGAGGGGGCAGGGAGCATAGTGTGCCATTGTATATCTAATGCTGCATGTGACGGACCCTCTCTCCAGTGCAGAGGAGCTATTGAAGCTGCTTGAGAGGTTTGACTCCTATTTGCGGTAAAAATTGAACTTGGGGAAAATCAAAAGTTTTCCTGTGAATCTCCCAGGCTGGGAGCCGGACTGCGGAAGTTGCCTTTTCGCTTGGCCAGGTCCAGTTTTCGTTACCTGGCAGTCTGGGTAACCCATGATTGGGCCTCGCCACAGAAATTAACTTTCAGAGACCTGGTTAAAGTGGTGAAGGTTGACCTAAAGAAGTGGGGTAACCTCCCGCTGACGTTAGTGGAGAGGGTTCAATCGGTCAAAATGAATATCCTCCCCAGATTTCTATTTTTGTTTCAGTGCCTTCCAGTTTTCCTCCTGAAATCTTTCTTTGCGAGAGCCAGTAAGATGATTTTGTCTTTTATTTGGGTGGTCAGGATCCCTGGGTCCATAAAGGTTTTTTCAAATGGTTCGGCAAACAGGGAGCCTTGTGTTGCCCAACCTGTTATACCAGGGATTTTCAAACTCAGGATCACGACCCGCGGGTGGGCCGCGGGCAGGTTTCAGGAGGATGGTGGCGCAATCGGCCTCGGCATTCCCAATCGCGCGAGGAATGCCCAAAGGCCGTGACTGACATTTTAAAGTGCCGGTGCGACGGACTTTTGAGATTGGCAGCCATCCTGCGCATGCGTGTCAGATCAAGCAGTGCGCAGGCCCGGAGCCTAGTGGGGTGAACCGCCTTCCCCTGACATCAGCTCGAGGTCCAGAGCCAGTTTTGTTCAGCAAACGATGGAGTCATCTCACCGGGAGTGGTGGCAGAGAATAGGTCATGCTCCCTGTACGCTGGCATCACATGTTCTGGGTGTGAGAGAGGTTCCTCCATTTTGTAGCTGCCAGCAGTGTTGGTGTGAACTCCAGGGTCTCTGGTCAACAACCCATGAAGAACAAGCTGAAAACAGGCACAAAGTCGCATAAAGATGATTACTTGAGCTATGGGTTATTAATTGTGCCAATGCAAATCAGGATTCAAAGGTGTGTTAAATGCGGGGAAGCACTGGCAAATGAAGACTATATATGGCGTGTTTGATGACAAACATTTATCTTTTTCAACGAATGCAGCAAGATCTTAGATGATCACTGAAGTCATTATCAGAAATGTAACATTCAATAACAAAGCAAGTGAGATAGTGAGGACCAAACAGGCTCACCTCTCACTTTGAAGGTCAGTGAAACCAGTGGGTTACAAAGGTCAGCCGGTGTGGGTCATGAAGGCCGGCCGGTGTGGGTTGTGAAAGTTGGTAAAAATGGGTCCCGGGCAGAAAAGTGTGTTATACTACTATTGGACTGCAAAAATTGAAAAGATTCGGGGGTGGTATGGGGTGATGGAGTCCATATGGGGGCGGGCAGATTGAGGTGAATGACTGTAAAGGCATCAGTTTGAGAGCACTGATCACGGCTCCCCTACTGTTTTCCAATCCGGTGGTGGTGGCCACCTTGCGAATATGGGGACTGTTTACCGTCAATTCACTGTGAGACCGTGAGAACGAGTGAACATCCGGCTTTAATATCCATGAACTTGCCTGCCAGAGTCGGCTGTACAAATGAGTGGCACCCACAAGTGGCCGGGCTATATATGGCCCCGGTGAGGGCGGACCCAGAGGTGGAGCCCACCGGGTTCCAGTACAGAAACTGGAAGTAGCCCGTATCATCACTTCCAGGTCATGGGTCACATCATTATACAGGCAGTACAGACAGCTCAGGCATTAGGTGAAATACATTCACCACATTCACCCCCTGTTAAAAAAAATCAAGTCCAGTGGGGATGACGTGGGGTCCTTAGAGATTCAGTCTGTCTGGAGGCCGGATCATTCTTTTAGATCTCCTCAGCTCTGGCGATGCAGTGGGCACGGTTGTTGCAGATGGTGACTCCGGGGGCATTGTGTCTGGAGCTTGAACCTCAGTCCGGCGTGTCAAAGACTGTTGGGGGGTGGGGGTAGGCAAGGGGGTGGCGGGTGGTGGCAGGGCCGGCACGGGCCAAGACCGGAGACCCAGGGGGGGTATAAGGGGTGCAGGGTGTGGCTGTAGGCAGCAGGGAGGGGGGCACTTTGGCAGGGGAACCAGCTGCCGCCAGATCTCGTAGGGAGACCGTATTGTGCCATCTGTCCTGGTGCGCGCAGTAGGCATACTGGGGGTTGGAGTGCAGCAGCTGGACCCTCTCGACCAGGGGGTCAGTTTTATGGCTCCTCATGTGCCTTTGGAGAAGGACAGGTCCCGGAGTTGTCAGCCAAGATGGAAGCGAGACCCCGGAGATGGACTTCCTAGGGAAGAGAAACAAGCAGTCGTGAGGGATTTTGTTCGTGGCTGTGCAGAGGAGTGATCTGATGGAGTGGAGGGTGTCGGGCAGGACCTCCTGCCAGCGGTGGGTCGGGAGACGTCTAGACCGGAGGGCCAGAAGGACGGCCTTCCATACCGTCGCGTTCTCCCTCTCCACCTGCCCGTTTCCCTGCGTAGTCATAGTCCTGCTCAAGGCGATGCCTTTGCTCAGCAGGTACTGACGCAGCTCATCCCCCATGAACGATGTGTCCCGGTCACTGTGGACGTAAGCAGGGAAACCGAACAGTGTGAAGATGCTGTGCAGTGCCTTTATCACAGTTGCCGATGTCATGTCGGGGCAGGGGACTGCGAAGGGGAAGCGGGAGTACTCGTCGATGACAGTTAGAAAGTATATATTATGGTTGGTGGAGGGGAGGGGCCCTTTGAAGTCCATACTTAGGCGCTCAAAGGGCCGGGAGGCATTTACCAGGCAGGTTTGCAGTGCGGTTTGCACTCCGCGCAGACCTGGCAGTCTCTGGTCTTGGCTCTTGACCTCCTCGGTGCAGAAGGGCAGGTTGCGGGCCTTAATAAAGTGGGTAAGCCGGGTGACCCCAGGGTGACAGAGGTCATTTTGGATAGCCCAAAGACGGGCATCTTGCGCGCTGGCGCATGTGCCGCGGCTCAGGGCATCTGGAGGCTCGTTGAGCTGCCCAGGATGATACTTGATATCGTAATTGTAGGTGGAGATTTTGTCATGTTTTATTTTGCCTCGTTGTGCGTTGTCAAACATGAAGGCGACCGACCGCTGGTCGATGACGAGGGTGAACCTCCTACTGGCTAGGTAGTGCCTCCAATGTCGCACGGCTTCCGCTATGGCTTGTGCTTCCTTTTCGACTGAGGTGTGTCGGATCTCGGAAGCTTGGAGGGTTCTGGAAAAGAACGCTACTGGTCTGCCCGCCTGGTTGAGTGTGGCGGCCAGTGCGACGTCTGACGCATCGCTCTCTACCTGAAAGGGGACGGACTCGTTGATGTTGATGTCGGCCTTGATGCGGCTTAAGGCCAAGCGGGCCTCAGCCGTCAGGGGAAAAATCGGCGGGCTTTATCCGCATAGTTGGGGACCCACTGGGCGTAGTAGGAGAACAGCCCCAGGCATCGTTTGAGGACCTTGAGGCTGTGGGGAGGGGGGAGTTCCGTGAGGGGGCGCATGCATTCGGGGTCAGGCCCTAGAACTCCGTTCTCCACGATGTAGCCGAGGATGGCCAGTCGTGTAGTGCGGAAAACGCACTTCTCTATGTTGTACGTGAGGTTGAGGGATTGGGCGGCCTGGAGAAACCTCTGAAGGTTGGCGTCATGGTCCTGCTGATCATAGCTGCAGATGGTGACATTGTCCAAGTACGGGTATGTAGCCCGCAAACCGTACAGGCCCACCATTCGGTCCATCGTTCTCTGAAAGACCAAGACCCCGTTAGTGACGCCGAAGGAGACCCTGAGGAAGTGGAAGAGCCGGCCGGCTGCTTCGAAAGCAGTGTAGTGGCGCTCTTCCCGGCAGATTGGGAGCTGGTGGTAGGCCAACTTCAGATCGACCATTATGAACACACGGTACTGTGCGATCTGGTTGACCATGTCCGCTATGCGGGGGAGGGATACGCATCCAGTTGCGTGAACCGGTTAATAGTCTGGCTGTAGTCCACAACCATCCGGTTCTTTTCTCCGGTCCGGACAACCACCACTTGCGCTCTGCAGGGGCTGTTGCTGGCCTCGATAATCCCTTCACTCAACAGTGGACCTCTGGTTTGATGGGAACTGTACCGCCTGCTACTGGTAGCAATGGGCTTACAGTCGGGAGTGAGATGCACAAAAAGCGAAGGGGGGGGGAGTCCTTGAGGGCCGCGAGGCTGCATACCGTGAAAGGGCGGGGGGGGGGAGGGTCTGCCGAACTGTAGGGTCAGGCTTCGGTGACTGCATTGGAAGTCAAATCCAAGCAGCAAGTGGGGCGCAGAGGTGAGGGAGGATGGACAACTTAAAATGGGCGTATTTGGCGCCCTGCATCGCGAGGTTAGCGATACAGTACCCCTGGATCTGCACCGAATGGGATTTGGAGGCAAGGGAGATGGTTTGGGATGCGGGGTATATGGGAAGAGAGCAGCGCCTTACCGTGTCAGGGTGAACAAAGCTCTCCGTGCTCCCGAAGTCGAACAGGCAGGGGGT
Source organism: Scyliorhinus canicula (assembly GCF_902713615.1). NCBI lineage: Eukaryota > Metazoa > Chordata > Chondrichthyes > Carcharhiniformes > Scyliorhinidae > Scyliorhinus > Scyliorhinus canicula. The sequence goes on from NC_052153.1 coordinate 39,306,225, forward strand.
CTCGTGCCCGTTGACCTGGATGACCATCATTGTGTTTTTCAAGTGCTTCGGCTGTGACTGGTCGAGAGTAACTGTGACCAGCTGCGGGTAGCCGACGTGGTCGGCAGCATCGGGTCACAAAATGGCGGTCCCCATGAGCCGCACGAATCGGGCTGGGTCAAAGATGGCGACCAAGATGGCCGCCCCATCGGTCGCATGTGTCGGTCGGTGCTGGAGCCGGCGGGCAAGATGGCGGCCCCCACGAGTCGCACGAGGCTGATGATGCATCTGAAGGGGGCGTTCCGGGCAGGCACGCAGCCGCGTTACAGGGTCTGCGGGCCTGTGAGTCCACGGGTCGGTCCTGGTGGGTGTTCGATTTCTGGGCTTTAGGTCGGTCCAGGCAGGCTCTGGCGAAGTGTCCCTTTTTCCCGCAGTCGCTGCACGTCGCTATTCCGGCTGGGCAACGCAGCTGGGGGTGTTGACCCTGACCGCAGAAGTAGCACTGCTGTCGCCCGGGCTGGACTGTCAGCCGCGAGGCACAGGCCCGCGACGTAGTCGGGTCCGACAGGGGCCGCGATGATGGTGTCCACGGGGGGTTCGCCGGGTCCGCAGGGAATGCACTGAGGCTCTGGTAAGTCACCTCTAACGAGGTAGCTAGCTTTACCGTGTCCCGCAGGTCAGTGGTCCCGTTTTCTAGCAAGCACTGCCTGATGTAGTTCGATCGGACCCCAGCCACGTAGGTGTCTCGGATCTGTAGGTTCATGTGTTGCTCCGCCGTCACATCCCAGTAGCTGCAGTTCCTCGGGTGTAGGGTCAGTTTTTCCAGGCACTCATCTAGCGATTTCCCAGCGCGTTGATGGTGAGTCGTGAGGACATGTCGGGGGTACATCTCGTTTACAGGCTTCGCAAAATGTGCCTTGAGGGTTGCGACTGCCGCCTTGTACGTGGCCGCTTTCTCGATCATCACAGAAATTCGTTGGCTCACCCGAGTGTGGAGGAGTCGCAGCTTGAGGGTTTCAGTGGGAGGCATTGTGAAGGAGTCGAGGTAGGCCTCGAAGCAGAGAAGCCATTGTTCAAAGATCTCCTTGGCTTCTGACATGTGCATGTCGGGTTTGAGCTTATCTGGCTTTGGAGCAGCATCCATATGCTGTCTATGGATATTAAATTGTTATACCATCAATTCACTGTGAGACCGTGAGAACGACTGAACATTAGGCTTTAATATCCATGAACTCGCCTGCCAAAGTCGGCTGTACAAATGAGTGCCACCCACAAATGGCTGGACTATATATGGCCCCGGTGAGGGCAGAGCAGGAGGCGGAGCCCACCGGGGTTCCAGTACAGTACCTGGAAGTAGCCCGTATCATCACTTCCAGGTCATGGGTCACATCATTATTACAGACAGTACAGACAGCTTAAGCATTAGGTGAAATACATTCACCACAGCTCCAATTTGCAAAAACCAGAGTCTTGTGCTGGCAGTTTTGGACATATCCTTTGGGGCTTGGAGGGAACAGGGCTTAGAGTGGTTTGATGACTTGTTTTGTAGATGGGAAGTTTGCTAGTTTTGAGGAGTGGCTGGAGAAGTAAAAGCTTCTGCGAGTTAACCAGTTTCGGTACTTCCAGGTGTGAAACTTTAAAAACAAGGAGGTCACTTCCTTCCCTTTGGTCCCCCTACACCCCTACTGGGTGATGGACAGAATTCTCTCAATGTTTGATGTAAGGGAGGATGTCGGAGATCTATATCCAGCTGGTGTTAATGGAGCAGGTCCCATTGGATGAGATTAAGAGGAATTGGGAGGAGTTGGGCCAGGAGTTTGGGGGGATGGGGGTTGGAGCGAGGCCGTAGACAGAGTCAACTCCACCTCCTTATGCACTCGGCTCAGCCTGAGTCAATTTAAGGTGGTGCACGGGGCACATCTGACCAAATGCATGGATTTTTCTGGATGCAGAGGATAAGGTGCCAGCGGTGCTCTAGGGGCCCAGGCCATCATACACACATGTTCTGGTCCTGTAACAAGCTTCGGAGCTTCTGGGACTCTTTCTTCAGCACTATGTCAGGAATTCTTGGACTGCATTTGGAACAATGCCATTTCTGGCTATTTCTGGGGTCTCAGATTTACTGGAATTGCAGACAGGGGTGAAGGCGGATGCTCTTTCCTTTGCTTACTTAATTACCCTGAGCTGAGTTCTATTTGGCAGGAAGTCTTCGGCCCAGCCCAGTGTCATGGTGTGTTAAGGGAGCTGATGGAGTTTTTGTTCTTATGAGAGGGTTGGCTGAAGGGTTCTACCTGAGGTGGCAGCCGTTTATTGTCTATTTGAGGTTGTTGGTCGCTATCAGATGTTAGAGGGGGGACATAGGGTATTGGTTGTTGATTCTTTTAGGTTTGGGGGGGTGTTGGAAGGGTTGAAATTAACCCTTCCTAACTATTGTACACATATAGATGTATAGGTGTTATATTAAAATTTGTTAATAAAAATATATATTTTTTAAAAGGAAGCGAATTGTTCCCTATGAGTAATCACGACACAAACTTTCACAAAACTGTAATCTTCCTAGTTTATTCATGAGCGTTTCTAATACAACTGAGATCGTACCAGTATTAGGATTTATTTACAGCACACATTCAGACTCTCGATGTATTTTTTTATATCCATAAGTGAACATTCAGAATGTTAAGGAATTAAACAAAAATAGTCATAGTTCATAATCACCTCAGCAAAATATAATTGCTTGTGAATGTTAATTATTAAAGGAAGAGAGAAAGTGTAGGCATAGAAAGTGCATTTAATTTAGAATTTTGGTTTAATTTCCTTTCCCCTAGGAGACCTTCCAGTTCAGGTCTCCAGACACAGCAAGAAGCCACTCAACTAATGTCAGCTGGTTGAGTCTCTGAAGAGTCGGAAGACAGGAGACAGTGATTCTCTGCAGGGGTGATGTAAAATAATATCTCCTGCAAAGTAGTTTTTTCCAAATGAAAACCTTTTCTTCCACCTAATTTAATTAATTCCAAGCTGATTAAAAATGTTGGTGGAATGCTCCAAGGAAAAGAGCTTTTACCTGAGTTTAAATATAAAAGTACCAATGTGTGTTTGCAGTTTCTGGACTTTTGGCTACGGAAAGATTGGAATAATATTTATATTGAATCATTAAATTTCAGCTAAAGTGAGTCCATAAATATCAATTTCCAGCCGAACTGGAGGCGCGAGGAAATGTGTGGTCAGGCTGTCTGCGTTTTGATTTAACAAGGGGGAAGGAGTCATGAAGACACTCTTGTGAACTATCCAGGTTAATTGTGCAGGGAGAGATTAGTCATTCTGCAAACCATGGCCTAGTTTCCGGGGGATGAATCAAGGTGGGGGCAGTAGCTGACTTAATTAGCCACCCCGTTGATCAACCCATGGGCAGGGAGGAGTCAGGTTTGACCTTTCAGCCAAGGGGCAGGAGAAATGGAAGAGGCAGACACAAATTCAAGGACCGTTTTGTCTGGTTTATTGTTTTCTTTGTTATTAGGGACTGTAATAAGTTCAAAACGTGGGGCGGCACGGTAGCACAGTCATTAGCACTGTTGCTTCACAGCGCCAGGGTCCTAGGATCGATTTGCGGCTTGGGTCACTGTCTGTGCTGAGTGTGCGCATTCTCCCTGTGTCTGTGTAGGTTTCCTCCGGGTGTTCCGGTTTCCTCCCACAAGTCCCGAAAGACGTGCTGTAAGGTAATTTGGATATTCTGAATTCTCCCTCTGTGTACCCGAACAGACGCTGGAGTGTGGCGACCAGGGGCTTTTCACAGTAACTTCTTTGCAGTCTAAATGTAAGCCTACTTGTGGCAATAAACATTATTATTAATGTGAGATTTTATATTACTGTTGTTCTGGGGTAGATTCTCACGTGACATTTACAATCAGGCAAAGGTTGGATTAAGTGAGCTGATTGCCCACCTGAAGGAAGAGTCCAAGTTCATAGAAATTCCCATTGATCAGGCCTCATTCCTATTTTGGAGCAGTCCACTGATAGATTGGGGTTAAAAATCCAGTAATTCCACTGTGAAAGCCAGCAGTGCAACTTTCTTGGAAGAGGACTGTACAAAGTCAGGCAGTGGGACCATGGCTTTGTCTGAGAACATTAATGATCCTTCTGAAAGGCCTCTAACGACTTCTGGCTGGACCACCCAACGACAAGCACCAATGGGGGTCGAGCATATGCGACACATGCTGTGTGCATTGGTACATCAAAGTTACATTATATTCCTTGATGTCATCAGACCCAAACTTGCATGAGTTGATGAGGTAGCCTCCTATTTGGCCTCTGGATGACCCATTTTCATGGTTCCAACCAAAATGGCGGTGACCCAGAGGTCAGTGAGCAGGGCCTGTAACTGATGCACTTCTATCTTAATCATATGCCTATGCTGTAGCTACCCAGTGGAAGGAATAAAAAATGACATTCCTGTATATTCACTCACTGACTGCAAAATAAATGGTTTAATAATAGCATCTGGCCATTTCACACTAAAGAGTTAACCATCTGGAAGATTGGAAAAGCTGACATGAGAGCACATGTGGAGCATCAGTGAACCAGTCAATATAGCGAATGTGTCACATCAGTGTACTAAGTTTCCTCTGAGTCAAACCATCAAATGGTTGAGTATGGAGTAATTAAACTCCTGATCACAGTGGATGCATTGTCCGTATGTGGGGAAGACCAGCAACATCTATCAAAAAAGAATATCTTCAATAAGCCCGCTATTGGTCTCTGTTACATTGGATCATATGATATGTTAACACTGGTTTATTGCCTTCAGAACAGTAATTTCACTGCCAAGAGCTGTGAGTGAGTGATGATAATCATTTTAAAACCAACTCGCTTGGAAAATTCCAGAATATAAATCAAAGGTTTGGATGGCACTTTTTTATGGCACTTAACCCAAAAATATTGCACACAAAAATTATGTTTGAGATGGAATTTATGATAAAGGGGAACTTCACCCATGTCCTTGAGTAGCGTTTAACCTCATAATCTTCATTCTCACTCACTGGAATGTTTACTCTATTAGTGTTTTATTTTATTTGTTCATGGTACATGGGCATTCTTACCAAGACCAATATTCATTCCCCATCCTTAATGTCCCTGGTGGTGATCTGTCATGTTAACCCACTGCTGACCATGGATTGTAAGTACACTCACAGTGATATGGGTGGGGTTCAGTAACAATGAAGGAATGGTGGTATATTTGCAAATCAGGATGGTGTGTGACTTGGAGGGGAACTTGCAGGCAAGTTGTTTTGACATGCCTGCAGCTCTTATTTGTATAGTAGAAGCATGGCTTTAGAAAATGATGTTGAAGGAACTTTGGTGAGTTGTCATAGTATATCTTGTCATCGGGATCAGTTCCCCCACCCCCCCCCCCCCCCCCACCCCCCTTCCCCCACCCTGCAAAGTGAACAACCCTTTATTATGGGGTCACAAAAGGCCATGTCCCCTTTAGGACACCCTTCCAGCCATGCCCTCTAGCAGTGCCAACTTGGCATTGCCCCCTGGCACCCTGACAATTCCAACCTGGCATTGCAAACCTGGAAGTCCAGTCATAGATAGATAGGTAGATAAATACAGCACAGAACAGGTCCTTCGGCCCACGATGTTGTGCCGAACTTTTGTCCTAGGTTAATCATAGAATTTTGGACACGAAGGGCAAATTATCATGACCAATCCACCCAACCTGCACATCTTTGGACTGTGGGAGGAAACCGGAGTACCCGGAGGAAACCCACGCACACACGGGGAGGATGTGCAGACTCCACACAGACAGTGACCCAAGTCAAAATCGAACTTGGGACCCTGGAGCTGTGAAGCAATTGTGCTATCCACAATGCTACCGTGCTGCCCTTAAGAAGAAATTAATCTACACTCCATTATTCTACCCTAATCCATGTACCTATCCAATAGCCGCTTGAAGGTCCCTAACGTTTCCGACTCAACTACTTCCACAAGCAGTGCATTCCATGCCCCCACTACTCTCTGGGTAGAGAACCTACCTCTGACATCCCCCCTATATCTTCCACCATTTACCTTAAATTTATGTCCCCTTGTAATGGTTTGTTCCACCCGGGGACAAGTCTCTGACTGTCTACTCTATCTATTCCCCTGATCATCTTATAAACCTTTAACAAGTCGCCCCTCATCCTTCTCCGTTCTAATGAGAAAAGGCCTAGCACCCTCAACCTTTCCTCGTAAGACCTACTCTCCATTCCAGACAACATCCTGGTAAATCTCCTTTGCACCTTTTCCAAAGCTTCCACATCCTTCCTAAAATGAGGTGACCAGAACTGCACACAGTACTCCAAATGTGGCCTGACCAAGGTTTTGTACAGCTGCATCATCACCTCACGGCTCTTAAATTTAATCCTTCTGCTAATGAACGCTATCACACCATAGGCCTTCTTCACAGCTCTATCCACTTGAGTGGCAACTTTCAAAGATCTATGAACATAGACCCCAAGATCTCTCTGCTCCTCTACATTGCCAAGAACCGTACCGTTAACCCTGTATTCCGCATTCATATTTGTCCTTCCAAAATGGACAACCTCACACTTGTCAGGGTTAAACTCCATCTGCCACTTCTCAGCCCAGCTCTGCATCGTATCTATGTCTCTTTGAAGCCGACAACAGCCCTCCTCACTATCCACAACTCCACCAATCTTCGTATCATCTGCAAATTTACTGACCCACCCTTCAACTCCCTCATCCAAGTCGTTAATGAAAATCACAAACAGCAGAGGACCCAGAACTGATCCCTGCGGTACGCCACTGGTAACTGGGCTCCAGACTGAATATTTGCCATCCACCACCATTCTCTGTCTTCTATCGGTTAGCCAGTTCGTTATCCAACTGGCCAAATTTCCCACTATCCCATGCCTCCTTACTTTCTGCATAAGCCTACCATGGGGAACCTTATCAAATGCCTTACTAAAATCCATGTACACTACATCCACTGCTTTACCTTCATCCACATGCTTGGTCACCTCCTCAATGAAGTCAATAAGACTTGTAAGGCAAGACCTACCCCTCACAAATCCATGCTGACTATCCCTAATCAAGCAATGTCTTTCCAGATGCTCAGAAATCCTATCCCTCAGTACCCTTTCCATTACTTTGCCTACCACCGAAGTAAGACTAACTGGCCTGTAATTCCCAGGGTTATCCCTATTCCCTTTTTTGAACAGGGGCACGACATTCGCCACTCTCCAATCCTCTGGTACCACCCCTGTTGACAGCGAGGACGAAAAGATAATTGCCAACGGCTCTGCAATTTCATTTCTTGTTTCCCATAGAATCCTTGGATATACCCCGTCAGGCCCGGGGGACTTGTCTATCCTCAAGTTTTTCAAAACGCCCAACACATCTTCCTTCCTAACAAGTATCTCCTCGAGCTTACCAGTCTGTTTCACACTGTCCTCTCCAACCATATGGCCCCTCTCGTTTGTAAATACTGAAGAAAAATACTTGTTCAAGACCTCTCCTATCTCTTCAGACTCAATACACAATCTCCCGCTACTGTCCTTGATCGGACCTACCCTCGCTCTAGTCATTCTCATATTTCTCACATATGTGTAAAAGGCCTTGGGTTTTCCTTGATCCTACCCGCCAAAGATTTTTCATGCCCTCTCTTAGCTCTCCAAATCCCTTTCTTCAGTTCCCTCCTGGCTATCTTGTATCCCTCCAGTGCCCTGTCTGAACCTTGTTTCCTGAGCCTTACATAAGTCTCCTTCTTCCTCTTAACAAGACATTCAACCTCTCTTGTCAACCATGGTTCCCTCACTCGACCATCTCTTCCCTGCCTGACAGGGACATACATATCAAAAACACGCAGTACCTGTTCCTTGAACAAGTTCCACATTTCACTTGTGTCCTTCCCTGACAGCTTATGTTCCCAACTTATGTACTTCAATTCTTGTCTGACAGCATTGTATTTACCCTTCCCCCAATTATAAGCTTTGCCCTGTTGCACGCACCTATCCCTCTCCATTACTAAAGTGAAAGTCACAGAATTGTGGTCACTACCTCCAAAATGCTCCCCCACTAACAAATCTATCACCTGCCCTGGTTCATTACCAAGTACCAAATCCAATATGGCCTCCCCTCTGGTCGGACAATCTACATAATGTGTTAGAAAAGCTTCCTGGACGCACTGCACAAACACTACCCCATCCAAACTATTTGATCTAAAGAGTTGCCACTCAATGTTTGGGAAGTTGAAGTCACCCATGACTACTACCCTGTGACTTCTGCACCTTTCCAAAATCTGTTTCCCAATCTGTTCCTCCACATCTCTGCTGCTATTGGGGGGCCAATAGAAAACTCCCAACAAGGTGACTGCTCCTTTCCTATTTCTGACTTCAACCCATATTACCTCAGTAGGCAGATCCCCCTCAAACTGCCTTTCTGCAGCTGCTATACTATCTCTAATTAACAATGCCACCTCCCACCTCTTTTACCATTCTCCCTAATCTTGTTGAAACATCTATAACCAGGGATCTCCAACAACCATTTCTGGCCCTCTTCTATCCAAGTTTCCGTGGTGGCCACCACATCGCAGTCCCAAGTACCGATCCATGCCTTAAGTTCACCCACCTTATTCCTGATGCTTCTTGCATAAATACTTCAACCCATCTCCTTGCCTGCAAGTACTCTCCTTTGTCAGTGTTACCTTCCCCACTGCATCACTACGTGCTTTGGCGTCCTGAATATCGGCTTCCTTAGTTGCTGGACTACAAATCCGGATCCCATTCCCCTGCCAAATTAGTTTAAACCCTCCCAAAGACTACTAGAAAACCTCCCCCCCAGGATATTTACATGGAATTTACAGTGCAGAAGGAGGCCATTCAGCCCATCGAGTCTGCACCGGCTCTTGGAAAGAGCACCCTACCCAAGGTCAACACCTCCACCCTATCCCCATAACCCAATAACCCCACCCAACACTAAGGGCAATTGTGGACACTAAGGGCAATTTATCATGGCCAATCCACCTAACCGGCACATCTTTGGACTGTGGGAGGAAACCGAAGCACACGGAGGAAACCCACGCACACACGGGGAGGATGTGCAGACTCCACACAGACAAAGACCCAAGCCGGAATCGAACCTGGGATCCTGGAGCTGTGAAGCGATTGTGCTATCCACAATGCTACCGTGCTGCCCTTGGTACCCCTCTAGTTCAGATGCAACCTGTCCTGCTTGTACAGGTCCCACCTTCCCCAGAATGCGCTCCAATTATCCAAATACCTGAAGCCCTCCCTCCTACACCATTCCTGCAGCCATGTGTTCAACTGCACTCTCTCCCTATTCCTAGCCTCGCTATCACGTGGCACCAGCAACAAACCAGAGATGACAACTCTGTCTGTCCTGGCCTTTAACTTCCAGCCTAACTCCCTAAACTTGTTTATTACCTCCACACCCCTTGTCCTACCTCCGTCGTTGGTACCAATGTGCACCACGACTTCTGGCTGCTCACCCTCCCCCTTCAGGATCCTGAAGACACGATCCGAGACATCCCTGGCCCTGGAACCCGGGAGGCAACATACCTTCCGGGAGTCTCGCTCGCGACCACAGAATCTCCTATCTATTCCCCTAACCATTGAATCTCCTATTACTATTGCTTTTCTGCACTCCCCCTTCCCTTCTGAGCCCCAGAGCCAGAGACCTGGCCGCTAGGGCCTTCCCCCGGTAGGTCATCCCCCCCAACAGCATCCAAAACGGTATACTTGTTTTGAAGGGGAACGGCCACGAGGGATCCCTGCACTGTCTGCCTGTTAGGTTTTTTTTCTCTGACTGTAACCCAGCTACTCTTGTCCAGTACCTTGGGTGTGACTACCTCCCTGTAAGTCTTCTCGATAACCCCCTCTGTGTCCTGGATGATCCGAAGTTCATCCAGCTCCAGCCCCAGTTCCTTAACACGGTCTCTGAGGAGCTGGAATTGGGTGCACTTCCCGCAGGTATAGTCAGCGGGGACACCAGTGGTATCCCTCACCACCCACATCCCACAGGAGGAGCATGCAACTGCCCTAGCCTCCATCCCCTCTTACTTACAGAATTAGCTGCCCGTAGACCAACTGGACCTCCGCCCTCTGACTCTGCTTCCAGTCAGCTGTACTCTAAACTCCTGGCTCCCTTCTCTCTCTTTGACAAATATAGGAAATGAAATGTAAGGAGCACCTTACTCCCTCCTCACCTAACTCCATCAGTCACCAAACTCTCACTGTAGCACACAAATGCAACCAGTTCAGCATTCCAGTACTCCAGCAGTCCAGTCATGTCCCTGACCACCTGGGGCTACAACGGCCTCTGTGCCCCCTGGCGTGGTCATTACATTTATCCAGAGAATGTAACAGTGGCTGGGAGAAGGTCCTCATTGAGAAACCCTTGGACTTTAGTGTCTGAGGTGTGCCAGCTCCTCCTGTAACAAATAACTACCTCCTGGCAAATTGTTCAGGCATGAGAGGTTGAAAAAGGCCCACATGAAAGGAATTCAGTTAGATAGAGGGAGCACTTCTGACTTGGAAGAAAAACACTCCATGCATAAAATGCAATGAGACACTGCATTTGCTCAAAAGAGGAAGCCCTTACAGAGTTAGTGGACTGTGAAGTACAATAAAAACAAACAAAGCTAATCCCTAATTTGAAAGAGCCTTCAGCTGTCAATCAAGAGGCTTATAAAAGTCTATGGGGTGTGAAATGAAATATAAAGAAGCAAGTACAAAAGGGTAAAATCAGACATACTGCAACATTGAAACCACACAGCCGATTGAAACTTCAAGGGGAGTAAAATGCTTCTCCAATAGACAAGCTGCAGAATGGCTCCGTCCTGTGAGAGGATTTTAGGACTTACAGGCTGCGGCTGTGCTTTGCCCTGTTATGGGCTGTTAAACATGAAAGAAAGCAGGCTTCAAGGCTTCATAGACATCCTGGGGGAGACCCCTGACACACCCCCCCCCCAACCCAGTCCGAGCCCTCCAACCCCCAACTCCCTTGAAGGATGCCTTCATGGCATCTGGCAGGTGGCAGCTGTGCCGTTGTGCTCCTGGAGGTTAGTGTAGAGAGGTATTCACTTCCATGCTCCACCTCAGAGTCCATGGTGCCTGGACCCTATTTTTGTGAAAAGGTGACTTCCACTGTTGGGAGGGGAGTGGGAGAATACCGGGAGGCTGCTGTTTGCGACTTTAATATCACTAATAGGATTGAAGTGAATGTAAATAAGCTCTGATCAGGTTATTGCCCTTTCTGGGCGAGGTCCTGATCACGCCACCTAGAGTGGGCAAATCCCGTTTCAGCCTCTTCAAGAATTCCCTTGACATAGCGGGATATCCCAGTCACAGCAAAAGCTTTTAAATATAATATTTCAATCTGCTAAATAATGGATTACTCTACACCAATATCGCTAGCAAACTGTTCTGAAGATGTCTTTCATTAAATTCATATCAAATTATTTGAAATTGAGCTACACACAGGCAGTGGACTAGACACTTTAAAGTCTTTCCTTGTTGTGATAACCCAATTTTCAGCAGCATTAATAAATTTTCCACTCTAAAATATATCACAGATTTGCAATAAATGGCAGCACTATCAGGTCCTGCCCATTAAAAAAATTATCTTCTGAAATGCTGCCTGATTGCACTGGTTCCCGGCAGATTTGCACTTAGAGACATGCAAATAGGTTAAACACAAATAATATCAAAGCCCTTCTCAACACCACTGCAATTTGAATTGCATTTAAGCCCTGCAAGCGACTCAGAATCATGCAGTGACAATTCAGCCATCAAATCCTTTCTCCAGATGTTTGAGACACCTTGCCCATTGTGGACAGGAGATGACAGCATTGCTTTTCACTGAGAATCTGAAGCTTGACTGTGATGATCCTGGATAAAAGGGAACCTAGAGCTCATACACATCAATTTCCAGAATGCCAACCATTTGACCCATTAATTTCACAGCTTTGAGTCAGGCTGTGCTCAGTGTAAAGTGTACATTTCACCCAGATACAAGGATAGTAATCATTGCAAAAGATGTTGAGAAAGAGTAAATCATAGAATTCCTATAGTGCAGAAGTAGGCCATTTTGGCCCATCGAGACCCTCCGAAGGAGCACTGTACCTAGGCCCACAACCTCACCCCCTCCCCATAACCCCACCCAACCTTTTGGACACTAAGGGACAATTTAGCAATGGCCAAGCCACCTAATCTGAACATCTTTGGACTGTGGGAGGAAAGCGGAGCACCCAGAGGAAACCCACGCAGACACGGGGAGAATGTACAAACCCCACACAGTCACCCAAGGTCAGAATTGGGTCCCTGGCACTCTGAGGCATTTTGGAGTTTTGGAATAAATTTCCATTCTCACCCTCAGCAGTTAATATTTAAGAGCTGCAACAGCATTTCAATTACTGCCAATCTTATTTTCCTTCAAATGTAGAAAGTGATTAAAAAGCACAAAAAGACAATGAGCATAGCTAGGTCATGTTTCATTCTTTTGTGCCAGTTATTAACATTTTGTGCCCTGACATTCATGTCCTATTTCTATTTTCCTGCCATACACTATTCATGTATTAATGCGAGTGACCTCAAAGCCTAAATCTACTCGTGGAAGCACATGCTTTATCTTAATTAAAAGCCTTGCCTAATAATGAGTGCAATGTTTACAGGCTTTGAGACTTATCTGGATAAAATGTTCCCTGATCAGCTGAAGAATTCAAATAGAAATACAAGACCCTCAAGTTCGCTTCATTTCAATAATTCATTTGGTACTAATTTCAATTTCACGCTTCTGTTCAAAAGACATAACTTGTCAGTCCGATAAATCCCTGCAATGTGGAAAAGAGAAGTGATAGATCTGAAAGTTTATACCAAAGAATGGTAGTTATGTCAAACTTTTCTAAATAACTGGCAAGCCCAATAATGGCTGCCGTTTGACTTTTCAAATGGCCCTCAATGTCTGTGACCACGCTTTCAGTCTGCTCTTGGTGCCACTGATTAGATGCCAAACTTGCTTTCAGACTAATTATGTGTTTTACATTTGCAAACAGTGTTACAGCACTGATTCTGACGCAGAGCAAGGTTCGGACCTGGAAATTGTCCGGACATCACTATCCGAAACCATATTGAAAATCCAGCCTTCTGCAGAATGCAGAACAGTTGGAATGCTTCTAGGCAATGTAATGAAAGAGAGGTCATTATGAGGTCAAGAGATGGTTTGAGTTAACAAGTTGTGATTCATACACAAGTTATCTATACACTTGTAAACGAACAAAATGTTAAGCCCTCATTTCCTGGAGGACAGTTCATAGAAATCCTACAGTGCAGAAGGAGGCCATTCGGCCCATCGAGTCTGCACCGACCCTTCGAAACACAACTCTACCTAGGCCCAATCCCCCATCCTAATCCTGCAACCCCACCCTAGGGGGCAATTTAGCATGGCCAATCCACCTGAACTGCACATCTTTGGATGGTGGGAGTAAACGGGAGAAGCCGGAGGACACCCACACAAACATGGGGAGAATGTACAAACTCCACGCAGTCACCTGAGGTCGGAATTGAATCCAAGTCCCTGGCGCGATGAGACAGCAGTGCTACCCACTGTGCCACCATGCCACCTTGTCATAGTCACTGTTGGGTACTCTAAAATTAAAAAAAAAACAAAAGCTCTGAAAATAATTTAATGCATTGTTCACTTTCTCCTATGAAAGAAAGGTCAGGATAACAAGTTAATTAAAGTATCAGGGCAGCACGGTGGCGTAGTAATTTGCATTGCTGCCTAACAGCGCCAAGGTCCCAGGTTCAATCCCGGCTCTGGGTCATTGTCTGTGTGGAGTTTGCACATTCTCCCTGTGATTTCACCCCCACAACACAAAGGTGTGCAGAGTACTGCACTAAATTGGCAACACTAAATTGTCCCTTAATTTGAAAAAAATGAATTGGATACTCTAAAATTAAAAAAATAAAATAAAAGTGCCAATCATCCAGGTCCTTTGAACTTTTAAAAGCTACAGACGCTTTAGACCTCTTATTTATGTCACCAAACATTGTGAAATAAGAGAGCCTGCGATGTCAATCAAACAATGTTTTTCCTGGACAGCAGGTGTTCTGTTATTCTAATAGATGTCAGGCCTCTCAGCCAACCCTCATTATGTACGCTTTGAAGGAGTGGGAAATATCTATTTCCGCAATGGAACTGGCCAAGTCGGGTGTGCCGCAAGTGGGCTTCTAACAGGAAGCAGCCTATTTCGTTCAAATGCACTCCCAAAAATAGCACAGCTTGGGCAATTTGGTCGGGAATCCTAAAATAATTTTTAGAGAGCGCCCCAAGTCAACGCGACTTGGTGAAAATCCAGGTCTAGATCCTTAATTATAACCTTTCCCACCCAGACAAATGTGGGTTTAAGCTGGGCCGCCAGCTTAGTCATGTATCAGCAGTGCACCATTTGTGCGGTCTAGCCATCTGGGATGGCCACTTACAGCAAGAAACATGGCCGTTTGAAAAGCCTAAAGGGAAATGTGGACAATGTAAGATTCAGGCAGGCACAGAGCCTGAATGTATATTTGTGAGCAAAGAATCCAGACAGCATCGAAACCCTCAACCGATTAGCATTTTGATGGCCCATCTCCGTAAGACAAAGAATTGATACTCAGGTAACCCATAGAAGTCCAGACATTTCGGCGCCACTCCCTTTACTCAGGAAGCATAAACAACAGGTCAATGACCGCTTAGGACACGTCCAGCCATCAAGGCCCCCGCGCCTTTATTGGCTCAGATCGAAGGCAGTGATCAAGAACTGCCCAATTAATTGGGGCCAAACCAAATTGGGTCCAAAAGGACCGCCCAAAAGAGCGTGAAACTCCCCAAGGGTAAAGAGAGACACTGCCATGTGTTCAACCTCTTTTGGACCTGGTGCTCGGGCAACGTCCATCTCCAATCACAGCACCGCCAGAAGCAAGTTCAAGTTCAACGCCTGCTACCAGATGGATGAGTCCAGCTGAGCAGCAGTTACTTCTCCAGACCCAGTAGGTCCAGATTTGAACAAAGGCCACTGTTCCTCTAAGCCGGGTGCCTGAAGTTAAGTACAGGTTGTCATAGTTGTTAGGTATAGTTTAACAAAGTAGTGTTTATGTTGCATGTGTAAGTTAATCTTGTGTGTAAATAAAGTACCATTGATCTTGAACTAACTAACTGGTTGTTTGGCTCTTTGATCGATACCCGGTTGAATCTTGTGGCAGTATCATTCGATACCTGGCGACTCTGAAAGCAATATAATATTGATATCTAAAGAAAGAAGAGCAACCTTATTGACTGCCATATTTATAGCAGGTAAAAAAGGCAACAGTTACTGGTGGCATCTGACGGGACTCGACCCAGAAGTGAATCAGTCACTCCGAGAGAACCCACAAAACCTTTGAATTAGAAATCCAAATTGGAAAAGTAAAACAAACCACAAACGTAACACCAGGATTGATCAAACCTCCAAGATTCGGAAGTGTGCAATCTGCATGCGTACTCACAAGGGATATGAGGTAACCTCGATAGATTTTGTTGAGCTAAACTTTCAGGAGTTGTGTAAACCGAAAAATAGCTTGAGCCGTACCCGCTGTTTGCACCACCGCTTTATTCCCCCCGTCCCAAATTCCCGGTGGAGATACAGAGATAATCGTAGAGATGACAATGAAGGCAATGACACGCCTTATGTTCCCACAAGAACCCGAGGTTGCAACGACTAACAGAGCAGAACAGTGCCCCAGATGGGAAGAGGAGATTAGGAAGTGCCTGAAGGGGAAAGGATGACCCCTATGGTCTGAGTTTTGTGCGACTGAGGAAACAGGTCCTGGTAGTGTTGGACAAACTTGCTGGAATAACCTGACCGAGATCCATAAGAAGAATTTAAGTAGAGTTTGTAAGCCGATGGCAATCGTGTCCTGCTTGGCACAATTGCGAGGCACAGAGGAGGTCGCGAAGTCGCTCTGTAGACAGCTTGAGGAGAAAGAGAGGAGTAGAAAGGGAAATGTCAGCGAGTGTGAGAAAGTAAATGAGCAACTCTGAGAGCAGCTAGTAGCGAAGGACAAGGAGATGTCTGATGTCAAACCGGCACATCAATCTTGTCTCGCTCACCTAAGTAGCTTTCAGATCCAATATGATAAGGCCTATCAAGACAGGCATTATGCGGTTTTGTTAAGAGAGGAAACAGAACACCCAGCAGAACAATTGAAAAAGCAATGCGAGGACTTAAAGGCAACCCTACGAGCACTCCACAGTTCTCAGAATGGGTTCAGACATACCTTTGGCCCAAACGTAGATCAGGAAGATGGCCCCGATTGGCAGGATCTTAATGAAACGGCCCATCGATATGTGAACAAAACAGAAAGTCAGAATAGAGACCCCCAGGCCCCGAAAAGGAAAGCACCCGCACCACCGACTGCACAGGCAGCCCACACCCCCATGAATCCAGACACCACGCAGCGCAGAGTACTGACAGAAGACCAACCCGATTTTGTGTACACCACCCCACTAACCATCACCCAGTTAAGGGATGCCTGCGATAAAAATGAAACCTTTCACCCCACATCAGACCCACACCACTTGTTTGAGCGAGTTAGGCAACAGACCGTCATGTAGAGTCTGGACGAGCAGGAAGAAGTGAAACTCATAGTAATGAGCCTTGACCCATCTGTTAGTTCAGTTAGTTCAGCCCTTCCCGACCCACAAAATGTAGGAGGAGGTAGCCTCCAAGATATGAAAACAGCCATCCTTTGTTCTATGTGCTATAGTGGAGTCGGACACTTTAGGAACTTTCAAGCGGTTATTGGGTAGGCACACGGAGCACACCAGGAGTGGGATAGCTTGATCTTGGTTTCGGACAAGGCTCGGCACAACATCGAGGGCTGAGTGCTGTACGGTTCTATATTCTATGTTCTATGTGCCAGATGCAATTCGCTATAATAAAGGAGATCCGGTAGAAGGCCTCAACCGATGGAGGTAGAAAAAAGGAGAGCATCCAACAGCATTTGCTGGACACCTCTGGATACACTTCACCGTAGTATTCGGTGATTTAAAACGTGCCCATTTACCTGCAGACAATACGGCCAAATGGACCCGTATTTTAGTCTCCCACGCCACAGAGGCAGGACAAAAGGCATGTACGAATTACGACCCCGCAGAGCTGGCACACAATGAAATGTGGGTACTGAAGCGACTATCTAGAGCTTGGGAACAATCCCTACAGAAAAAGACAGAGCAGGAGAAAGTAGACGCGAACATGAACCCCGTAAGGACACACCAAGACACCCCAAGACACCGCATGGATAAATGAAGGTAGAAATAACATGCAGCACCCTAAAGTGCAGGAATGCCAAAATTGTGGACACGAGGGGCATTACGCCCAAGAATGCCAAGCCCCCCGAAACAGCAATGGAATCATAGAACATAGAACATAGAACAGTACAGCACAGAACAGGCCCTTCGGCCCTCGATGTTGTGCCGAGCAATGATCACCCTACTTAAACCCACGTAACCCGTATACCCGTAACCCAACAATCCCCCCATTAACCTTACACTACGGGCAATTTAGCATGGCCAATCCACCTAACCCGCACATCTTTGGACTGTGGGAGGAAACCGGAGCACCCGGAGGAAACCCACGCACACACAGGGAGGACGTGCAGACTCCACACAGACAGTGACCCAGCCGGGAATCGAACCTGGGACCCTGGAGCTGTGAAGCATTGATGCTAACCACCATGCTACCGTGAGGCCCCATCAGCCCACAAATACCCCACCTAGGAACAATGCCAGACCTATCCACAGCGTTAGCACCCAATCAGACAATTTGGCCATAAATGGCACCGATTGATTGTGTTCAGACTCCGCAACTTGGGTCCGCGACACACTTTGGGACAAGTCCGGAAGACTGGTAGTGACAGGCACAGTCTGGGGACACCCCGTAGAGTTCCTTTGGGACACAGGAGGGTCCCGAACCACATTAAAGTCCTCCACGATTTACCAGCGAGATATATGGCCCACTACAGACACTATGACTCTTAGTGGCTTTACAGGACACCTCCAGCAGGGGCACATTATGGCCCCTGTGGATATCCAGATCGGTAACATTAAAACTAAGCAGTCAGTCGTTTTGGTAGATTTACCCCAGACAGCAGAGCACATCTTGGGGAGAGATTTTATGAGCTCACACAACCTTTCTTTTGACCCCTTAAATAAGTGTGTGTGGAAAATGGCTAGAGCAGTACGAGCCCCCGCCATGCTCACAGTAGGAAACTACGCACACAGGATTAGCTCAGTGGGAGAGTACTGGTTTGACCCACAAACTATTACCAAGAACAAAACAGTTATGGAAGTCTTGAAGAGACACAAAGCATCTTTTACCCAGCACAAGCACGATTTCGGTAAAATTCCAGGAATAGGCACCATTACAGGTCTTGATCCTAAGCCCCAGAAACAATACGGTTTTCCACAGCAAACTGAGGGAGAGATAACGAAAGTAATTCAGAGTTTATTGGACCAAGGCGTAATTTGGCCCTTAGCCTCAATGAACAATGCCCCGAATTGGCCCGTAAGAAAACCAGATGGTTCATGGTGACTCACCATCGATTATAGAGAATTAAACAAAGTAACTCCGTTAGCAATGCCCACTATTGCCATGAGTCCCGAGACCATGTTAAAGCAGGGACTTTAGTCAAAATTTTTCATGGCTCTGGACATTAGCAATGGCTTTTGGTCCATTCCATTGGACAAACCGTGCCAGTACAAATTTGCGTTCACCTTCCAGGGACAGCAGGCGCATAGAACATAGAACAAAGAACATAGAACAGTACAGCACAGAACATGCCCTTCGGCCCTCAATGTTGTGCCGAGCCATGATCACCCTACTCAAACCCACGTATCAACCCTATACCCGTAACCCAACAACCCCCGCCCCCCAACCTTACTTTTTAGGACACTACGGGCAATTTAGCATGGCCAATCCACCTAACCCGCACATCTTTGGACTGTGGAAGGAAACCGGAGCACCCGGAGGAAACCCACGCACACACGGGGAGGACGTGCAGACTCCGCACAGACAGTGACCCAGCCGGGAATCGAACCTGGGACCCTGGAGCTGCGAAGCATTTATGCTAACCACCATGCTACCGTGCTGCCCCAGAAAAAAAAAGTAAAAAAAAACCCACGCAGACACGGGGAGAATGTGCAAACTCCACACGGACAGTGACCCAGGGCCGGGATTCGAACCCGGGTCCTCAGCGCCATAGGCAGCAATGCTAACCACTGTGCCACCATGCTGCCCATGTGGACATGGCTTCCACAACTTCCCCTCCATTTTTCACAGACAATTGGCGAACGGATTAACAAAATTTTCCCGAGCCAAATGCCCCATTCAGTATGTGGATGACTTGCTCCTAAGACTGACACCAAGGAAGAGCACATTTAGCTTCTTTCTGAACTATTAGGTCTCCTAAAAGAAATTGGATGTAAAGTCGACCCCAAAAAAGCCCAAATTCTCCAAGAAAAGGTCACTTATTAGGGTACAGTCATAACGCATGGTAAGCATGAGACAGAGCAGAAACGGATCTACTCAATTGTAAAATTGCCCTTGCTCTAAAATGGTACAGCACTCCGATCATTTTTAGGACAAGTCTGTTACTGCAGGAACCATATAGATGGTTTTGCCACGAAAGCAGCCCCACTTTCTGAGCTCCTTAAGAAACAGGCCCCATGGAAATGGCTTTCACAGCACATGGGTGCCGTAGATGTATTGAAACGGACTCTAAGTACAGCTCCTACTTTGCATGCACCAGACCAAAACTCCCCATACGCAATAGAGGTAGCTACCACCGACCGATCCCTTTCGACAGTACTTATACAGGAAAGGCACAATCGTTTAGGACCCGTAGACTATGCCTCACGAGTTTTAGATCCCGTATAGCAAGGATTTACAACCTGCAAAAGGCACTTGCTCGCAGTTTTTCGGGCTGTTCAATATTTCTCGTACATAATAGGACTCAACCCCGTAACCATTTTGACCGAGCGCACTCCTACACAGGTACTGTTAGATGGGAGGCTAAGAGATGGCACAGTAAGCCAAATTCGAGCAGCGCGCTGGACCCTACACCTACAAGTAGGATACAAATAGGACGACATTACGGTAAAGAGGTCAAAGACGCACACATTTCTGGCCGACAATTTACAACATACAGGAACCCCACATGAGTGCGAAATCATTGCAGCCAAGCACAACACAGGACCCTTTGTTCCCAAATCGTTGCCAAAAAAGACAGGAATCCGACCACAGACAACCCAGCCTACAGATAAAGCTCTAAAAATTAATGTAGATGGCTCCTCCACAATTCTGAATGGAAAAAGGATTACAGGATGTGGCATTTATGTAGAGGACGCGCAGGGACGCACATTAGAGGAAATCCCATAAAAGTTGTCTGGACATTTAGGTTCGCAGGCAGCCATTGCATACATTGTGCAGCACCCAGATTTGTTTCCGACTCCGGCAGACATATATTCAGACAGTTTATATGTTTGCAACAGCTTGACTGAATTTTTGCCCCTGTGGGAATCCAGATGATTTATATTGGCCGACGGAAAACCCCCTACCCTCAGCGCCATTACTAAAACACATTCTCAAGGAAGCTAAAGGTCGCAAATATGGAATCATAATAGTTAGAAGCCACCATCGTCCTCCCCATCCGGTAACGTGAAAGCAGACGCCCTAGCGAAAACAGGCTCACGACATGGCCACTTTTGGCAACCCCCCGAGAGTGCCCCAGTACACGCAGTTCAGGTCTCACAGACCAATATTCAAGATTTGGCACAGGCACAAAAGGAAGACAACACACTAAAGGAAATTTTAAAAGGAGGCTTCCCAGCTCCTTATGATAGGTTCAACGACACTTCAACGGTACACGAGGGAATCATATTAAAGGATGGTATTTATGTGGTCCCCACCCAGGGCAGGAATCAGATTATTTGTCAATTCCATGATGGACACGGACACCTAGGGATAGAATCCACCCTTGCCCACCTCAGACCTCTCTGCTGGTGGCCCGATTTAAAAACTGACGTAACCCACTACGTTGAGAATTGTTTGATTTGCACCCAGAACAACCTAGAGATATGCAAAGAAAGGTCAGCTAAGACACACCTGCCCTGTTAATGTCCTATAGACGAACTTGCAGTTAGATAACATTGGTCCCCTCCCTCCTGCAGAAATGGATTCAAATATGTGTTGGTCATGATCGACACCTTCACAAAATGGGTGGAAGCATTTCCTTCCAGAACAAACACGGCCAAAGCAACAGCCAAAATCCTGACCCAGCAGATTTTTACTAGATGGGGACTCCCCCGTAGTACTGAGTCAGACCAAGGTTCGCACTTCACAGGCAGAATAATGAAAAACGTCCTAACAAATTTTGGAATTAAACAGAAGTTTCACATTGCCTATCACCCGCAGTCCAGCGGCATTGTGGAACGCATGAACCGAACCCTAAAGGCAACACTTAGGAAGATGGTACAACAGCATAACACAACATGGGACACAGTGCTCCCATTCGCACTGATGTTTATTAGAAACAGGGTGTCAAGTTCGACAGGATACACCCCCCACACTCTCATGACCGGACGACCCATGAAGGGTACCGAGTACTTATTTGGGCTTGATTTGGCCAGTCTCACAGTCCCACAAAAAAGCGGACCAACAAATAATGGAGAATATTAAAGCAGCACAGCTCTCTGCAGCTGTTCGACTAGATGCTAGGAAAAAGCAGAGTAAGACCTGCTTTGGTAAAACAGTACATCCGATAGAATATACAGCTGGACAGCAAGTCATGATCTCCCTGTACAATCCAAGTTTATTCCTCTCCCCCAAATAGGCAGGACCCAACTCAATTTCCAATAAAGTAAGCCCCTCAGTTTACAAGATTACGTATCCAAATGGAAAATCAGGATGGTTCCATATAAACCAGCTTCAGGTTTATGGAACGCAGTGCAGCCACTCACACCACATTTCACTGGCAATGGCAGACAACGAAGACCCGCCCACTAGAACCCAATCCAGCCCTCCCCCAGGCAGGACAGCACATCCACAAACACAACCTTGACTCCGCCTCCAGAGTCCAATTTCAGCCTCACACTTGATTTGGCCGCTAGCGATAGCGACAGCGAAAGCACGACGTACGCCCTTGATATTCCTGACCAATGGAAAAACAGGCCAGACCCCAGTCACTACAGCGCCAGTGACACCGACCATGGTATGTTCGGCCCCTCAGAGACCATTTCTTTGCCATTACCAGAACCTGACCCACCACCTGACGATAGCGACTGGATAAGAAACAATGGCACCGCGACAATTCTTATCTCCTGATAAGAAACGACGAGATGGATCCCACATCGGCCCACGCCGCTTTGGCACAGAAACGCCAGTCACGTGTTTGGCAACCGGGAGATGGTGATGACTCAGAGTCTGACTCCCACCATGCTAACCCCTTTGCGACCCTTTTCAGAATGAAACCCTGAGGTGGCCAGATGATGAGAGAAAGGAACCGATTGAGATTTATGGTGTCCTATTCCCTGATGGAGCCTGCCCGCTTTCTTCTTTAGTTTGTTTTTTAATGTTGGATGTTTCTCTCTTGTACAACTTTGTGTGTCGATCTCATGCAAAATATCTTTGATACAGTTATGACTACTCCTTTAACGCCACATGGCAGTTAATGGGACAAGTTTGTCGAACGTCCATAGATATTCAAATTCTTACCGGTCTTGTAAAGTCACCCAGGCAGTGGAGTAATGGCACTGGTCCCCGCCCTGCCTGAGGAGCCCCTATGTATTTGGTCAGCCACTCTGGTCAGCCAGTAGTGAAGCAACAGCATTCATCACCGCCCTACCTGGGGATTCCACCCATTCTTGCACTGCCGCGGCTCATACGCAGCCCATTCGGAAAGTTATTTTCGAAACTCTTTTGCTGTTCTTTTAAAAATATGGTTTAAAGAATGCACTTTGCCACAACCTCTGTTTCCTTTCCGGCGACCCTTTGGTTGCTAACTCCCACCTGCTATTTACATGTTAAAATGCTTGGTTGAAACAAATTTGCATGTACGGAGGAATTGTCCCACCACTCAGCCCATCAAACACAGGCTGCGAGAGTGCTCGCACTGTAAAGGGATTGCTTTTTCAGATGTCTTGCCTCCCAAATGGTTGGTTTAAAAAAAAATGAGGGAGTCACATATGGTGGCGATTCTAAATGGGAAATTGACGTTCAGGAGAAACAGACAGACAAATGAGACATTAAACAACAAGATAATAACAGATGATATGCTTGTACCCCCAGGAAGATACAAAAATACCAGAAGACAGAGGAAGATACAGACAAACTGAAGACGGACCTGATGACCTGCATCATGATCGTCATTGGATGACGACAGTTGCGCCCCTATACCCCTCACCACACAGGCCCTAAACATGACCACCCAACACGATACCCCTAGCCCGGACATGGCACCACACACAGACTCAGCCATTAATATCCCCACATGGTGTGATAATATCATAAAGTGGTATTCCCTTTCGTACACGGTAGAAGCCCAATTGATTATAGCAATACTTTCCAGTGTCATCCAGACACTCAGTCTTCGGAAATGGCGAAGGGGAGCCTCCCTCCCGCCGGTATACAAACTCAGAGCCCCTTTTCTCGGACTTCAACAGACTCCATGCTCTTTTTGAGCCCTTTTCTCCCGAATAAATTCCGCGTTTTGTAAAGATAAAAATACTTTCTCTGTAAATTGACATAAGTGTTTAAGTAGAAATGTGACAATATCAGATTCAGGCAGGCACAGAGCCTGAATGTATATTTGTGAGCAAAGAATCCAGACAGCACCGAAACCCCCAACCGATTAGCATTTTGATGGTTCATCTCCATAAGACAAAGGATTTATACTCAGGTAACCCATACAAGTCCAGACATTTCGGCACCACTCCCTTTACTCAGGAAGCATGAACAACAGGGTCAATGACCGTTTAGGACACACCCAGCCATCAAGGTACCCGCCCCTTTATTGGCTCAGATCGAAGGCAGTGATCGAGAACTGCCCAATTAATAGGGTCCAAATTTAAGGATCGCCTAAAAGAGCGCAAAACCTCCCATGGATAAAGAGAGACACTGCCATGTGCTCACCCTCTTTTGAACCTGGCGCTCCGGCAACGTCCTCCAATTGCAGCACGGCCAGAAGCAGATCCAAGTTCAACGCCCGCTACCAGACGGATGAGCCCAGCTGAGCAGCAGTCACTTCTCCAGACCCAGTAGATCCAGATTCGAATAAAGGCCACTGTTCCTCTGACCTAAGCCAGTTGCCTGAAGTTAAGTACAGGTTGCCATATTTGTTAGGTGTAGTTTAACAAAGTAGTGTTTATGTTGCATGTGTAAGTTAATCTTGTGTGTAAATAAAGTACCAGTGATCTTGAACTAACTAACTGATTGTTTGGCTTTTTGATCGATACCCGGTTGAATCTTGTGGCAGTATTATTCGATACCTGGCGACTCTGAAAGCAATATAATATTGATATCTAAAGAAAGAAGAGCAACCTTATTGACTGCCATATTTATAGCAGGTAAAAAAGGCAACAGTGGTGCACACAATGTACAGAATACAATGCAGCAATTTGTAAAATGTTCTATGACAATTTGTCCCAAACCTGTGATATCGCAATGGTTAAGATGATGGAAAGTTGATGGAAGGAAGGAAGAAGGATTTCGAAGGAGAAACTTGGTTTGGAACTTCGGGGTCAGGGCATAATGAGGAGTTTAAAGGGGTATTGCAAAGAATGGACAGGGTGAAATGTTTGAAGGAAGAGATGCTGTCAGAAAAAAACACAAAGGTGGGACTTGGTAATTAGCACCACGCTAACTGAGAGCTGTCCGATATTTTATCAGAGGCTCATATCACAATCTCACACCTTTATTGTGTGGGTGAACCTCAACGTCCCAAATTTCTGTTGTATCATTTCCACAAATGAATGCTGTGGGCCGGGGGGGGGGGGGGGGGGGGGGGGGGGGTGCTAACATTGAAAGCCTTTATTAAATCCACAGACCAATGTTATGATAAACTGCTATTCATTTTATTTGCATGATTTAGCAAGTGATAGCAAAAGGAAAATTCAATAGCATCTCTCATATTTATAGCTGTGAAGACAGAAATGCAAATAAGAGGTTGAAACAGAATAGAAATGATGGTGAAAAGTGACAGATGGAAGAAAAAGAAGACCAACAAAGAACGAAAAACAAAAGAGCTAATGAGAGAAGAGATAAACACATTGTCACATTTGCATTGCACTGAAGGATAGTGGTTTAGTTTTCACAGGAGGTGCCACATTTTCACTTACTGTTTGTGGATAAACTTCCATCTGTGCGAAGTTGAAGGTAAAATTCCACATGACATTTTCAAACACTTGAAAGCTCAATGCTTCCCACCAGCACCTTCCATATCACTGACATAATTTTCAGTCCTTTAAAGCTATTAACATGTAAATGACAGTGTTGAGTTTGAGCTTAAATCTAATAGTTTTACATTAGCTCTGATTGTAGTATTGTCAATACCCAGCCTTCCTAGTTTGAGAGCAGCATGTTACAGATCAGGAAATGGAGGATAAATTCCCAGCTGATGCTGGGTTAGTTGATCCTGGCTCAGGTCGGGTTGACCGGGAGAGAAGTTAAAGATGCTACAATTGGCCTCAGCACCCTGTCCTGCATGGAAAATAATAACAGATGGTTGCTTGATTGTCATCCTTCCGTCTGCGAGAGATGATGGGAATGCCGCCTCAGAACCTTGGTGAGGTCAGATGAGATCACCCGCTGAACTTCCTTTGATGGCTGAACAAGCAGATTCTGGAAAGGCAAAGTCTGCCACAGCACCACATGAAGTTGTTCTATTGCTGGTGGGGTGGGATGGTCTCTGTTGATGCCTTATTTGCAGAGCTGGTGTCTGCTTTGGAGCTTCTGAAACCACATGTTGTCATGGCAGCAATATCCTGCCCACAGCTGGTGTCACCGTTTCCATAGATCGTCAGCTAGAGTTACCCACTTGTCATGAGGGCTTACATGTCGCTTTTGACAGCATCCTTGAATCAGAGCTATGGGCATCCCATGGGCCTCTTGGCACAGACTACCTCCCCATATATCATGTCCTTGGGGAAGCAGTCACCTTTCATCCTGTGCACATGCACAAGCCAGCAAAGCCTGCTTTACCTTATTAGCAATAGCATGCTTGGCAATTTTGCCCTGGAAATTAATGTTTCATTGATGACTTTGTTGCTGAGGATATGTTGCAGACATCAGAGATTGAAATTACTGAGCTTTTCTTACTATTAGGTGTAAGATATCCAGGCTTCCCTGGAATACAACAATGTGCTGAGAATAAAGGCCTTAAAGTCAGTCCATTTTGTTCGTCGGCCAAGGTTTGTGGCTGCCAATATGGAGAGGTAGCCAGTAGCAAAAAACCCGTGGGATGCCCATAGCTCCGCCCTTCAGTAGGAGACAGATCATCTGTACCAAAGATCTATGGGAACAGCATTTTCTGACTGCTGCTGAGTCTTATCACAGGTGGAGATATAGTACCCCTGTCTCATAAATTGTTCTTATTCTCAAACCTGTCAGAGGTGGAGCTGTCAAACTGAAAGGTGCTGCAAATGATATCCTGGGAGGATCGTATGAGATTGGGAGGGTCAGACAACTTTCTCTCGCATCAGGTAGAGGCCCGTCCTTCTCACAGTGTCAAATGCTTTTGTGCGATCCACAAAAGCAAGGTGGAGTGGTGTTTGTTGCCCTTGCAATTCTCTTGTCGCTGCAGTGAAGAAGATCATGTCTACCATGGATCTGTCTATTCTGAAACCATATTGTGCTTCCAGGTATACTCTGTTAGCTAGTCAATAGAGCCTCACTAGATTGACTCCGGCAAAGGTCATCCCAATGACATGAAGGAATGAGATGCCTCGATACTGTTGCAATCTCCTTGATTGCCTTTGTTCTTGTATAATGTGATGATGTTTGTGTCACACATATCCTGTGGGACGTAGCCTTCTCTCCATCGGAGGAGGAGGTGGAGGAGGAGAGCATGGAGGTATGGCAGCAGATGGGGCTCTCCATACATGAGCAGCTCAGCTGGTATTCTCTCCTTTTCAAATGCTTTCCCTGCTGCTAGGAAGACAGTGGCCTTTTCAAGCTCAAGTTATGAGGAATCTGCATCAAACACAACAGGTAACTGCAGCAGATCATCAAGCACAGGCAGAGAGATAACTATCTCCGGTGAATATAGTTGAATAGTGTTTGCCATCCAGTGGGCCATTTCTTTGTTCCTGTCGGTGAATACTTCCTCATATGCAGATTTCAAGTACACATTTGCCACCATCATACAATGTGCAACGGTTACCATTGTCACTAGCAGTTTGTATTTCTTTGCACAAATTGAGCCAATTGAACCAATGTTGGCCCGATACCTTTCCACCTTCTGCACATGCCTTGGTAAGCATTAGATTGTTGCATGATCTAGGGTTGGATGACAGGTTGTCGGCCAGGAAAGCTGTGCTCTTCACTTCATTAACAGGGGTCAACATTGGCAAGGTGGGTCTTGAACCAGTCTTTTGTCCCGTTTCTTCCTTTACCAAACAAGGTTACTGCAGCATCATAGATGACTGACTGCAGAGATGTCCATTTGTTGTCTGGTGAGCCCTTAAGTGGAGGGGACTGAACAGGAATTTCTGAGAACTTCTGACATCGTCATCCCTCCTGCATGGAATATTGATGTGCAAGATGCCGTTATGTTTAACCTTGTGCATTTCCTGTGGTTGCACCTTCAATCTGCTACTGACAAGTGAGTGATCAGTATTATGGTCTGCGCTGTGATAGGTGCGGGTGCGATGAACAGTCAGTAGATCATGTCTTCTGGTGATTATTTGGCCCGGTTTGTGCCAGTGGCCAGACCTTGGATGGCACCATAATACCTTGTGCCAATTACTGCCGATGCTGGAATCTGAATCCAAAGAGAAAATGCTGGAAAATCTCAGCAGGTCTGGCAGCATCTGTAGGGAGGGAAAAGAGCAAACGTTTTGAGTCCAGATGACTCTTTGTCAACTTCAATCAGGCCGGGAGCGGGAGAAGACCGGAGGGGGACTGCCGGATCTGTGGCTCCTCACCGCAGCAGAACCATGGGCACTGGACATGGTCAGCGGGCCCGAGGAATGGGCAGTCGCCGGGGGGGGGGGGGGGGGGGGGGGGGGGGGGGGGGGGGGAGATCGGCATCAGGCAAGGAAGTCAGACCCACTTCCCCGCAGATTTGAGGTTCCCTATGACAAATCTGTCACCCCCCCACCACCAAAACTTCACCCACCACTACCCCACCACCACACCCACACCATTCCCACAACCCCACCACTACTCCTACACTTCCCTCCCCCACACAAACCCTCCATAACACACCCCCACCACCCCCACTCCTGTTCCCAGCCCGCGTTGCAATCATGCATTTTGTGTCTTCCAAGACATGCTGGTGAAAGGACGGTCTCTTCTCGTGCCCTCCGTCCCCGACCTCAGCTACAGCCAGAATTCCTCTGCGTGCCAACCAGGACAATACCAATATGGACGGGAGTCCTCGACCCGCATCCCAGGACACTCCGGGTCCCAAGTCCAGAGATGACACAGATTTTCTATCACAGCTGCCTCCAGCACCCTCCACCTTCCCAGAGCCACTCACCTTATTTGGGCACTTTAGTGAAGAGGCACCTGGGGCACACTCTGGGATGCACACCACACATATGCTCTGGTAAATCAGGTGGAGGTACGAACTCTCGAGGGGGTGGAAGGTCGGAGGACAGGCCAACCCCAGGGACTAGATGCAATCCAGACGGGTTTCGGGCTTCTGGAACGGACAGTCTCCATCATTGTGGAGATGCAGTTGCAGAGCCAGGGATAACATGAGGGGCTGTTGGTGAGCATCCAGCACCTGCAGGTACAGTTGGAGGAGCCCGACCATGCGTGCCACCCACGCCAACACGATCTGGGTGGCGTTCGCAGTGGAGGCATTGGGGGTGAAGGTTTCGGCAATGGTTCAAGATGTCCAAGACCTGCGGGGTGGACTCAGCTGGCCACCACAATGTGGGCAACCCTGCCAGTGCCATACTGGAGGGCTCCTCCAGAGCAGTCCAGGCACCTAATCCACATCTTCAGGATGCCAAAGTACCGCTTGAACACGCACCTGGTTGAGGCATGGGAATCGTTGTAAGAGGTCTCCGCATCGGCCTGTCTCCACATAGGCACCATCAGCCATGACCACAGTGGATAACCCCTGTTGCCCAGGAGGCAATCGCCTCGAAGAGGCCGGGAACAGTCGAGTGTGCCAGAATGAAGACATCGTGCATGCTGCCCGGGATTCGGGCGCAGACGTGAAAGAAGCGCATCTGATGGTCACATGCCAGCTGCATGTTCATCAAGCAGAACCCCTTTCGGTTTGTGAAGATCAGCCTGTCGTCTTCAGGTGCTTGTAGGACAATATGCATCCCGTCGATCACCCCATGGACCCTGGATATCTCGGTGATGGCGGCGAACCCTGCTGCCCGAGTATCCTGGTTGAATTGGATGTATTGTGCTGACTGGGCATATAGGGCCTCCATGATGTCACGGATGCACCAGTGCACCAAGTTCTGTGAGATTCCGGACAGGTCCCCCACTCCATGCCTAGAAGGACCCCATGCGTAGAGATTCAGGGCAACCATCACCTTGACGGCCACCTGGAGCGGATGTCCTTCCACATTCCTCCATGGTGCTCAGTGTGCCATGATCTGGCAGATATGTCGCACTGTCTCCCTGCTCAGCTGCCGTCTTTGACAGCATGCCCGGTCCGGCAAGTCCTCAAATGACAGGCACTGCCAGTACACACGAGACCTGATGCGGTGCCTCCTTTCCACCTCCTTCTCAGTCTGTTGGGCGGCTGGTTCTCCATCCTTATCAGCTGCTTCCTGCTCCTCTGGGGCAGGCTCCGCTGCTGCATGATCCTCCTCAGGCAGTTCTAGCTCATACAGCCTCAGTGTATCCCCCAGGGCTGTGGTAACTAGGAGGAAGGCCACCATTGCTGGTTGAATTCAAATATTCATTGTCTGCAGGAGTGAAAGGCCAACATGTGAGCATGGTGTGTACCCCATGCCCAGCCAGGTCTAATGGACTACATGGTGGCCCCGGATGGCACGTCGGACACTGCCCCCGCATGCCTCCCTCCATCCCCTCACCCCTGATCCCGTCGGTGCCCGGTACCATATGGGGCTCTGGCTCCCTTCCCTGCTGCCAAGGCTACCATTGGCTGGCACTGCCCTTGCCAGTGGTACGTTCTGTGGCCCATATCCTGCGTTCCCCTGTAGGGATTACTGTGGTCGTTGTCCTTGGTAAGGCTGCGTGTTGCCTCGCCGGCGGGTGGCGGCCAGTTGGGGGGGTTTTATGGCTGAGGTAGGGTGAGGGTTGGGGGCTGGGGTGCACTTGTGGTAGGGTGGAGGGTGGGGGCTGGGTGAGGGGTTGGTGGGGGCTGGGTGCGGGATTTGTGGGGTGGGGGTACTCATACGGCCGGTGGCACTCTGCAGAACCAGGGGCCGGGGTGGGTGGTCAGTGGGGTGCGCAGCAAGATGGCTGCCTTGAAAGCCGTAGCAATGGCGTTCCATGCCTGGACAACGCCCCGGTCCTAATGGCGGTCACCCCAGCCCCACGGCCCATCCCCCCATCACCCCCTCCCCACCCCCGGCCCTGGTGCCCCCCTCACCCACTCCAGCCAGCCCGGCCATTGTCCGGACCGGCAGCCCACAGTCGCACCTCCCCATGACCTACCGCTTCGCTCTCACTCAGCAGCCATGGCGCCTATTTCTCGATTTGTAAAAGCACAGGAGAACCTTGCCGTCAAAAACTCCCCCCAGTGATGCGGAGAATCGCGGAGGCCCCGGAGAATACCGGGTCAGGCCTGCTAATGATATGCAAATAGCATTTACTGTACGAGCGGAGTGGATCACATTGATGCTGCTGTTGAGGCAACAGACAATTGTGATTTGACATGAACCAACATGATTTCAGCGTCAAAACCAATTCTCCGTCCAATCATGTTTTGCAATATTGGCGTCGGCCGATGGAGAATCCCGCTGCATATGGTTTGGGCTGTATTTCCTGGCAGGATTTTCCAACACAGAGCTGCCCAGCTTCTGCATTTCTCTCTCAGACTTACAGACTGAATCCAGGTCAAGGGTGGGAGCTGCATGCCCGGAGTCTGCAGGAGTTGTTGGATAGTGCTTGATTAAAGGGATCACCAGCCGTATGTAGGACTTCACTCCAGTGTCTTTTACTCTCCTGAGCTGCATCCACAAGGTAGCATTTATCCAAACCTTGGCCTTGGTTGATGGACACCAGCGTGTGTTCACACACATGCGAGCCTCCACACCTCATCTCCGGTGGCAACATTCTGTGAGATCCCCTACAGTTCAGAGTAGGACAGTGGGGTGTCACATTGTTGTGTACCATCACAAGGAGGGAGACAGGGAATCTTGGCGATGCAGAGGCTAGGTCCCGGAAGATGGGAATTCGGCACTTTGCTCTCTTTTCATGGTAAGCTAGTTAACAACTGTGGATCATGCTACAACATTTGACACAGAACATCACCATGCGGCAAACCACTGACTTACAGTATTCTCCAATTGTAAAACCTGCCCAATGACAGTGACAATGCTCTCGAGGAAAGTTATGCGGGGCCAGGTTGGATCACGCAATGATTTCCTCAATTGACACTTATACCTTTTGGGAAAGATGCCAAAAGGCACTGAGACAAACATTCAGAAAAAGACTGACTAATGCATTCAACCCTGTTGGAAACCCAACCTCCAGCACTCACCAGCCACCGCCAGCTATGTAAACTTCAGGGGGGGGGGGCAAAAAGACAGATATAAAAAAAACAAACATAACTCTGGGGAACAGCATCCAAGAAAATTCCTCTCAATTCAAAGCAATCACTTTCAGGATATAATAGTGAGCATGAAGTACATTGTCCAACATCACAACCAACTGTTGTATGCATCCCAGCAAAAGTCAATGTTTTCAGAGCAATAGAAATATAATGAGTTGGGTGCAGGGAGGTGGGAAAACATGTTAACCACTAAAGTGTCAATCACTGTGCTACTGAACTATATGGATTTGATTCTGTGGCAATATGAAAAGTACCTGCTTGCTGAACTTCCATTATTCTCTGTTGATTGCTTTCTTTTGAAAGGATCTTTGAATCTATTGCATTCATCTGGTTATTTCCAACTTTCATTCACAGGTCTGACTATTTCCATTGCAATCACTAGCCATCTCATACTGAATTTGTGAAACGGGAATCAAAATGGTAATTTAACGTGAAACAGTCATCCTGGAAAGTTGGTGTTGGACCATTTTACATTTCTCTGCTGTAAATTGTGTCAAAATCCATCACTGTTTGACGTGCACACAAGTTCACCATGATCTCAATGACACTTAACTCTTCTACTTCTTCACTTGTCTGAATGTTTGTCAAACTTTTCATGACCCCACTTAAGGACAGCGTCACTTTAAGTCTGCTCGTCATCGTTCTGATCTGGTGATTTTCCCCGGATAGTACATGTGAGGAGGGAGATTAGAGTTCATTACACTCCTCCATCTCGAATAACTTTTCATTGTGAAAATGAACCAGAAGCAAATAAATCCTGTTGATTTCTCAGAGGTCATGTCCAACTCTTGAAATGATTTCTGTGGTGTATGTTTCTCACAACCTAAAAAACATGGGCTGGATGCAAGCATTAGTACATTTACCAGATGTCTAAGGTATAGTTGAGATAATGGCCCAGATCCTCCATTTTCCGCATGTTTGTACCATGTAGATACCCCGGAGGGTGCACTGTGGGGGCTCCCCCAGAGGTGATATTGACAGAATAGATCAGAGAGCAAGAGCTTTCAATCAAGGGTCTCAGTCTCATGGATGTTTGTGCTCTCAGCCAAGAATACATAACCTCCTTTCCATCGGGATTTCCACAGATTATTGCACAATGTTCAGCACCATTCACGACTCCTCAGATAATGAAGCAGTCCATGTCCAAATGCAGCAAGATCTGGACAATATCTATGCTTGGGCTGACAAGTGGAAAGTTACATTCATGCTACACAAGTACCAGGCAATGACCATCGCCAACAAGAGAGGATCTAACCATCGCCCCTTGACATTCAATGGAATTACCATCACTGAATCCCTCACCATCTACATCCTGGGGGTTACCATTGATTAGAAACCGAACTGGACTAGCCATATTAATACTGTGGCTACCAGGGCAGGTCAAATGCTAGGAATCCTAAAGTGAGTAACTCATCTCCTGACCCCCCCCCCCCCCCCCCCCCCCCCCCCCCCCCCCCCCCCCCCCCCCCCCCCCCCCCCGAAAGCCTGTCCACCATCTAAAAGGGCCAAGTCAGGAGTGTAATGCAGTGTTCTTCAAACTTTTTTTCCGGGGACCCATTTTTACCAACCGGCCAATCTTCGGGACCCAACCCGGCTGACCTTCGCGACCCGTGCCGGCCGACCTTCACGACCCATGCCGGCCGACCTGCGCGACCCACCATTTTCTCTTAACCTTGTTTGCTGCTGACAAAAATGGAGGAAATGGTTTTGGGTCCCTTTGGCCCTCATACAAGCTCCTCCAATGGAACCTGTTGGATGAAGGTGAAGCCTTCCGGTGACGGAAAGTATGGAGTCTCCATCTGTCCAAAGTTCTGAATTTTGTTCCGGTACAATTTTATCAAATAAACCCCCCCCCCCCCCCAGAACTTGTAAAAAATAAAATAAAATGAATAAAATAAATGAAAACAATTAATAGCAGATACCTGGAGGTTTCCCTCCAAGTCACTTACCATCCTGACTTGGAAATATATCGCCGTTCCTTCATTGTCGCTGGGGCAAAATCCTGGAATTTCCTCCTTAACAGCACAGTAGGTGTACCTACATCTCAACTGCAGTGGTGCAAGAAGGCAACTCATCACTACCTTCTGAAGGGCAACTAGGCATGGGCAATAAATGCTGGACTAACCAGCGACGCCCACATCCCATTATCAAATTCTAAAAAAACTTGGCCGAGAGTTCAGAAATTCATGAGCCTATTGAAACAGCTGAGCCCCAGAGAAAACCTTTCTTTTTTAACATCTCTGGCTCTCTGATCTCTTCTGTCAGTTTCACAATGTTTATTTACACACAATCAAGAGGTTTCGAGAGCTTGCCATTTCAGCTATTGAGATTTAAAGATCTGGAGGATTGACACTTTTATTGGGTTGTATAGTACAAAGGATATTTTTTAAGAAAGTAGAATGTTATCAATGAGTAACTTTTTTAAAGCTTCCGTTTACACATCCCACTGTCATTATAGGATTCATTGGTTTTACATGGTGTATGGTGGATAAAGTGCGATAACTTGACAAGGGGGCATGATGGGCCTTGGGGTGGATTTGGGGTGTATCTTGATATGGAGGGACTGAGGGGCCATGGGAGTGGGTAAGTAAACATAAGATGGCAGAGATGAGGCATTAGGTGTTTGTGTAATGAGGGGGTGTGAGGGATGAAAGTTGGAGTGCCTTTCTGTTTAAAATGTATCTACACCACCAAGGTGGGCCTTTTAAACTGCGCTGGGCAGCCCCTGTGACTGCCTCCTTACTTTTTCCAACTCCTTCCCCCACCTGACGCCCGGCCCCCACAATGAAAATCTCGTCCTTGGGGTATTTTCTGTTGAAGAAGACCAAGCCAGCCATTTTCCCAACTCCCACTACCCTGAGGGTGAAAATCCAGTCCTTGAACCCATCTTATTGCTGCAAAAAGAGGATGGGACTTCTGCACCAATTCTCTTTGCTGCTCTCTATGAGGATTTGTGTGTGAAGGGAGTTTCTCTCTATTATTGATTGGATGTCGGAACCTTTTCAATGTATCCAGGTATAATTTTCATCTGATCAGCATCAGGCACAGGTTCTGATTGGAAATTTTGGTAAATTACCCCAAAATAACTTTTAAATCGGCTGATGGATCTCGATCATGCCTGATACAATAATAGCCATGGTTTAATTAAAAATTGTCAAATAACTGCTAGTGTGAGGCACAGACTGAGAGAAAAGGTTTAATTCAAAGAAACTTAGTGAAAAATAGCCTACATCAGTTGAAGGGAGCAAACAATTCCGAGGAAAACGACATAGGCAATGATTTTAAATAAATATATTTGGCACAGAACAATCAGAACAGGTCCCGAAGGAATCTGAAGGAATTACAATAGAACAATTCCACAGATTATTTCAGACATAACAAAATGCCTAATTCATACAGAAAATGTAAACACTTCAAAAATGCAACATGTTTTGTATTCTATTCATTATCACCTGCAATTGTGCCAAAACATGATCCAGGATATTTTTCTTCGGGAGTGGAGGACCAGCAACTGAACCCATTTATTACGCCACCTTCTTCTCCAGCACATAGAGATGGGCAATATTTTCTTTGCAGGAAGCACCCAAACCCAATATTCTTTAAAAAATAAATGCCGACCACCTCATCTGAGCCGAAATTAAATGAACTACCTTCTGTTTCTGATCCAAAATACCACCGCCTGTAGGGTCACTTTGTTTGGACGTGGGACATTGGGCGGGATTTACCCAGCAACCCGCCATGTGTTTTCCAGTGGCGGGTGCGGTAAGTCAGCAGGATTTTCTGATCCCGCCGTTGTCAACAGGATTTCCACATTGGATGCACCCCTCGTCGCCGGGAAACCCGAGGCCGGGGTGCGCCGTAAGCGGGACCAGAATAACCCGCCGCCATGAATGGCCGGCAGATTTCGCCCACTGAGCGGGACTTTGCAGGCGCAAAATCCTGTGGGAGTCAAAAAACGAGAATCTCGCTGACCGGATCTCGTGCTCTGAAATCTTCCCATTCCCCGTCAGTAACTCAAGGAGATTGCCCCCAGAAATGTCAGGAACTTCATTTAAATAAATTATATTAACATTAAAGGTCTTCACCGACATATTGTTCCCCAACATTTGGGTTCTCCCCCCTTGCTGACCTGACAACAGTTCTTTTAAAAAGTGAACCATGTGAAGGAGACCGTTTGAAAAAGGCCCCGATCTCTAGATTGCTGTTTTTTTTCCAGCCCTGCTCCGCCAGCGTGATGGCGTGAGCCACACCTCCATTTTATTTTGCACAGTGTGCTGAGAAAAGCCGGCTGAGCAGCCGGTGAGCAGTACACCGGTTTTCCTGCCTCAACCAGAACTTTGCAGAAGTGGAAAAAGTCTACCCCTTTCCTCACGACTTAGCTGAGTTAGTCATCAGCTGTCCCTCGATTTGGGGATGACATCAATGCAGGAGTCCAATTTTCTGCCATGGGTCTTCTTGTGACTAAACACACCAATTTGTGACCCGCATATCTTTGGGCCCATGGGGCAGGATGTCCCACGGGGTAATGGCCTTCAGAGTCCAGCAGTTGTTTCCTCATCTTTCCTGCTCTGCCGTTCCTCTCTCTCCTCATTGAACATTTCTGGTCGAGACTTCCGGTGGTGGCATATAAGAAGGAGGTTGAATGCAAGTTTGAGGAGTCCTTTTAGACCATAAGACCA
The DNA here is from genome assembly GCF_902713615.1 of Scyliorhinus canicula. NCBI lineage: Eukaryota > Metazoa > Chordata > Chondrichthyes > Carcharhiniformes > Scyliorhinidae > Scyliorhinus > Scyliorhinus canicula. The sequence continues at coordinate 39,342,907 of NC_052153.1, forward strand.
TAAGACATAGGAGCAGAATTAGGCCACTCAGCCCATCGAGTCTCCTCTGCCTTTCAATCATGGCTGATATTTTTCTCATCCTCATTCTCTGCCTTCTCCTCATAACCCCTGATGCCCTTAGTAATCAAGAACCTATCTATCACTGTCCTAAAGATCCTCAGTGATTTGGCCGCAACAGCCTTCTGCGGCAAAGAGTTCCACAGATTCACCATCCTTTGGCTGAAGAAATTCCTCCTCATTTCTGTTTTAAAGGATTGTCCCTTCAGTCTGAGGTGGTGTCCTTGGGTTATAGTTTCTCCTCCCGGTGGAAACATCCTCATCCGGGGGGGGGGGGGGGGGGGGGGGGGGGGGGGGGGGGGGGGGGGGGTAATTGAGAGTCTTTTGTAAGAGGATGTCAAATAATGCAAGTAGGAATATTGGGAAGAAAGGTGTGAGCTGCAGCTGAGCAAGGTGCGGAGTCCAGTGGGATCGAAGATGGCGGAGGCAAGCTCGTCGGGTGGGGGCACACCTATTACCGTGGATAAAGTGACAGAGGTCATGGCTGTGGGATTTGAAAGGCAATTTGGCAAGCATTTTGAAAGGCATTATTAGTTTGAAACCAACAGGTTAAACTCTGCAATTCTTATTCAGTATTTGCGCTGTAACTCACCCTTGGAATATTGCGGAAGATCTCCAAATTAACCCGAAGGAGAGAAAGGATCGAGACCCTCAAAAAGTCAGTGGAGGATGCATTGGTCCCGATAAAGGAGGCATTAGGAAAGACGTTGGAGAAAGTGCGGGAGCATGGTGAGTGGGCTGAAGGGGGTGGAGAAGACACTGTCGCGACACGGGTACCAGTTGGCCTCACTGGATGCCAAGCTCCGGAGGGTGGAGGGCAGGAACAAGGGCGTGAGAGCTAATGTCGAGGACCTGGAGAATAGGTCGAGGAGAGAGAACCTCAGGATTGTGGGGTTGCCTGAGGGAATAGAGGGTCCGAGGCTGACAGAATTTTACATCGATGTTTACAAAGCTGATGGGGGAGGACGACCAGGTGTGTGTGTGTGTATGTGTGTGTGTGTGTGTGTGTGTGTATGTGTGTGCGTGCCCCCTCCCACCCCGCCATGGAGCTGGTTATGGCCCACTGGTCGCTCCGGGCAAAACAACGGGCGAATGAGACATCATGAGCAATGATAGTATGTTTTCATAGCTATCGGACGACAGAGAGAATCCTGAGATGAGCCAAGGAGAATCAGGAGGTATGGTGGGAAGGCAGCAGTATTCGTATATATCAGGATATCGCGGCAGAATTAACAAGGAAGCATGCGGCAAAATGAGCACTTCATATGAGTGGCGTGCGGTTTGGTGTGGTGTACCTGGCGGGGCTGAGAGTTAGGCATAATTCCCAAGACCATTTCTTTGAGACGGCGGAGGGAGCAGAGGCTTTCAAGCAGGAGTTAACTGAACTGAGGGGGTTTGAAAGGGATTTTGCTGGAGGTTGAGTTTGTATGGGGACATTAATGTAAAGTTCTTCCTATTTCCATCTTTTCGCCTTCCCCTTTTTTGTGTTGTTGTTAATTGAAATGTGTGCGGTTTGTTTTTTGGTTGTTATTTTGGGATTTGAGGAAGTATATGTCTTCGGCGGCAGGGGAGGGGTGTTTGGTAGTTTCAGGTTTGAAGGAGGGGGTGGGGGGGAGTTTCGGCTCTGGGGTTTGGTGGTTTGGGTTTTGGTTTCTTTCTTTTGTTATTTATTTATGTTAAGTGGACTCTGGCGGGGGATCAAGGTGGGGGAGGGGCTGTGGCTAGCTGGACCTGTGTAGGCAGGTTTCGATGAACCGAGACAGTGTGAATGGTGGCGGCAAGGGGATGGAGGAGGGAGGTGTTGGTTCAAGAAGACATTGTTTGGGAAGTTCTGGGATAGAGGAGGGTGGAGGGGGTATTGCTGATTGTTACTGGGGGTTACATGGGTGTGCTCTGGTTTCAGGAAAACGAGAGTTGGCGGGGATAATCCCTTGCAGTGAAAATCACTGGCTTGAGGGGGAAGGGGGTGAGAGACCCCCGATTTGATTGGTTACGGGGCTTGTATGGGGCTTAGGGAGCCTAGTCAGCATGCAAGAGTTTTCTCTCATTTGAGGAGTTTGAGGGCTGATCTGGAGACCCGCTTTCGAGAGAGGGATCGGATTAGGCTCCACCAGGGTTGGGCAAGTCCAGTGGCGTGCAGAGGTCTGGTGATGCCCGGGGCAAATCTTGATTGTATGCCCCAAAGACTCAAGTATAAGGCCTAATATACTGAGAAATATTATGAGAAAGGAAAACATTTTGAATATATAAACACAGATGAAACATGAAATAAACGCTTTATTCGATTTTAATATAAATCAATCAAATTTATTAAGTTCTTTTCCCCAAATGATACCTCCTGTCACAAAACACCTGAACTACTTCACTTTTTACATCAGCTGTGAGAAATGCTTTTTCAATGCTTATTAAAGCCAGGTTGGTCAGTCGCTCCTGTGACATAGAAGACCTCAGATATGTTTTTATTAATTTCAGTTTTGAAAATGACCTTTCACAGCTTGCGACTGAAAATGCGATTGTAAGCAGTAATCTATATGAAACACACAGCGTCGGAAAGACATCCCTCCCATACTGCAGTAAAGACTCCAGAGCATCTTTAGGATCAGGGGGAACTCTATTCCCTCCAGCTCGAAGGAGCATCACAAAATCAATAATTTTGTCATATAACTGAATTGCAACCACATCATTGTCATAATAATTTGCAAAGTCTGAACATTCCTTTTTTAATTTCTCTCTTTCTTGTTCATCTTCAATCACTACTGAATTCAAGTTCAGAAGAATAGAAAATCGGTCACTGAGTCTTCAATTTCAGTTTTTAATCTGTTCACAATCTCTACCATTACTCTATTCATTTCTTCTTGTGCCATCAGTCCACTATCTCTTGCTGACTCTCCAATATTATTCGTCTTCTCCTTGTTCGTGCAATTGGTATTCCCCAATTTTCACAATATTCATTGGCTAGATCTATTGCATTGTGGATAATTTCGTCATTCTTCAAATTCAAGATATGAATAAGTCCTCTCAGATCACAAGAAGCTTCATGGAACCCCATTTTCGGATCCTGCAAACGTTTTGAGACTTTCTCCACTGATGATAAAACTGAGTACCAAAAATTTAATAAAGTTATAAACGGGAACTGTTGAATAGAGTTCAGTAGCGATCCTGCATCAGATTTAGTTTCCCTTGAAAATTCTCCTTCCAGCAGGTGTTGAAGGCTTGCAATAACGTTGTCACACTCTTCGTGGATTACTTGCACAGCATCATGGCTGGAACTCCATCTTGTGTCACACTGTCTTTTCACAGTCCGAGTGACAAATGATTTTAACACTTCCCAACGAGAAGTAGATGAAGAAAAAAAAGTAAAGAGTTTTTCTAGAATGCCAAAAAATGTAACAACAACAGGTTGCACCTCACTTGCATGGACACAGGCCAAATTGAGGCTGTGGTTCTCGCAGTTCACAAACACAACTTTTGGGTTAATAGAACATAGAACAGTACAGCACAGAACAGGCCCTTCGGCCCTCAATGTTGTGCCGAGCCATGATCACCCTACTCAAACCCACGTATCCACCCTATACCCGGAACCCAACAGCCCCCCCTAACCTTACTTTTATTAGGACACTACGGGCAATTTAGCATGTCAAATCCACCTAACCCGCACATCTTTGGACTGTGGGAGGAAACCGGAGCACCCGGAGGAAACCCACGCACACAGGGGGAGGACGTGCAGACTCCACACAGACAGTGACCCAGCCGGGAATCGAACCTAGGACCCTGGAGCTGTGAAGCATTTATGCTAACCACCATGCTACCCTGCTGCCCAAGAATTAACTTCAAGAATTTTTTGTTGAACACCTCCTCTCACTCCAGCCATAACTGCTGCGTTATCATATGCTTGACCACGACAGTCATTCATGGAAATTTTGTCTTCTTCCAATTTTTCCTGAATTTTATTTACCAGGCTGACTGCATCTTTCTTGTTGACTTGAAAAAATACCAGAAATGTCTCCTTTATTTCTACTTTTCTGTTTTCATCAATATGAACGTAACGCAGAATTTCAGAAACCTGATCTTCATGGGCAATATCTGGAGTTGAATCCAGCATTATGCTAAAATGTTTGCGTCCTTAATTTCGGAAATTATATTTTTCTTGACAGTTTCACCAAGAAGATTGATTATTTCGTTTTGAATTCTGTTGGACAAGTAGGTGACACTTTTTGGTTTCTCTGTCCCTCTCTGCAAGTATTTTGCTAAGATGTCATCATATTTGGCCAAAAGTCTGATTGTTGCTAGAAAGTTTCCTGTATTTTCACTGACTGTCTCCCCTGGCTCTGATAACCCAGATATTCCTTCTCCTCGATGTCCAAGATAGGCCAGATTCTGTTTTGCCAGAAAGGATATATATAACCTCGACAATCCGTTCAGTTATAGCTTTCCATTTTTTCTTTTCAGCAGACATTTGCTGTTGAAGTTCAGCATCTATTGTAGTTGAATGATGGAGTCGAACTACGAGGTTCAGGTATTCCCTCATGTGAGCTCTATGAGAAGGGCTTTTCTCATGGTCAGGTATTCTTGGATTTAATTTTCTCCAAGTGGAGAAACCGTCTTCCTTTCCAAAGTTTGACACAGACGACAAATGCTCCTTTGAAAACAAAAAGCAAACAAAACAGTAGCATGCTTTCCGATATGGAGAGTATAACAACCATTTTCTCTCCACAATTTCTCCGTTTGTGGAAACTTTATCAAACCACTGTTTGGAAAATGATCTCCCATCCTTCTCAGCAAATGGACCACTTTTATTCTGATATCTTTCAGGGCCATGTTGTAATATTGTCATCTTCAAATGATCTGGAATCGGTTTCTTCAAACAGCCAAAATCGCTTCTTTGCAAAAATATGCTAAAATATGCTAAAATCTTCTTTATTTTCTTCACATGGATCATCATCCTGACAACGAGACTGAGGAGAGAGAGTATTATGTTCTGACCGAGCTGAATCCGTATCAGAAAAATCCTTCTCTGCACCCACATCATCTTTTACTTCTCCAGGTTCTCCTACTTCTTCTTTACTTCTTTTTATCCATGCATCTAATGCCCCTCTTTGATGGGACTCTTCTTTGACTCTGGCCCTCTTTTTTTTCCTGTTCTGTGCTCCACTCGGTTGTACACGAAATACTCGTAACATTTCATTTTCTATCTCAAAAACCGTAAGACGCATGAGAAAATGGGAAGAAAATGGTAAACAATCAGTCAGTTGCAGACGGATAAACCATATTTCATTTCTTTGTTCCTTCGTATCAAATTATTTCACACTGATTCTCCACTGATAATTTTGTGCAATTTATGTCATAGACTTGCAAATTAGTGGTATCTGTATTCGAATATTAGCATGTTAAGGAATAAATGTCTCCTATTCCGAGATTAAATGCCATAGCAGTCCTCTGATCATCCAGGCTTCACTCTTACTACATCCCACGTAAATATTTCATTAAATATCACCAAAAAACCTATAAAAAACGTAGTTGCACCCGTTCTAGAGCTATTCACTGACCTGAGTAGGTAAAAGAACTAATCTAGATGCACAAAAAGCTGAAGAAAAGTATAGTTATGACTCGAGGAAACGCAGGAACGAACAGCCACGTCTGCTTGTTGCTTTTGATGGTTGCACCACGTACATCATGCGCATGAGTGTGGGGGGATGGGGAGAAGCACCATTTTCTCTAGACAGAAAGGGTACACCATGTTAAAGGAATAAAGGGCTAACAACTGCCTCTGCAGTGTGCTGAGCCTCCAAAAATTGATTTATCACCGCTGAAATTTTAAAATTACTATCTTATTTCCTTCTCTGGGGCAGCACGGTGGCCTAGTGGTTAGCACAACCGCCTCATGGAACTGAGGTCCCAGGTTCGATCCCGGCTCTGGGTCACTGTCAGTGCGGAGTTTGCACATTCTCCCCGTGTCTGCGTGGGTTTCGCCCCCACAACGCAAAAAATGTGCAGAGTAGGTGGATTGGCCACACTAAATTGCCCCTTAATTGAAAAAAATAATTGGGTAATCTAAATTAAAAAAAAAAAAAAATTATTTCCTTCTCTGATTGGATGCCCCCATCCAATGGATGCCCTGGGCCAATGCACCGTCGCCCCCCCCCCCCCCCCCCTCCCCCCCCTCTGCACGCCACTGGGCAAGTCAGATGTTCCACTCAGGCCTTGACAGCAGGACCCAGGGGATGGATGTATGAATTGATAAAAGAGTTTGGTTTCAGATGGGGAAGGTGGTAGCGGGCCAGAGTAGTTGGTATGTCATAGTTCCGGGAACATTGGAACGTAAATCGGTAGTTTTGGTGAGTGGGTATGCTCCAAATTGGAGTGATGTGGCATTCATAGATCATAGAATTTACAGTGCAGAAGGAGGCCATTCAGCCCATCGAGTCTGCACCGGCTCTTGGAAAGAGCACCCTACCCAAGGTCAACACCTCCACCCTATCCCAATAACCCAGTAACCCCACCCAACACTAATGGCAATTATGGACACTAAGGGCAATTTATCATGGCCAATCCACCTAACCTGCACATCTTTGGACTGTGGGAGGAAACCGGAGCACCCGGAGGAAACCCATGCACACACGGGGAGGATGTGCAGACTCCGCACAGACAGTGACCCAAGCCGGAATCGAACCTGGGACCCTGGAGCTGTGAAGCCATTGTGCTATCCACAATGCTACCGTGCTGCCCTTCATGAAGAGGATACCGGCTGCCACACCAGACACGGACACGTACCATTTGATCTTGGGTGGAAATTTGAAGTGGGTTCTAAATCCTAAATTGGATCGGCCTAAACTGAAGTCGTTCGCCCTCCGGGGGTGGCAAAGATGCTAATGGCGTTTATGAAGGAGATGGGTGGAGCAGATCTGTGACGGTTTTTACACCGTGGGGGTAGGGAATTCTCCTTTTTTCTCTCCAATGCAGAATGTGTATTCACGTATCGGCTTCTTTGTGATGAAGAGGCCTCTGCTGCCAAGGCTGAGAAAAGTGGAATATTCCGTGATAATTATTTCGGACCATGCTCCGCACCTGGTAGTTGTGGTTTTGGGGACGGGGCTGGTTCAGTGGTCGGCATGGAGTTTCGATGTGGGACTGTTGGCGGATTTGGGGTCCTGTATGAAGATGGCAAGGGTGATTGATGAGTATGTGGGGTTGAACAAAAATGGGAAGTTTCAACTTCAGTACTGTGGGAGTACCTGAAAACGGTGGTTAGAGGAAACATAATCACGCATAAGGCACAACTTGGGAGGGAGGAGCGGGATGAGATCTTGGAGGTGGATGGCAGGTATTCAAATGACTCTACTCAAGAGCTCCTGGCTAATAGGAAGAAGCTGCAGATGCAGTTTGACCTATTATCCAATGATAAGACGGTGAGCCACTTGTGGCACTCGAGGGGGGGAATGTACGAAAATGGGAAGAAGGCCAATCATTTTTTGGCTGGTCAGTTGAGGTGGAAGGCGGCCTCCTGAGAGATTGTTCAGGTTCGGGGTTTGGGTAGTGGACTGGTGCATGCACCGGATAAAGTTAATGAGGCATTTGTAGCTGTCTATAGGAATCATTATAAGTCGGGGCTACCTGGGGAGGAATAAGATATTGTGGAGTTTCTAGGAGGGTTGGAGTGTGTTCAGGTGGAGGAGGAGGATTGGGAAAGGTTGGAGGAGCCATTGGGGCGGAGGAGGTCTGGACAGCTATTGGGCAACTGCAGACAGGTCCGGATGAGTTCCCAGTGGAATTTTATAAAAGATTGGTACCGTTATTGGTGTAGATGTTTAAGGATTCGGTAGCGTGGACCTCTTCCGGAGACAATCATACAAGCATCAATCTCACTTCTGTTAAAGAAGGATAAGGACCCAGTGGAGTGTGGTTCGTACTCTCTGATTTCCTTGTTAAATGTGGATAGTAAGATTTTGGCCAAGGTTTTAGCGCTGAGGTTGATGGAGTGTCTCCCTCACGTTATTGGGGAGGATCGGACGGGGTTTGTGAAGGGCCAGCATTTGTCGTCTAATGTGCGGTGGCTTTAATTGATAATAATAATAATCTTTATTGTCACAAGTAGGCTTACATTAACACTGCAATGAAGTTACTGTGAAAAGCCCCTAGTTGCCACATTCCGGCACCTGTTCGGGTCAACAGAGAGAGAATTCCGAATGTCCAATTCACCTAACAGCACGCCTTTTGGAACATGTGGGAAGAAACCGGAGCACCCTGGAGGAAACCCACGCAGACACAAGGAGAACGTGCAGACTCTGCACAGACAGTGACCTAAGCCGGGAATCGAACCTGGACTCTGGAGCTGTGAAGCAACAGTGCTAACCACTGCGCTACCGTGCCGTCCATGTGGTGTCGTTCCCGTCAAAAGGGAGGGTGCAGGAGATTATTGTGGCATTGGATGCTGAGAAGGCTTTTGATAGGGTAGAATGGAATATTTGTTAACTTTATTGCACCGGTTCAGGATAGGGCCCAAATTTGTGTCATGGGTTCGGTTGTTATATAAGGTGCCGAAGGCAATTGTCTACTAATTTTTTTTTATTAAACATAATTTTATTCTCCTCCTTTTTCACATTTTCTCCCAAATTTACACCCAACAATAAACAATAATCAGTAAAGAATGTAATGTCAATCCCTATATCAATAACAACGATCCCATCCTCCCAACAAACCCCAAATATTGGCCCGCATGTTAACATTAACAAATGACAAAAGGGAATCAGGAATCACCCATAGTCAATGTTAACACATACAGTCCCCCTCCCATCAACTCTCCCAGCCACCCCCCCTAATGTTCGATGCAATCCAATTCTCCAAAGTGCATAATTAATAACTCCCATGAACTGTAGAACCCCTCCATCCTTCCCCTCAGTTCAAATTTAACCTTCTCAAGAGTCAAGAATACCAGCAGGTCCCCCCACCACGCCAGGGCACAGGGTAGAGAGGTTGATCTCCAACCCAACAGGATCCGCCTTCAGTCGATTAACGAGGCAAAGGCTACAACATTTGCCTCCGCGCCCGTTTCAAACCCCAGCTGGTCCAAAAAGCTGAATATGGCCTCCCGTGGGCCCGGGTCCAGTTTCACGTACACCACTTTAGAGATTACCCTAAACACTTCCTTCCAGTAATCCTCCAGCTTTGGACAGGACCAAAACATATGAACGTAGTTTGCGCCCCCCCCCCCCCCCCCTCCCCGCAACGTTCACACACATCTTCTACCCCTTCAAAGAGGCGGCTCATCCTCGCCCTTGTCAGGTGCGCTCTATACACCACCTTCAGCTGTATCAGCCCCAACCTCGCACGCGAGGTGGAGGTGTTCACCCTCCAGAGCATCTCACACCAGAACCCCTCCCCCATACCCTCTCCCAACTCTTCCTCCCACTTTGCCTTGATCCCTTCTAGCGGCGCCTTCTCCTCCTCCAAAATAGCCCCGTAAACTGCTGACACTACCCCCTTCTCCAATCCCCCTGTCGTCAGCACCTCTTCCAGCAATGTGGAGGCTGGTTCCACCGGGAAGCTCTGTATCTCCTTTCTGGCAAAGTCTCGAACCTGCATGTATCTCAATATTTCCCCCTGCTCCAGCCCATACTTTGCTCCCAGCTCCTTCAATCCCACAAACCGACCACCAAGAAACAAATCTTTTAGTGTCCTAATTCCTTTCTCCTCCCATCTCCGAAAATTTCCATCCCACTTCCCTGGCTCAAATCTATGGTTCCCCTGAATCGGCATTTCCCTTGACCCTGCCCCAACCCAAAGAGCTGTCGAAACTGCCTCCAAATTCTCAACCAAGCTATTACTACCAGACTCCCTGAGTATCTCCCCGGGGCCGTCGGGAGTGGTGTTGTCGCTAGCGCCTTCAATCCCGCCCCCCTATCCAAACTCTCCTCAATTCTGACCCATTGGGAGTCAACCCCTCTGACCCAGCTCCGTACCTTCTCCACATTCGCCGCCCAGTAATAATACACCAGGTTTGGGAGACCCAAACCCCCTGCCTGCCTTCCTCTCTGTAGAGAGGACCTTTTTTAGTTCTGGCCACCTTCCCTTCAATCTCTCTAAAACATGCCTTGGCATATACATGCAGTGGATGTGAACATATGTAAATGTGAAAACAGCTGTCTAATGCGAGAACACAAAACATAGCAAACAGAACAAATGTTCATAAGTCCAGTCTCTGTGGCTTGCGTCTGATCCTGATTGACCACCGGAGAGGTGGTGGTGGGGATGACAGAGCCTTGATGGGCAGGATTGAAGTCTGATAGGTGGCCTCGTATATCGAGGTATCAGGAGGTGGCAAAACAACAGAAGGAAACGGAGAAGAATGTGGTTGCGGGCAGGCAACGTTGCGCAGTGCCCGTCAATTTCGTCGCACAACAGAACCATCAGCCAGACGCACAACATAGAAGCAGGGGGCAGCCTGTCAAACAACGACAGCTGGAGCTGACCAGCCTCCATCAGGGATCTTGACCCGAATGGTATGATGGGGATAACACAGGCAAATCGGTGACATGAGCATCATAGCCCTGTTTTTGCCAGTCTCAGAGTTGCTGCACATTCTGCAGCACCGGGAGGTGATCCAGGTTGGGCACGTGTATGGCTGGAAGTGTCATTCGCAGGTCCCTGTTCATCAGGAGTTGAGCCGGTGACATGCCAGTGGACAGTGGGGTCGCCCTGTACGCAAGTGGCGCAAGGTGAATGTGAGATGCAGAATCCGCAGCCATGCAGATGAGCTGCTTCACTATGTGTGGTAGTCACCACTGATGTATATGCTGTATATATATGGGTTTTATGGTAAGGGCCCTGTACTACAGGTACGGGGGTAGATCCCTGCCTGCTGGCTCCGCCCAGTAGGCGGAGTATAAACATATGTTGTCCCTATACAGCAGCCATTCGTCAGCTGCTGTAGGAGGCCACACATCTCTGTGTAATAAAGCCTCGATTACATTCTACTCTCATCTCATCATAATTGATAGTGCATCACTATGTGCGCCCCTTTCTCAACTTTTCCATTTGACTGTGGATAGTGTGGGCTGGAAGTGATGTGTTTGAACTGATACGACTGGGCAAACAGAGACCATTCATGGCTGCTGAAGCACGGGCCATTTTCACTCATGACAGTGAGTGGGATACCATGCCTGGAGAACGTCTCCTTGATGGCGGTCCGAGATGTGAGATCTGAGAGCTTTACGACTTCAGGGTAATTGGAAAAGTAATCAATGATTAACAGGTATTCAGACCATTTGCATGAAAGAGGTTGATGCCAACCTTGGACCACGGAGAGGTTTCGATTTCATGTTGCTGAAGTGTCCCCTTACTCTGCGCTGGCTGGAAGCATTGACAGGTCGCACAGTTAAGGACCATGTTCGCGATGTCCTGGCTGATCCCGGGCCAGTAGATAGCCAGCCTGGCTCTGCATCTGCACTTTTCCACACCCAGGTGGCCTTCATGGATTTGACGGAGCACCAAACTCTGGAGACGGTGTGGAATTACAATCCAGTCCAGTTTGAGGAGGAAACCATCAACCATGGGGCAGCACGGTAGCATAGTGGTTAGCATCAATGCTTCACAGCTCCAGGGTCCCAGGTTCGGTTCCCGGCTGGGTCACTGTCTGTGCGGAGTCTGCACGTCCTCCCCGTGTGTGCGTGGGTTTCCTCCGGGTGCTCCGGTTTCCTCCCACAGTCCAAAGATGTGCGGGTTAGGTGGATTGGCCATGCTAAATTGCCCGTAGTGTCCTAAAAAGTAAGGTTAAGGGGGAGTTGTTGGGTTACGGGTATCGGGTGGATACGTGAGTTTGAGTAGGGTGATCATTGCTCGGCACAACATCGAGGGCCGAAGGGCCTGTTCTGTGCTGTACTGTTCTAAATTTCTAAATCTCTAAATTTCACTGTCAGGTCGTCCTTTACATTGAAAAATTGAGGGCACTGCCCTTTTTGCCAGCCATTGGCAAGGTGTTGCACAACGCGCTGCAAGAGGGGATCTTTGGCAGTCTCCTCACGGATACGAATCAGCTTCTCATCAGATGCTGGGAGGGTGCTAGCACACAGCTGCACCTGTGACTCAACCTGTGACTCAATTTGCTGGATGACGTTCAGTGGTTCATTCGGCACGGTGATGGAGCGGGACAGTGTATCGGCAGTGATGAGCTCCTTGCCAGGCGTGTAGACCAGGTTAAAGTCGTACCTTCTGAGTTTGAGGAGGATGCGCTGCAACCGAGGCGTCATGTCATTCAGGTCCTTGTGGATAATGTGGACCATGGCCTGTGATCCATCTCGACTGTGAATGTCGGCAGGCCGTAGGCATAGTCGTGAAACTTGAGAATGCCAGTGAGAAGGCCCAGGCATTCCTTCTCGATTTGTGCATACCTTTGTTCGGTGGGCGTCATTGCCCTTGATGCGTAGGCAACCGGTGCCCAGGATGAGGTGTCATCGCGTTGAAGCAGCAACGCACCGATGCCATCCTGGCTCGCATCTGTCGAGATTTTTGTTTCCCTGTTTGGGTCGCAAAATACCAATACAGGTGCAGTGGTGAGCTTGGCTTTCAGCTCCAACCACTCTACCTGATGGGCCGCCTTCCACTCGAAGGCAGTGGACTTCTTCACTAGGTTTCGTAGCGCCGTGGTGTGTGAGGCCATGTTTGGGATGAACTTGCCCAGAAAATTGACCATGCCCAGGAAGCGCAATGTCACCTTCTTGTCTTCTGGGACCTTCATGGCTGCGATGGCCTTGATCATGTCTGTGTCGGGGCGCACGCCCTGCTGAGAGATCTGGTCTCCTGGGAACTTGAGTGTTGACATGCCAAAGCAACATTTGGCCCTGCTCAGCTTTAGGCCTTTGGCGTGGACACGGCGGAATACCTGCTGGAGACGGGAAACATGCTCCTCAGGGGTCGCGGACCATATGATGACGTCGCCCACGTACACATGAAACCCTTCGATGCCCTCCATCATCTGCTCTATGATGCGATGAAATATCTCCGTTGCCAAGACGATGCCGAACAGTATTCGGTTATAGCAGTACCTGCCAAACGGTGTGTTGAAGGTGCAGAGCCTTCTGCTGGACTCATCCAGCTGGATTTGCCAGAATCTATGTGACGCATCTAACGTTGTGAAAAACCATGCATGTGCCATCTCACTGGTGAGTTCCTCCCGCTTCGGGATGGGAGAGTGTTCACGCATTATATTCTGGTTGAGATCCTTGGGATCAATGCAGGTGCGCAGATCTCCAGAGGGTTTTTTAACTACCACCATCGAGCTGACCCAGTCTGTCAGCTCAGTTACCCTGGAAATGATCCCCTGCTGCTGCAGCTCCTTGAGCTGTTCCTTCAGGCGCTCCTTCAGCAGAGCATCAGGTCGCAGCAGGATCTTGTACCGATATGGCAAAGTGCCCATCCCGTCAAACACATCTGGATACTGAATGAGGATGGCGTCAATGCCAGCTTGAAGATCCACGTTGGAGAGTGTCGTTGAATAAACCCTCTGCACCAGGTTTAGCTTTTTGCCAGCATGCGCGCCCAGTAGGGATGCCCTGTCCGATTTGACAATTTCAAACCTTAGCCATGCATGGGTACTTCAGTTGGAGACGAGTAGATGGCAGGACCCCAGTGCCGTGATGGCATTACCGTTATAGTCCAGGAGCTGGCAGGCTGCTGGAAGGACCTTGGGGGGGGCCTCTTGACGCGTTTGAAGTCTGCCTGTGAGAGGAGGTTGGCAGAAGCACCTGTGTCCAGCTTGAAATGGATGGAGCAGCGGTTGACCTGCATCACCGCACGGCATTCGTCCTCCGAATCCACAGCGAGGATGGACTGAATGCGAGATGAGTTAGGTGTGGCATGTTCACGTGTGGTAATGATGCCCACTCGGGAGGCGGACTCCAGGCACTCGTCCTTTGGATCCGTTGTACTGCCAGGATCAGAATCCTGTAATCGTCGCTGCACATTCTGGATGCGCCGTTGTCGGAATTGGGAGCGCTGGCCTCTGACTGGTGGTGCAGACCTGCACAAAGCTGCATAGTATCCAGGTTTCCCACAGTTTAAACATCACCTGCCACTTGCAGGGCATTGTCCCTTTAAGTGGGCATTGCCACAGTTCGGGCACATCTTAACGTCGGCGTCGTGACGCGGTGTATGTCGTCGCACATGTGCAGTGCGATCAGCAGCCGTCTGCACCTGCGCAGTGTTGGTGTTGGCAGCTTCGTTATCCCGTTCGCATCGCACATGCTTGGGGCTCCGGGGAAAGCGCTCAAATTGGCCGCTGTCTTCAATGCTGAGGCGCTGCGTCCGGGACATGGCCTGCACACTCACTGCCTTGTGGGAGGCACGTTTCCCATTTTCAGCCGATTTGTATTGGGAATACCGATTTTCTGCGTGCTCATGCACTGTACATGTTTCAATCGCGACTGGCAGGGTCATATGCTTGATTTTTAAGAGCTGATCTCACAGAGGATCAGAGTGAACTGCATACACAATTTGGTCTCTGATCATGGAGTCAGCAATATCACCAAAGTTGCAGGACAGCGCTAGCAGGCGGAGGTTAGTTAAGAAGGCATTGAAAGATTCATCTTTACCTTGAAGACGTTGTTTGAATATGTAGCGCTCGAAGATTTCATTGGTGTCCACTGTCATAATATACACACAAGTATATGATGGTGCACAGACAGGCAGTGATTGACACACAGGATGACCAATGGACACACAGAACACAGTAGCCAATCACCAGATAGGACACGGCCACTATAAAGCCAGAGGGCATAGTTTTCCCGCTCTCTTGGGATGCAGCCTCTGAGACAGTCAGAGCCCGTGAGCAACAACTAGAAAATCCACCATGTGGTAGTAAGATAGTCTGGTCAGGTTAGCCTCAGGTCTCCTGTCAACTCAGCATAATGTCAACCCACAGTTAAAGTTTGTATAATAGTTAAGAGTTCAACAAGATAGAGTTGCATTTCTTCAAGTGTTGGAAGCCTGTCTCTCTCACTGCTGCAGTAAACGCAGTCCTCGCAGACCCAGCTTATCCAACACATCATGGTACCAGTGAGTCATGTTTGAGTTTGACGGACCTACCTTGAGATAGTCTGCCTTTGACCAGCGATCAGCCATCCGGTAACATGGACAGCGTCCGCCCTCCCCCGCCGCTCCGCATCACCGGCAACCTCGGTGCCAACTGGAAGATTTTTAAGCAGATGTTCCAGCTGTATCTTGAAGCCACCGACCTCGAAGCCGCATCGGATGCCAGGAAGATCGCTCTCTTCCGCTCTATAGCTCTCTACGCTATCCACATCTTTAACTCCCTCACCTTTGCTGAAGGTGAGGACAAGACAAAGTTCAAAACAGTCCTGCTGAAGTTCGACAGCCACTGTGACATCGAAGTCAACGAGAGCTTTGAACGCCATGTGTTCCAGCAGAGGCCTCAGGGTAAGGATGAACCTTTTCAGTCCTTCTTAACACATCTCCGTATACTCGCGCAATCCTGTAACTACGGTTCCATTTCCAACTCCATGATCCGCGACCAGATCATTTTCGGGGTTCACTCCGATCCCCTTCACCAGCAGCTCCTTAAAGTTAAGCAGCTCACCCTCACCATCGCCATCGAGACCGCCGTCCTACATGAGCACGCTAATAACCGGTACTCCCATATCAAGGTGACAGAGATGGCGCGGCAAGGCCCCCACGATGCCGAGTGGGTGCAGGCTGTAAAACAGTTCCAGGGCCTGAGTCTGGATGAGGGCGGCCATTTCCGGTGCTTTTCCCGGGCTCCTGCACATGCACGCAACCACCGAGGGGACGGTGTTCCGCACACCATGTTCATATGTTTTGGTCCTGTACAAAGCTGGAGGATTACTGGAAGGAGGTTTTTAGGGTAATCTCTAAATGTGGTGCATGTGAAACTGGACCTAGGCCCTCGGGAGGCCATATTCGGGGTGTCAGACCAGCCAGGGTTGGAAATGGGTGGGGAGGCAGATGTTTAGCCTTCCCCTCGATGATCGCCCGAAGGCGGATCCTGTTAGGGTGGAGAGGCACCCTGTGCCCTGGCATAGCGGGGGTACCTCCTGGAATTCTTGACACTTGAAAAGGTCAAATTTGAACTGAGGAGAAGGATGGAGGGATTCTACAATTCCTGGGCATTATTCATTATGCACTTTTGAGAATTGGATCACGTTGAACATTTGGGGGGGTTGGGACTGGGAGGGTTGGGGGGGGGGGGAGGGGGACTGCATGTGTTAATGGTGGCTATAGGTGATTTCTGATTCCTTTTTGTCATTTGTTTATGTTTACATGCGGGCTAATGTCTGAGGTTTGGTGGGAGGATGGGATCGTTGTTATTAATATGGGGATTGACATTACATTCGTTACTGATTATTGTTTATTGTTGGGTGTAAATTTGAGAGAAAATGTGAAAAAGGAGGAGAATAAAAAATATATATTTTTTAAAATCAACTTGATTTGCACACCATGTTGCTGGAATTCTCTGCCCATTCGCTGGCAGTGGGATTCTCTGGTCCCACTTGCCTACAGGTTTCCTGGCGGCATGGAATGGTTTCAATGGGAATTCCCATTGAGAGCAGTGGGAGCAGAAAATCCCGCAAACGGCGTGCCATCTCCCCTTGCCGAGAAATTGAGTTTCTAAACTATGAAGTTAAATCACCACTATTCTTAGACATCTCCCCCTAAACCAAAATGGATCAAAAAAGATGTTGCACAAGGATTTTCACTCCTTGACTCCTTTGCAGACTTAAGTAGGTGCTGTTCGGGTAAAACTAATGCTTCAAGTTATCCCCGGTATAACCTATATCTTCAAAGAAGGCTTTATCTACTGACCACTCAGTAGTTTCGATCCTGGGTCCCACCTTGCTGAGAAAGTACGGTAGACTTATCGATATTTTTGTAATAACCACTGTTTCAGGTTACAGTTAATTTTTAAATTACTTTATTTTACTTCAAAAGATAACATCACTGCCTTTACAACAAGTAAAAAAATCTTGCTTCTGGATTTCCCGTTCCGGTTGTTCGGACCTTCGTTGCCCCCTTAACAATCTCTCTTCTTATCTGTGGGTGTTTTCAGTAACTTCGATCCTCTGTTCGGCTCCTGAATTCAGTCATTCCCATCTACAGAAGAGGTTCTGATAGCTGGAAGTGATGATCGCTGTTAGTGATTCAGGATATTTATTACCCGACTCACAGCTGTGCTGATTACATTTTATTATCTTCAAGTAATAGAATAGAATAGAATAGAATAGAACATTACAGCGCAGTACAGGCCCTTCGGCCCTCGATGTTGCGCCGACCTGTGAAACCAATCTAAAGACCATCTACACCATTCCATTATCAAAATATCTTCTGCTCATTTATTTAATTTTGTTTGTCCATTGTATTTATCTAGTTTCCATCATGTCTAACAGGAGGATGTTTCAATGATAAGCATTGGTAAAAAATGCTTTGATGCTTGACAAATCTTGGAGGAGTGATACATTCGGTTCTCGTCATGTTTAAACTGATTCCTGCTTGGTGTTAATTTATGCCTCAGTAGACTCAACCGCTATCTCCAGACTTCTAACTGATGTCATGAAATTTCTATTATTCACAAATGCACATTATTTCACGTAATTCATTTAAGATTCTGGCAATTCTTATTCAACTGCTTGCTGAAATAATTAACTTCTATGTAAGTGTGAACTATTGTTTCCTCTACGTACCTAAAAACTTAATTCAATAGTATTTCTTTAACTTGAAAAGATAGCATCAGATTACATCTTGAGCTGGTTTTCAAGCTGATAAAGGCTATTTGCATTTCAAACCCTCTTTTCTGAATGCTGTTAACCCTTTGTGAGATTTTTTGCTTGCTTTTTCTCATATTCCTTCGGGTTTTGACAGACCTTCATGTTTCAAATGACATCCCATTTTACTTTACAACTATTGAACTCAATTTCCTATATGACTTGGCGTGGATAGGTTTGCTGCATTTAACTAGCCACTCAGTTTAGGAGGAGCGAAAGAATAATATGCAAAAAACATTTCCTCTGTCCTGTATTAAAATTTCACAAGGGAAAAAAATGCCACAAGAATTGCTTGAAGGTAAATCTGCAACCGTATTGTCAGTGACGAATATTCTTGCATCCTTACAAAATTTATAGTCATTCCAAGTGGTGAATGTGAACAGAAATACTTTCTGAGCAGCAGATTGTTTCTATGCTGCATTATTGTGTGGGAGAGCTTGGAAATTGGTTGCGTAAATTGTTTCAAAAGAGTGGAATTGCTTCTCTGAAACAATTTGTTAAAAATCATGGGAGATGATTTGAAGAGACTTTACAAGATGAAATGGGCTATTCATCCATTTGATGATTTCCACTGGTACAAAGTAATTTGCCTCTCTGGAAAATAACTTGGAAATAATGAAGAAATGACCCAAAGACACAGCTGCTGATAGCTATTCCATTTTCAAAAATGCAAAGTGTTCCAAGTCATCAGCAAAAACATCGAGGAGTTTTGGTCCATAATTGTGTTAGTTTCTGTATTGGTTGAAAATATAAAGAAGACTGGATTATGAAGTTTTGTTACAAGTCAATCTTCTAGGGAAGATCTAGTGGAAAATCAGTTTCATGCATTGGATTTTCCCATCTTCAATATGGATTCGTAACCTGTCCACATCGATGGAATGGACGTCTTCTGTCTTTGCTAGCTGTGAAGTTGAGTGAGTCTAGAAGTTTCAAACACAGGTTATGCTGTGCATATATCCACAGCGCAAAATTCCTCACAATCTGCTGCATTTGGACAGATAAGGTTGAGAAGTTCTGTTGACAGTCTTCTGAGCTAAAAGACTACAGTGTTTCTAGTACAATGTCTTTATTGAATTGAATGTAAGATGGCTGCCTGGAGAGTGTCCTCCAAGGGGCAGCAGGGTAGCATCGTGGTTAGCATAAATGCTTCACAGCTCCAGGGTCCCAGGTTCGATTCCCGGCTGGGTCACTGTCTGTGTGGAGTCTGCACGTCCTCCCCCTGTGTGCGTGGGTTTCCTCCGGGTGCTCCGGTTTCCTCCCACAGTCCAAAGATGTGCGGGTTAGGTGGATTGGCCATGCTAAATTGCCCGTAGTGTCCTAATAAAAGTAAGGTTAAGGAGGGGGTTGTTGGGTTACGGGTATAGGGTGGATACGTGGGTTTGAGTAGGGTGATCATGGCTCGGCACAACATTGAGGGCCGAAGGGCCTGTTCTGTGCTGTACTGTTCTATGTTCTATGTTCTATGACAGAGTTCACATGACTATGGCGAGCCAGATAGACTCTTGAGTACATGATTGCATTTCAAAAGCCAAACATCCCCCCTTTTCGTAACAGACAAAAACAAATTTGCATGCAATATCATATATAAGTGTGAGTTACCCAAGTTACCCACTATATAACAACTGTTATCACACATTAACAAACTGCTCATTGTTTGCGTCAGTCTCTACACATGTATTGCATACATAGTCACTAAGTTATATTGGTCTCTTTAATGGTACACATGGCAAAGACATTGGCTCTTTTTCGGGTGATGTTCCTTCTCAGGGGATTATTGTTTCCATAGCACTTGCTGTTGTCATGGTAACTGTTGTTGTTGTGTTACAGCACCCTGGGCTAGTGAGCGGTCAATTCCAGCCCCACATGCCCCAGAGTCACAGCACAAGTGAATTGACCAATAATTCATATAGAAATACTCAATCTTTGGCCCAATAATTACAGACACCAGGTTTGTAGGTTTAAACACAATTATTGTTTCTTTATAACTGGAACAAATATGAAATATGCAGTGAAAACAGTTGTGTGAATGTCCTTTAACACCCGACTTCCCCTTAACTGCCCCACCCTCACAGTCTTCTGAGCTAAAAGACCCATTGTTTCCAGTACAATGTCTTTATTGAGCTGAATGTAAGATGGCTGCCTGGAGGGAGTCCTCCATGGCAGAGTTCACATGACTATGGTGAGTCACACAAGACTGACAAACACCGAGGGGAAGGGAGGATGAAAAATAATAAGGTAAAGCTGAAAAGGTACAAGTCCTTGCTTCAGATGATGAGTTCTTCTGTGCACTCTCTTCACAGTATGAGTGTGGTTTCACGTCTCTGATCTACATCTTATAATGATCTTCTTTGCAGGTCAGCAGGATATCTTACTCACAGCTTTTCCAGGGGAGACCTCTGACCAACCTATTCTGGAGAGAGTGTTATCAGATTCTGGCCTCCGCTTGCATCAGCCAGTTCTGGAGAGAGAGACTTATCAGATTCTGGATTCTGCTTGTACAGCCAGTTCTACAGAGAGGTGGTTCCTACAGTGCCTTTTGGTGAGAATGAACTGGATATTCCTGAGTGAGCTGGTTAGATTTCTCCATCCAGTCTGCAGAATCGAAAGTGAAATGAAAAAAAACAAGGCTGATGACACTGAGAAACACAGCAGCGTGACCAGATCCGATCACCACCTGCCACTGGACAGACCACCGCCCCTTTTTGCCAATTCATTGACCATCAGCCAAATAAATCAAATTGAGTCATCACTGATGTCTCCTGCTGCAATCCTCTGCTTGAATTTAAAGGCACAGGCCAGCTACAAGCTGATTTGCCTTAAAGTCACAGTTCCATTAATCATCTATGGATCAAAACTTTAAGAAAGTATAAGACAGAGAAAATAAGGGAATAAACAGGACGGACCCTTCAATTGTTTCATTTCCATTGTTAGGGGACCAGTAGACCGCTGGGACTGATGATCATTCTGTATGCTGCAGCCAATGAGATCCCATCTTCCTTACTGGCGACCTACAGTGAAGCTACAGTTTCTCTAGTTGTTTGTATATTCCGCCAATTGTACATTAGGTCATTCACTTCCACTGTGTATAATTGAGGTTATAATTACTTGGTACATGTCCCACATTTCCTTAGGGGCTGATACCTGTGGAGAGCACGGAATATTTTTACCCTGACTGGCTCTCCAATGCTCAGCTCTGTCAATGGTTTGCAGAATGTCAAAATGAAATTTGGCTGCCATTTCATCTTGATCTTTTCACTGGTTTTTGTACTTTTTTGCTATCAGAAGAATAGTTTGGCTGCGGCATGATATTAATCTTTGGACTGGACTAGTTTCCATATCTTCACCTGTTGTATTTTGCGATTGGAGAATTGCCACGTATACACCTATGCTGGATGTTCTTGATTTCTTGTTGATTCCTTTGGTAATTTTCACTGTTGCTTCAATATTTCCACCTGACTGGGGATAGGATGGAGGTGATCTGCAGTGTTGAATTTGCCAATGCTTTGTTAAGCGGCTGAATTTTTCACTCGTGAACTGAGGGCCATTGTCACTTGTCAAATGTCAGATTGTTTGATATGACTGAAATGTGCTCTCAGGCATTCTACTATCTGGGGGCTGGTTCAGCAGACTGGGCTAAATAACTGGCTTTTAATGCAGAACAAGGCAGCAGCGCGGGTTCAATTCCTGTACCGGTCTCCCCAAACAGGCACTGGAATGTGGCGACTAGTGGCTTTTCACAGTAACTTCATTGAAGCCTACTTGTGACAATAAGCGATTATTATTATATTGTTATTATCTCACTGATCCTCATTGGAGTCAATTGGTCTAACTCCCAGTCATCAGAATAGTCATTATGTTGACAAGATAATCAGATCCTGCCAGAGTGAAGAGGTCTACACCCAGCTTCATCCGTGGTCTGTCTAGTCACAGATTATAGAACCAATCCTATATTTAATAATAAACTATAATTGAACTAATATACTGGTTGTGTGGTCATTTGTCCAATACACGGAACATACTCGCATCCTGTGGTATTAATGAAGATGGAAGTCAACAACACCAATGCCGACTATCTAGCAACTGTCTAGGTTGCTTAACTTGGTACTCATTACAAGGCCCACACAGACTGTTATGGTCCTTAATTTCATTGCTCATGTTTGGCCAGCCTTCCTCAGACTCCATTCAATTCCTGAATGCCTTGCATGGATGCACTTCAGCATCCCTTCTTCAACATCTCCTTCAGGATGTTGAATCTATTTCCATCGTACAAGATGCCATCTTGTGCTGTCAATTCATCTCAGTATGCACAATATGCTTGTGACCACAGAGGTGTCCTTGATATTCTCCGCTTATCCTTTCATCATTATTATTATTCTTTTTATTACCTCTTGCAGCACTTGGACAGTAGCATCTCATTGGGTAGTTCGCTTGATTTGAACAAGGTACTTTTCTATTAGATTCAATGCCTCTGCTGGGTTAATGATTTGCAGAACATGTTGAGCTGCTGCTTCATGTCGCCTCTGGAAGATTTTGCATTCTGTCTCAGCATTCGCAACTTTCTTTGGGAGTTCCGCTCTTGACAACACGTCAGCGTCGTACATCTGTTCCCCTTGCTTGTATGTCACATCCAGATGATATCTCAGTAAACAAAGTAACCTTCTAATGCAGACAACTTGGAGCAGATAGGCAGCGGTTTGAGAAAAATGCTTTGAAGAGGCTTGTGGTAGGATTTCACTGTTACTTTGTCTCTCCCAAGCAGGTACAGATGAAAATGCTCACAAGCAAAAGCAATAGCCAAGCACTATTTTTTAATCTGAGCATAACATTGTTCATTTTGAATTAGCGCCCTGGATGCAAATACTGCTGGTTGTCCTTGCTGTATTACGGGTGCACCACAACATGTCCCGCTGGCATCATATTGCAAGGTGATTTCATCAAATGAACATCATAGTAATTCAGCATTAGTGTTGTTGACTTCCATCTTTATTAATACCATAGGATGCGAGTATGTTCTGTGTGTTGGACAAAAGACCACACAACCAGTATATTAGTTCAATTATAGTTTATTATTAAATATGGGATTGGTTCTATATTTAATAACTTACATGCTACTACACATTAGAATATATCTAACGGCTTAAATGACCTTTACTTAACTTTCAAGTGACCGGCTCTGTGCAGGTTAGATAAAGCCTTTCTCTGGTTCCCCAGGTGTGGCGTCTGGAAGTTGTCAGATACGTCTGGGCTGAGGTTCGTCCTTCTGTAGTGATTGCGGGTCCTTGAACTTGATTGGTCGATATGCTGCAGTTGGTGGGGCAGAGGCCGGTCCCAAAAGAGACAGAGCATTGGTCGCACAGTTCCTCTTACCCACCGATCTTTTGCGCTCTTTTGGGTGGTACCAACTCGGGATCCAATGGATCGATAGGATTTTGATCACCCTAATCGATTTTGGCCAATTAGAGGCGGGTATCTTGATAGCTGGGGGGTCTTGGTTATTATTGCCCAAGGCACGTATGCACTCCCAAATAAGGTGAATAGCCACCCCCGAGTCTGTTGCTGCTGTTATGTTTCAAATGAGTCCCATTGTCCTGGGGAGATCTGTGATTGACCTCCAGTAGGTGCAAGTTTCTGTATAGGTCTGGTTTGCTTTTGCAAATACACACGAGCTGTGTATATTGTCTGTGTCCCAGCCTGACCACAATTCCCCTTTTCGATTGCGGGCGGCCATTTTAGATGGCCACAGTGTTGTCATCACTAGCTTTTTGATTTTAATTAATACTGCTTCTTGTTCTGTACCCCAATACCACTGCACATCCTTGGCAGTGAGCTTGCACTTCGACAACAAATTGGGTAAACATTTAAATAGTTAAGAAGCCCAGAAAATCATTGCCTTAACCAACAGATGTGAAAGCAGTGCATCACTGATATTGCTCTCACCTCGTTAGGATCCGGGCGAAGACGTTTTGCCGTCGGTACATTATTGATGTACGTGACTTCAGGCATCTTCAATTGAAATTTTCCCTTATTCAGGTTCATTATCATAGAATCTACAGTGCAGAAGGAGGCCATTCAGCCCATCGAGTCTGCACCGGCTCTTGGAAAGAGCACCCTACCCAAGGTCAACAACTCCACCCTATCCCCATAACCCAGTAATCCCACCCAACACTAAAGGCAATTTTGGACACTAGGGGCAATTTAGCATGGCCAATCCACCTAACCTGCACATCTTTGGACTGCGGGAGGAAACCGGAGCACCCGGAGGAAACCCACGCACACACGGGGAGGATGTGCAGACTCCGCACAGACAGTGACCCAAGCCGGAATCGAACCTGGGACCCTGGAGCTGTGAAGCGATTGTGCTATCCACAATGCTACCGTGCTTTCCTAGGTGAGCTCTCTATAACAGTTGCACGAGATACTTCTTCAATTGTGGCTCCACATCCATAGACAGCAGATCTTCCACTCCAGCAAGATCACTGACTACTCATGCTATCTGCGTTGATACTCTTCTGGAGCCATGAAAATATCAAACAGCATGCGCGGCCATCTGTATCCTCCAAATCGTGTCCAGGTTGTAGTTAGAAAGCTGTTGCTTTCATCCAGCTTCACTTGCCGGTAACCATCTTTTGCATCTAGGG
This sequence comes from Scyliorhinus canicula, assembly GCF_902713615.1. Taxonomy (NCBI): domain Eukaryota; kingdom Metazoa; phylum Chordata; class Chondrichthyes; order Carcharhiniformes; family Scyliorhinidae; genus Scyliorhinus; species Scyliorhinus canicula. The sequence goes on from NC_052153.1 coordinate 39,367,388, forward strand.
TGATAAAGATATTTGCCTTCGAGAATAATGGCAAAATTCAGACGATGGTTGGCATGGGTAGTGAGATTTCTTCAGTAATTTATTTCCATCCTTTGGGTCTGTGCATACTCTCTGCTTTCCCGGTTATTTCACTGCTACCATCCTGCTAATTCAGTCTACAGGAATTGTCATTTCCTCGATTACCCCATCTCGTCCAGCTCTTCAATTTTGTTTATTTAAGCTGGACTTGAAGACAGCTGGAACTCTCCTAGGCAGATGCTGAATTGGTCTTATACTCTCATCCACTTCAAGATGGTAATCACCAGCAAGACATCCAAACCATGTAAACACATCTTCAGGATTATTTCAGCGGTCCTTATTTTTGTGTGCTGTAACACATTATTGTAAATTTCTTTTGCCACATTTCAGGTTACCAGGCCAAGCTTTAGATTTGCTCCGACTGAGATGAATTACTTTTGTCTATTGTCTATGATTGAGTATTCTGCCATCATATAGCCTCAACTTTACTTTCATTTTTGGATTGCCACGTTCAGCCACTTTGCACAGATCTGTGAAGGTCAGAATGTTGCATGATGCACCTGTGGCTATTTGACATTTCATATTCACTTGATTCTCTCCTTCTGCAGTCATCATCCTAACATTCATAAACCATTTATCACCTATAGACTGGATGGAACAAAGCTGTTGTGTGGTGTAAAATGATTCATCAGGCTCTTTGGCTGATATCTCAGTGCCCATCTGCACAGGCTGGTTTTGCTTCGTCCTAGCCAAACGCTTGTGTGTGAAATTACTCAGCTTCTTGGCAGTTAGAATGCTGCTTTCCCCACACTAGACAAGCCTTATTTCCCTTTGTATGATGTCCTCCACAGTACTAGCATCCTGCCCTTTGTCCATGATTGCTCTGCTTTCTTGACCCGGAATGTTTATCATCAGAATGCAAATTCTGGTCTGTTCTGCCAAATGTGTCCTCTAGCTGACCGTTTACAACCTTCAGAAGTGCGTAAGTTCATAAGATATAGATATAAGATATAGGAGCAGGATTAAGCCATTAATCCGTCATTTGATCATGGCTGATCTCATTCTGGCCTTAACCCCACTGTCCTGCCTATTAACCCTTCACCCCATTACCAGTTAAAAATCTGTTTAACTCCGGGGTAGCAAATTCAATAGTTTCACAACCCTTTGGGAGAAGTAGTTTCTCCTCATCTCTGTTTTATATTTGATTCTTCTCATCCTAAGACTATGACCTCGCGTTCTAGAATGCCTCACAAGAGGAAGCAGCCGCTCCATGTCTACTTTATCCATACCTTTTATAATCTTGTACACCTTAATTTCAACTCCCCTCATTCTTCTAAACTCTAGAGAGTATAGGCCTAAACTGTTCAATCTCTCTTCATCCGACAAACCCTCATCTCTGGAATCAACCTAGTGAACCTACTCTGAACTGCCTCCAATGCCACTAAATCTTTCCTCAAAAAAGTGGACTAAAACAGTACAGGTGTGGTCTCACCAATGAAAATGAAATGAAATGAAATGAAAAAAATGAAAATTGCTTATTGTCACGAGTAGGCTTCAATGAAGTTACTGTGAAAAGCCCCTAGTCGCCACATTCCGGCGCCTGTCCGGGGAGGCTGGTACGGGAATCGAACCGCGCTGCTGGCCTGCTTGGTCTGCTTTATAAGCCAGCGATTTAGCCTTGTGAGCTAAACCAGCCTCGGCAATGCCTTGTATAGATGCAACAACACTTCCTTACCTTTATATCTATTCCTTTAGCTATCACCTTTCATTTTGACAGGACCTTGGAGAGGAAATAAACAGCAATGTTAAATCACTCAGTGATTGACTTGCAGCCTTGTGCCTTTGTTTGCTTTGTCTGTTCAGTGGCTTTTTCTGAAGATTTGAGCAGGTTTGAAGATTTCTGCGTTTCTCTTTCAGTAGCTGTGGCTTCTCTCCATCTTCTCAAAACTCAATCTCAGCTCCATTTGTGACACCATGTTATGAGCTCAAAGACTACAGTACTTCTGGCACAATGTCTTTATTGAACTGAATGCATGAACATATGAGCAAACGAAATAGGAGCAGAAGTATGCCATTCGGCCCCTCGAGCAAGCTTCGCCATTCAACACGTTCATAGCTGTACCCAATTATTTATTTTTTCCAATTAAGGGGCAATTTAGCATGGCCAATCCACCTAACCTGTACATCTTTGCGTTGTGTGGGTAACACCCACACAGACACGGGGAGATCATGCAAACACCATACAGACAGTGACCCGGGGGTGGGGTCAAATCCAGGTCCCCAGCGCCGAAGACAGCAGTGCGAGCCACTGCGCCACCGTGCCACCAGGCATCAACATCTTCAAGTATTTTGGAGAAAAAAGGGAGGCTGGAGATGGGGCAATATTTGGAGGACAGAAATATAAAGAGAGGGTTTTTTGAGGAGAGGAGTTTTAATGGCAGGTTTGTAATTGCGGGTACCTGAAGAGTATGATCTGTGAACAATATCAGCTAATATGGGACCCAGGAAGATCATCAGCTTAATGGGAATATTGTTGATGGGAAAGGAGATGTGTTGAATAGCAAAATTAACTAATTGAGGGCATAAGCTGAGGTATGAAGGAAACTGGAGAAATATGCAAGTTCAGGGTCAGGATATGGGTGAATCTGAGATACAGTTTGGCCTCGTTGGCGAGAGAGAGAGAGAGCAGGAGGAAAATGACAGAGCAGCGAATAGGATGGACTCAATCTTTGTGACAAATAAATCCATGATCTCTTCACTCTTATTTTGGAAATTACGATGATGGGACGGGGGCAGCGGGCAGATGGTGGTTTGCAGTTTACCGTGCCACCTGTGCTGTGTGCAGATTGACTGCCATGTTTCCTACATTGTAACAGTGATCACACTTCAAAAAGTACTTCACTGACTGAAACGCACAATGGCATAGTGGTTAACACTGCTGCCTCACAGCTCCAAGGACTCGGGTTCAAATCTGACCTCAGGTAACTGTCTGTGAGGAGTTTGCACGTTCTCCCCGTGTCTGCGTGGGTTTCCTCCGGATGCTCCGGTTTCCTCCCACAGTCCAAAAATGTATAGGTTAGGTGGATTGGCCATGCTAAATTGTCCCTTAGTGTCCAAATGGTTAGATAGGGTTACTGGGATAGGGTGGAGGCGTGGGCTTTAGTAGGGTGCTCTTTGGGGTGCCAGTGTAGACTGTGGGCTGAATGGCCTCCTGCAAACTTCACTGCAAACCACCATCTGCAGTGAGAAGTCAGGAGGTATCGTTGTATTCCAGGATGGTCCTGGAACAATTCGCTGTTTTGGAAGTGGAAAGCAGAACCTGATAGTGTTTTATGTGGTCCATCTAGATCTTGAGGTGAATGGCATTAAGGTTGGAATTTAAGGGAGTGGAGATGAGGGTTGTATCATGGGCAACTGTCAGGGTGAGAGACAGCAATAGGTTTAATGGGGATTAGGCATTGGGGATGGAGGGGAGGTTGCAGGTGAGCAAATCAGTAGCAGCAGAAACTTTGTGACAAAAGGATTGGAGAGTTGGTAATCAGAAAATGCCATTGTAAATGATTTGTGGGGGTATTTTCCTGTGTCGATCCAGAAGGAAGTGGGAACGTGGAGAGGGAAGGAAGATGTGAATGAAGAAGTTTCAAGAAGCCATTACCAAAAGATGGCAAGATGGGGGAAGGTGGGGGGAGGTGTGCAGTGAACTCAGGAAGACAGGGCAGGATGAGTTGAGATGTTAGGGGAAATAGTTGAAGATGAGAAGTGACTAAGTAAAAAGGCTGAGGGAGGAAAGTAGTGAAGATAGCTTGGTTTTCAGATGAGCCATTAGACTAAGGTGCTTACGTGGATGTAAAAGATCACGTAGTACTATTTTTTCAGAGGAACAGGAGTCCTGGATAATATTCATCCATCAGTCAGCATCATATATATATATATATATATATTTATAGGGCGGACTTTTCCATGCAAACTACTGCACGTTTTGTGGCAGCAGAGGTAGCCCACCATTGGCCAGCAGCGGGATCTTCTGGTCCGACTATTGTCAACCTGGTTTTCCATTGAATGCACCCCGAGGTGGGGGATGCACCACCGGTGGGACCAGACTATCATGTCAGTGTCCTCAGTGTAAACGGCTGGAAAATTCCAGACAGATTATCTGGTTATTATCGCATTGCTGTTTGTGGGAATTTAATAATAATAATCTTTATTATTGTCACAAGTAGGCTTACATTAACACTGCAATGAAGTTACTGTGAAAATCCCCTTGTCGCCACATTCTGGTGCCTGTTCGGGTACACAGAGGGAGAATTCAGAATGTCCAATTCACCTAAACACATTTTTCGGGATTTGTGGAAGGAAACCGGAGCACCCGGAGGAAACCCACGCAGACACGGAGAGAACGTGCAGCCTTCGCATAGACAGTGACCCAAGCCAGGACTCAAACCTGGTGCTACCGTGCCACCTGTGCTGTGTGCAGATTGACTGCCATGTTTCCTACATTGTAACAGTGATCACACTTCAAAAAGTACTTCACTGACTGAAACGCACAATGGCATAGTGGTTAGCACTGCTGCCTCACAGCTCCAAGGACTCGGGTTCAAATCTGACCTCAGGTAACTGTCTGTGAGGAGTTTGCACCTTCTCCCCGTGTCTGCGTGGGTTTCCTCCGGATGCTCCGGTTTCCTCCCACAGTCCAAAAATGTATAGGTTAGGTGGATTGGCCATGCTAAATTGTCCCTTAGTGTCCAAATGGTTAGGTAGGGTTACTGGGATAGGGTGGAGGCGTGGGCTTTAGTGGGGTGCTCTTTGGGGTGCCAGTGTAGTCTCTATGGGCTGAATGGCCTCCTTCTGCATTGTAAATTCTATGATTCTATGAAAGCACTTTTGAGACATTTGGTGGTCATGAAAAGTGTGATACAAATGCAAGTATTTCCTTCTTGTTTCTTTTGGTGAAAGATTTGGCACCTTATGGCTGGTAGAAAATGAGGGTTTTAAAGGTATGCTGAGGCAGTGGAACAAGGTAAGATGCTCAAAGAAAGAGGAAGTGCCAGAGACATAGAGAGCAAACCAAGCTGTGATTTGGTGATAAGTGCCATCGTGGAATTTCAGTGGTCTGAATGAGAAAGTTGCGGAAGATGCAGCCAACTACAGAGGCTTTGTTCAGAGAAATGGCATCATAATCAACAGAAATTTCATCAAGGATATGATGTTGATGAAATCATCTGCAATAAATTCATAGATAGCAAACTGTTATGGCTGGTTTAGCTCACTGGGCTAAATCGCTGGCTTTTAAAGCAGGCCAGCAGCACGGTTCGATTCCCGTACCAGCCTCCCCGGACAGGCGCCGGAATGTGGCGACTAGGGGCTTTTCACAGTAACTTCATTGAAGCTTATTCGTGACAATAAGCGATTTTCATTTCATTTCATTTTTTTCCTTTTACGAGTAAATTCTGCAAAGATGTCTGGGGACCAATAAGGATAGATGATCCATTGGCAGAGGCCACAGGCTGAGCACTTGGGTGCTTAAATGGGATGGGAAAGATGTTGGTAAGATACACTCCACAACAACTTTCCAAGGCTCCACCGACAGCACTTGCAAACCCATGACCTCTACCACCCAGAGGGACAAGAGCAGCAGGCAAATGGGTACACCAACATGTTTCACTTCAAGTTACACATATCCTGATTTGGAACTACATTGCTGTTCCTTCCTTGTTTCTGGATAAAAAATCCTGTGCCTCCCTCCCTAACAGCATTGTGGGTTGCAGTGCTTCAAGAAGATGACATATCTCAAGAGCAATTAGAGCTGGGCAGAAGTATTGCCCTTGCCAGTGACATTCACATCCATAGAATTTTAAAAAGGTTAGTCCTTAGCAGGTGCACTGGCTGTGAAAGTTGGTGAAAGAGTACAATGAGGTAGATGAATGCACAGGTACATGTACCACAGGTATTGGAAACATTGTGGTTTCTGTCATCAGAAAGTCACAGCCAGAGTGCCCATTGAAGCTCCAATGAAGGTGGCACCATGCATCAAGTCTCCATCGTCTCCTCAGCCCGCCTAGCATACATAGACACTGTGATGATTTGATTGTACTGATCTTTTTTCTTCCTTCCGAAGGAGCAACTGCCACCCCTAAGGATCTCCCTTAAGCTCCAGGAAGACATCGCTCCTGCACCAGTGTCACATCCTCTCTCAGAAATGGATACCAGATTGGATAATCACACATCGGTGGGTATTACATCGTCGCCTCCATGAGTAATGCATGGTGGTGATGGCACATCACACTCACTTGAAGATGTAACAAAGGCAGAGAGGTCCCAAGGCACTGACAGTGGGAGCTCTGCTGGACACCAGGACCATGCTGAATCTGAGGCAGCTGGCGAACCTCTGCAGACATCTATCAGGTGGTAGATTCTGGATGTCCAGTGGGATCTGTGGGGAGATCTAGATGTCCAGTGGGATGCGCTGGGAGATCTGGCAGAGATCCATGAGGGTCTGTGTGCCGTGACATCCGTAATTGAGTCCATGCCGAACATGAGCACTGCGTTAATCTGAGCACCGAGTGCACGTCCACCTCTGTTGAGAGAGTGGCCACCCTCAGCGGTTCCAGGGATTTTGCTCAGACCTGCAAAGCAGTACACCGGCTATTAAGAAATGGATGACTTACCTACTCTCTCTGCGTGGTGTTCATCCATCAAACAGTGAGCAGAGAAATGCCGACACACCTCTTTCTGGTGGACGAGCTGCGTGTCATCTCTTTGGGCTCCTTTCGGTATACTCCGGATGAGGGCACTGGCTCCTTTGCCCCTCTAACAGTGGCCGCTGCATCTGGCAATGCTGCAACATCTGAGGAGTGCCCAGCCATGGGGCTGGATGCTCCCTCCCAGCCAGAGCCAACTCGGGCTCCACTGGCCAGAGGACATCCGCCAAGGTCACCATGGCCACCAGGTCAACAAAATCAGCGGGCTACCAGCTGGGGTGGGGGGCGGGCACCTGATCTAATACCCACAGGTGTAAGTTGAAAGCACCTTAAGCACAACAGGGGGTGTCATGGGTGATATTATTTGTATTCATTTATGTTAGGTTTGGAATACTCATTTGCTCTTTTGTGTTAATGTGAGGTCATATAAACATTTTCTTTAATTCAATGGGCTGGGTTGGATGCATGTTTTATACATTGGAAAGATGTTGCACAGGCTTGTCAGCTGAGTGCTTTGTGTGGTGCAGCATTTCTGCATTAGGTTCTGATGGGAAGTTTTATTGTGAATGAGACAATGCCATTGGATTGAGTCGGTCTCCATTTCTTGTATACCGAGCCAACGGTTCGCGATATCAGTGCATCCCTTGCGCCCCTACCCCCCCACTGAATGTTCCTTTCTTTGCCTTGACCCATCAAATGGGGCCATCAGCCACCTCTTCAAGAGATAGGCCTTGTCACCCAGGAGCCATCCATCAAACCTTGCAGGAGCCAGACAGCCTTGGTACCTGGGAGTGCTGCAAGATGTAGGAATTGTGTGAGCTCCCTGGATAATGGGCAAAGATTTTCAGAATCTGTGTGCTGTGGTCACAATTTGCATATTCATCGAGTGGTACCCCTTCCTGTTGATGAAAACCCCCGGCTCTCCTGGCATCCTGATGGCCGCATGCGTGTGGTCAATAACACTCTGGATGCAGAGAAACACAGCAGTCGCCACAAAACCTCGTGCTCACTCCGCCTGGCTGCTTCGTCTGTCCGGTAGTGTATGAAAGTATGGGCATGTCTGAAGATGGCATTGGTCACTAGCTTGACACAACTGTGCAGCTATTTGAGACATACTTCACAGATCCCCCACTGAGCCCTGAGATGAACCACAGGCATAAACGTTGCAGACCACTGTAACCTTTGCTGGCACTTGCATCGGGTGACACTCCCACGCAATTGGAGACGGTTTCGTGACCTATCAGCCAGGATTCTCTGCTACAAGTCCTCCCCGCTACCACTGCTAGCGAGGACAGAGAATTTGGTGCTCAGCCAAATCTCCCATTCACTCCAGCGGGACTGGAGAATCCCAATTCCGTGATCGGATGGAGAATCCCACCTATCATGTCACAAATGGATGTCACTATGTCCCTGGAGAGGTGTAGTCCCCTCCGGCACTGCAGCTCGGACATTTGGAGGTAGTGGGTGCGCTGCTTGTTTGCCTTCATCGCTGGGTAGTTGCACCTCCAGCCTCCTCTTAGAGGACTCTGCCTGGGATGCTGCCTGCACTCACCTTCCCTCCTTCACTCCTGCCCCTCTCTTCCAAATCAGAGGAGGTCCCACCAGCAGAGTACACTATCCCCATTGGATCAGAAGCAGAGGATCAGTGCCTTGCAAATGGTGGCACTCAGTCCTCCAATCCTCAGAAAAATCTTCCATGGGGTCCTGAAATGGATCACGCAGGTCCATTTATTAAATTTGCATATCTTTCATCTAATACCAAGCATTCAACTGCAAGAGACACACAACACTAGCGTTATTTAAGGCAACAGATCCCAAATTGCAGGTAAGGTAATTTTAAAGAAATTCTGCTATTTCCAAGGGTCCAGAGATGTGCTGGAGTGTTTCAGAAAGCCTGGTCAGTTCCTAGATTTAGGAGACTGTGCAGCTGGATAGAGCAGAGAGCACAGAGGGATAGATGACCTGTCCACACAAAGGCTATAACAGGTATGGGGCCTGTAGAAGTAGTGCCTCTTGTCTAAAATGGCAAATACAAGCACTATATACTTTTTAATAAACAACTGTTGAATTGACAAAAGGCGGATCTGCTATTTATACTCTTTAAATAAAACCAATAATTTAAACAAAACAACCCCGACACAACCCCAAGACACTAACTAAAATAAATGACCAAAAATAAATACACTCATTAAATCAAAATGACATTCCCAAATGCGATGATGTATCCAAGCCCAGCAGTGCTCCCAGCAGTTGCAGAAGGAACAGGCACTATATGTGTGAGTGCTGATAAAAATTAATCAGTTTAAAATTGGACATAGTACACAATTTTGCACCTTTAGTGTTGATTACCGTAACATGAATGTGCCTGGAGGCACCTGCAGGTTTATCACACAAGTGCTGATTACACCCATTGGGGCAGTGTAGATTCTTGTAAAGGAAATCCAGAGGTAGGTCCTGTTCCTGCTAGGGGGGAGGGGATACCATCTTGCCATCCCCCCCCCATCACGCTTTCTCTCCTGCAGTAGCTAATGATGCTCTGCCTGACCTCGTCCTCCTGTTATTCTTTGCCCAGAACAAGGGAGACACTTAGCAAGATGCCCATGTGCAAGCACTGCGATGATTCTGAAATGGTACCTAATAAGATGGCATTGAATTGTGCTTACTATGGTGGGTAAACTTATCATGAATGTTTGTGAAGTTTTGGCAGTGTCTTAGAAAGTCTCCTGTTATACTTCAAAGGGTCCTTTTCACAACAATGCTCACAATGGCAACGACCATGAGATGGTGAACGTCTTTTTAAGTATTGCTTGAAATCAAAATCTATGCGATGTTTACTTCTGAATAGCTGGTTTCTGTTAATAGAGGGCATTAGTTTGAGCACCAGCCACCACAATACCATGTGTCCTCTTTAATGAGTGTTGATGGCCACTTTAAGTAGCAATCAGTTCTTTAATGAACCTTTAGGTGGCCATTAAAAGATGCAAGTTTCAGTTTCTGCGGTAAAATGGCACCTTTCAGGAAACGTGGTCTAATCTAGCGTGTCAGCTCAAATCTCCACTGTCGCCACATCAGAGGTTCATTCGCACCTGAACGAGTTTCCAAATATTGTCCCGATATATTTTATCAGCACAAAGCTCCAGTTTTGGAAGTTCTTCCTTTCCCTCTCATGGAAATGTGTTGAATCTGCACATGAACTAATTTGTCCACTATTGTTTGCTGCTTGTTCTGCTCACAGTGTTTGATGCCAATCCACCTGGCTAGAACCCAACTCACTGAAATGAACGTCTCCTCAAATAAACACCCTTACATTTGATTTTTCCTCATCCCTTTCCTTAATCACTAAATCTGACAATCACTCTCCCATTAAAATATGCTCCACTTGCCCCACTGCACTTGCAGAATCAGGTCCAGCACTACTTCCACCTTCACTGGGCTGGAAACAAATGAGTCAAGATCGTTCCATTGTACAACTTCAGGAATTTCTCTCCCCCCATCTACTTATTCTGACTGCATTGGGAGAATTAAAATCTCCCAATATCACCAATTGAAAGTTTTTGTACATTCTTGCCAATTTGCTCTCCTACTTCCCATTATTTGCTGGCTGACAGTATAAATCCAATAGCATAACAAATCCTCAAACCAAACAGATTCTATCTTTTAACCCTCAGATTCTTCAACCCTTTCCAGTGATGTAACAGATCAACCATTCTACGACCCCTCCTTTTTTTCTCCTTCCCTCTTTCCTGAATACTATGTCACCACAAATATTATCTTCCCAGTGCTCACTTTCTTTGAATCAGGTCTCCAGTATGGACACTATGGGCAGAATCTTCTGATAAGTGCTGGTTTCAGTGAAAAAACTGGCGGGTAGCTCTCCTGCTGCACAGCCGGGTTTTCTCCCCACATTGTCTGGCACTCTGTGCACGGAGAATCTGTGGGGCATAGTTTACAACGTCATTTGGGCGGTCTGAGGCCTCATAGAGCTGGCAACGTCAGCTCCACAGAAAATGGGGCGCTATCTTTAGAGGGCACACCAAACTGCATTGAAACCCCACACCCTGCCCATCAACACGAGGGATCCCACCAGAAGCATCGGGTCAACCCCCACATGCATAAGGGGAACCCACTCAATGGGGGTCCCCAGAGATCCTGCCTCTGGCAGTACCAGGTGCGAGGGTGGAACTGCCAGGGTGCAGTGCCGGGCAATTCCCGGACACGTGCCTGTCCCGCCGGGGGGCTATACTTATCGAAGCCATTGTAAAGGGGAATCCCTTACCTGGGGGGAACATATGGTGGGGAAGCCCTTTAAATATATTTAAATTTATGTAAATGTATTTGAAGGAGGTTCCCGCCCAGAATGAAACTTTAGAGAGGAGAATAGGTGGGATCCTCATTGCATCACCAGTGAGGGATAGGGAACATCCGGGATTGAGATCTCGCCGATGCGATTCTTTTCCCGTGGTCTCACCAGCTGAAAATCCCACCTTTATCATAGTTCCATTTAGTAAATTGTGACTCACCAATCTGATACTCCACATTTCAGACATTTAACACACGGTGCACAATTGAACGGCCAAGCTGCCCTGTAAAGTAGCACATCGCAGTGCAACATGGCCGATAGAAGCTGAGAGACCCCTGGCACTGCTGGTGCATCCCATGTACCCTGGCACTGCCAGTCTGGCACCCTGGCATTGCCAAGGTGCCCAGGTGTCACGGCCAGCTGGCAGGAGAACTGCCAGGGTACCAGGTTGGCATTGACAAGGTACCAAGCTGGCATTTGTCAAGTGGTGGCGATCGGTCCGGGGTGCCCAGTACAGGTGTTTGGGGGGGGGGGGGGTGCACAGGGGCACCTGGGGACCCCCCTCATAGTGCGTTGGGGCTGGGAGGAGAGTCAGGTTCATGTCGGGAGCTCCAGAGATCGGGGCACCATTTAAAAATGGCATCCGAATCTCTCACTACGCTGAAGAGATCTGGTGAGTGGAGATCCTCAGTGCAGAAAACTGGGCTATGTGCAGCCTCTGCCATGCATTCCCCGCTGTGGCCCCCTATCAAGCCTGAGTAACGTTTAAAAGTGTTGTGTTTCTCAGTGCTGCAAGCGCCAGGCAACACGTGGCTAAACTCACCTGCTATGGGACTTAGTTCCCATCGAGGTAAAATGCGCCCACGCACTCCAAACCCTAGCGTTTTCTGCCTGATGCCTCCTTTCTCTGAAATGCTCTTTATTCAATTGTTGCTGGTCTCACCCAGTTCTCTACATGCCTTGTTACTCCTCTCTAAAATTTCATCTAGATTGCCTTACCCCTGTCAAATTGCTCTTGAATCAATTTATGTGCCAACTCCAGTGATACTGCAGCCAGACTTTCAAAGCAGAAAACAGTGCAATACAGCTTTGCAGCCTTCCTGGAAGTTCATTCTGTGCATTGCAGCATTTCAATTCCACCATTTGTTTAACGTTAGACGGCAGGACAAAAAACAGAAACTGAGGTGTTCACCTGAGCTGGCACACCATGCACCCACATCAAAGTGTGACAGTGACAACTGAGTTGGACTGGTCATGGAGCCATAATATGTGGCACTTGCTTATCAAAGCAAATCATCTATGGAGAGCTTGAATCTGGGATAATTTCTCATGACGGTCAAAGGAAGCAATACAAGGACACGCAGGTCTTTGCTCAGGAATTTTGATATTGACTTTGAGTTCTGGAAGGAGCTTGCTTGGGATTGTCAGACCTGGTGTGGTTGCTGTGGCCTCCTTCAAAGGCAAGAGCATCTCTGAAGCAAAGAGAAAACACAAGCAGAGGAAGTCCAGAGCCAGCAACTCGTCCTGAACTCAATCATCTTTGGTATCCTGACCTTTTTGCAGCACAACCTTCTGGTCATCCTCACCTCGAAGAGAGAACAAAAGGAAACTTTGAAATGTTAAGAACATAAGAAAATAATAAATAGGAGCAAGAGTAGAACATCCAACAAGATCATAGGAAATCTTTGGCTTTAACTCCACTTTCCCACCCACTCCCCGTATCCCTTGATTCCTTGAGACCTAAATACCTGGGCGGGATAAAAATCTGGTACGGCCCGCCGTCGGGATTCTCCATTTCTCCGGCTGGTAAATGGGGTTTCCCATTGTGGGCAGCCCCACGCCGTCGGGAAACCCCCAGGCTGCCAGTAAAACGGAACATCCTGCCGGCGAATTCAGCCCCCTAATCTATCTCAGTCTTAAATATATTCAATAATGGAGCATCCACAACACTCAAGGGTAGAGAGTTCCAAGGATTCACAACACCTGGAGTGAAGAACCCCCCCCCCCCCGGCCCCCCGAGACTCTGCCAGTCTTCTGGATTCTGCTTTCGGGAGAAACAACTTCAGTGTCTACTTTGTTTCAATGAAATTGCATCTCGTTCTTCTGAACGTATCAAAGTACAGGTCCAATCTACTCAGCTTCTCATTATTGGACAACCACACCAGGAATACAGGGCGTGATTCTCCGCACCCGGGAGAAATCGTGAGGCTGGCGTCAAAAACGGGTGGGTTTGACGCCAGCCTCCGCCCCCCCCCCGACCGGGAACCGATTCTGGTCCCCGGTCGGGGCTAGCATCCCGCGGCCGTGAACTCCGGCATCGCGGGCTTAACAAATTTCGTTAAGCCCGCTAGCCAGAGTTTGCGACGGCTGACACGTCAGATGACGTCAGCCGCGCATGCGCGGATTGGACGACTCCAACCCGCGTATGCGCGGATGACGTCATCACGCATTTGCGTGAAACCCGCGCATGCGCGGGCCAGTATGCCCCTCAGCCGCCCCGCGAATGGATACAGCGGGGCGGCGGAAGGATAAAGAGTGCGCGGGGTAAGTACCCGCTGCCCGCGATTGGTGCCCACCGATCGCGGGCCCATGGCACCCTTGGCACGGCCGTGGTACTGCCGTGCCAATCGGTGCCATGGTTCCTCAGATCGGGACTTTACGGCCGTTTTTACGAACGGTCAGACCAGGTGTGTTTGATGTTCATAAAAACGGTCGTAAAGGCCTTGGAATTCGGCCCATCGGCCAGTTGAGAATCGCTGCTCGCCGTAAAAAAACGGCGGGCAGCGATTCGTGTCGGGAGGCGGGCGTGGGGGGGGGGGGGGAGAATAGCAGGAGGGCGTCAGGCCAGCGTGGCCGTAAAAATTTACGCCGCCTGCTATTCTCCGCACCGTCGTGAGTGCGGAGAATTGCGCCCACAATTCTCCCTATGCAAGTGTAATCTGCCTTAAGGACAGAGACCAAAAATTTGCTCAGTCCTCCACATGTGGTCTTACCCAAGCTCTGTAAAATTGTAGGAAAATGTGCTTTGCACTGCAATCTGCAAAGGCCAACAAACCTTCCTAACTGTTTGCTATAACTGCATGCTAACTTTGTGTGTTCCTTGTAACGAGTACACCCAATCCCCTCTGAACATCAACATTTACAAATTTCACAACTTTAAAAACCATTATGACTAACAATGTGAATAGCTTCACCCTTCTCCATATTCTATTCCATCTGCCATCTCGCTGTCCACTCAGTTAACCTGTCCATCTTGCTTTGCAACTCCTTTGTATCATCCGAACAGCTTAGATCCCCCTAGCTTTGTAGTGTCAGAAAATATTACTCTCGGTCTCTTCATCTAAGTCATTATTACAGATTGTAAATAACGGAGGCCCCAGCACTGATCCTTGCAGAACTCCACTAGTAACAGCCTGACAACTTTAAAATGCTTGGTTTCTGTTTGTTAATCAATCCTCTTTCCATGCTCTTTTTAAAAAAAAATCCCTACAGTGCAGAAGGAGGCCCTTTGACCCATCGAGTCTACACCAACCCTCTGAATGAGTATTCTATCTAGGCCCACTCCCTCGCACTATCCCCATAACCCCACCTATATGCATATCTTTAGATACTAAGGGGAAATTCAGCATGACCAATCCACCTAACCTGCACATCTTTGGACTGTGGAAGGAAACCCATCCAGATACTGGGAGAAAGTGCAAACTCCACACAAATAATCACCTGAGGCCGGAATTGAACCCGGGTCCCTGGCACTGTGAGGCATCAGTGCTAACCATTGTGCCGCCATGTTGCCCCATATATTACCACCAACTTCAATGGCCCTTATCTTATGTACTAACTTTTTGTGTGACAATTTATCAAAAACCTTTTGGAAATCAAAATATACAACATCTATTGGTTCCCCTTTATCTATCCTACTAGTTAAATTCTCAAAGAACTGTAATAAATCTCTCAAGCACAATTTCCCTCTTGTAAAATTATGTTGACTTTTTCTGATCATAGTAATTGTATTGTTAAGACTTTCTGTGGCTGATGTCAGGCTAACTGGCTGATATTTCCTGGTTTTCTCTTTCCCTCCTTTCTTGAATAGCAATATTACATTTGCTAAGAACAAAGAATAGTACAGCACATTATGTTAAGTAATGGGTTAAGAGCCATTGCAATTAGTTGTCTCATTTATGTTAAGTGTTCAATGATTGTCTCATTTATGTTAAGTGTTCAATGATTGACACTGATATGTAAAGGGGCTTCAGGTGGACTCTGGGGCTTGTAATGATCTGTAGAGTTCTGAGCAGAGTGAGTTTGAACCATTAAAGGTGTGTTGGTGAAAAAGGAGCTGAACTCTTGCCTCTTCATACCACAGCGTCTAGTACATGTTAGCACATTAACAAGCCCTTCTGCCCTTCAAGCCTGCGCCGATCATGCTGCCTGTCGAAACTAAAACCTTTTTCACTTCTGGGTCCATATCACTCTATTCCTATCCTATTCATGAATTTGTCAAGATGCCTCTTAATCATCACTATCGTACCTGCTTCCACCACCTCCTCTGGCAACGAGTTCCAGGCACTCACCACCCTCTGTGTAAAAAAAACGTCTCTTCTAAAATTTGCCCCTCATACCTTAAACCTATGTCCCCTAGTAATTGACTTTTCCACCCTGGGAAAAAGCTTCTGTCTATCAACCCCGTCCATGCCAGACATAATTTTGGAAACCTCGAACAGGTCATTCCTCAACCTCTATCGTTCCAGTGAAAACAATCTGTTTATCAAACCTCTCCTCATAGCTAATGCCTTCCAGACCAGGCAACACCCTGGTTTGTATTCTTCTGTACTCTCTCCAAAGCCTCAACATTCTTCTGGTAATGTTGTGTACAATATTCCAAGTGTAGCCTAACTAAGGTACAGCTGCAGCATGACTTGCCAATTTTTAGACTCAGTGTCCCAAGCATGCCGTATGCCTTCTTGACTACTTTATCCACTTATATTGCCACTTTCAGTGACCTGTGGACCTGTACACACAGATCTCTCTGCCTGTCAATACTCTTAAGGGTTCTGTCATTTACTGTATACTTCCCAACTGTATTAAACATTCCAAAAGGCATTACCTCACATTTGTTCGGTTATGTGAGGTTACGAAGAATCCAACATGAGTTTGTCAAGTCAAACAGAAAATAACTTGATTTACAAGGATACGGCCACAGGGCCAGTAGTTCACTACTAGTTTCTTCTCTAGCCTGTACCCCACACAGGTCATCTCTATTTATACAGCTGCACCACTAATGGTTGCGCCCCCCCCCCCCCTCATTGGGGAGTTCATATTCCCTAAGTAAGATGGGGTAACCAATTGTCCCCAGCCAATAGGATCCGGGCAGGTTATGATATTCAGATTAAAGTCCATCTGTTATTTCCCAGCCCAAGTCTCCAACCGATTTATATCCTGCTGTATCCTCTGACAGTCCTCATCATTTTATGCAACTCCATCGGCTTTTGTGTTGTCTGCAAACTTAATAATCAGACAAATTACACTTTCCTCCAAATCATTTATATGTACTACAAAAAGCAAAGCTCCCAGCATTAATCCCTGCGGAACACCACTCGTCACAACCCTCCATTCAGAAAAGCACCCTTCCACTGCTACCGTCTGTCTTCTATGATCGAGCCAGTTCTGTCCCCATCTTTTCAGCTTACCTCTGATCCCATATGACTTCAACTTCTGCACCAGTCTGCCATGAGAGACCTTGCTAAAAATTGCCTTACTGGAGTCCATGTAGACAACATCCACTGTCCACTGCCCTACCTTCATTAACTATCTCACCTTCACAAAACCATGCTGCCTCTCGCAAATAAGTCCATTTGTTTCTAAGTGGAAGTAAATCCTTTTCGGATGAATCCTCTCCAGTAATTTTCCTACCACTGACGTAAAGCTCACCAGCCTGTAATTTCCTGGATTATCCTTGCGACCCATTTTAAACAAAGGAACAACATTAGCTATTCTCCAGTCCTCTGGGACCTCACCTGTAGTCAATGAGGATACAAAGGCTTCTGTCAAGGCCCCAACAATTTCCTCCCTCAGTATTCTGCGATGGTGATAAACAGGATAGATTGAAGCTTCCAAGGCATCACAATTCTCTTCCAATCTCCTCTCTGGCTGACAAACAGTCCCTGCTTCAAGGGAAGGAGATTATTGGGATGGATTATTCAGAGATAGTCAGCCTATATGCTTCCCTGTCCCCCCCCCCCCCCCAACCAATTTACATTTTACCGCTTCAACAGAAATACAGGAAGATCAGTCAGCAACATGGCCCCACAGACTCCAACAACAAGAGATTTTTGGCAATGAGTTTCTCAGAAGCCCGAAGCAGAGATATTCAGAAGCTTTCCACCAACTCTATTCAAGTAGTGATAGCACCTCATAGGATGAAAGCTACTAAAACAGGGGTGGGCAAACTACGGCCCGCGGGCCGCATGCGGCCTGACAAAGGTTTTTATGCCAGCGGCTTTTCAAAAATGCCGGTTATGATTCCGGGCACCTCATTGGCGGGCCGCATAAAAACGCGCGTAGTGGGGTGGATAAGTGGGGCTGTCTCATTGGTCGGTTTAGTTGGGTGTGCGACCAATAGGAGTCCAGGTTACAAACAATAAGCCTTATTATTGTTTGTAACCTGGACTCCTATTGGTCGCACACCCAACTAAGCCGACCAATAAGGCAGCCCCACTCAGCCACCCCACTACGCGAGTTTTTATCGTTGACTCGGCCAGGCTGTGCTTCTGTCAGTGTTAAGGATCAGCACAAGCAACTTGACACCTGATTTCAACAAACTGGTAAATGATTGCAGTCAGATGCATCATTCTCATTGACATTGTTCTGTTACTTACTGAGTTACTTTGTTTTTCAAATAAATGTGCTTTTCTTTCTTTTATTTTGGCTATTTTAAATATTAATTATTTTACTTAATACACTATGCGGCCCTTTAAAATTGTGAATTTCTGAATATGGCCCTTGCACGGAAAAGTTTGCCCACCCCTGTGCTAAAAGGATCACTTCACATTCAAATCTGCATGAATTAACTTCTTACGGCTGGATTTTTGGTGTACATAAAAACTTTCTCACCGCTGTAATTTTCATGTGCTCTCTGTTTTCAAGTTTAATGTTAAAATTATGGAAGTTGTTCATATTTTTCAAGATAACAAGTTGAAGAATTGTAAAGCAATGGAGCAAAATTTGTCAGACTGTTGTAAGACTTTGGGGCAGCATGGTAGCACACGTGGCTAGCACTGTGGCTTCACGAGGGTCCCAGGTTCGATTCCCCGCTGGGTCACTGTCTGTGCGGGATCTGCACATTCTCCCCGTGTCTGCGTGGGTTTCCTCCGGGTGCTCCGGTTTCTTCCCACAGTCCAAAGACGTGTAGGTTAGGTGGATTGGCCATGATAAATTGCCCTTAAGTGTCCAAAAAGGTTGGGAGGGGGTATTGGGTTATGGGGATAGGGTGAAAGTGAAGGCTTAACTGGGTCAGTGCAGACTTGATGGGCCGAATGGCCTCTTACTGCACTGTATGTTCCATGTATCTATGTTAATGTAAGGTGGCCAGAAGTGCGTGTGGAGTGAGAAACCTCTGGGCCAAGTGCAGATGTGAAAGGACTCCTTGCATTTTGGGCTGCAAGGTACGATGCACAATGCATCCATGTCCTCCATCTTCCTCCTTAACACTTTCATCATTCTACGCCACCAATTGTGAATTGATGTTCTGTCAAAAGCAATATGCCACAATTATTGCTTGGCAAGTGGTCCTGTATGGTGCATTTCGCGATAATGTGTTGTATGCATTCTGCTGTTGGGTAATGGGGTTCAGCTATGGTAGGATGTGGTATCTTTAGTCCTCAACCAACCACCCTGTAAGATTGGTGCCAGGTTGAACCATAGGGTAGAGGGGTTGCATGTGAGCAGAACAATCATGGAGATAAAACCCTTGCAAACAACAAAGGTTCCTGTCTGGGAAGTGGGTGCCCTAATGGCTACGAGTGTCTTTGACATTCTGCACTTATGGAAAACCATCCAGAGCTCCAAACTCATATATTCTGTCAAATTTATAACAGTTGTGAAGGAGACATTATGAGTGGCCACGGCGGCATGTTGGCACAGTGGTTAGCACTGCTGCCTAATGGCGCCAGGGACCCGGTTCAATTCCAGTCTCGGGTGACTGTCTGTGTGGAGTTTGCACTTTCTCCCCATATTTGCATGGGTTTCCTCCGGGTGCTCCGGTTTCCTCCCACAATCCAAAGATGTGCTGTTATGAAATGAAAATCGCTTATTGTCACGAGTAGGCTTCAATGAAGTTACTGTGAAAAGCCCCTAGTCGCCACATTCCGGCGCCTGTCCGGGGAGGCTGGTACGGGAATCGAACCGTGCTGCTGGCCTGCTTGGTCTGCTTTAAAAGCCAGCGATTTAGCCGAGCTAAACCAGCCAGGTGGATTTGCCATGATAAAATTGCCCCTTAGTGTCCAAGGATCAGCAGGTTAGGTGGGGTTATGGCATTAGGGAAGGGTAGTGGGGTCTCAGACTCGATGGGCTGAATGGACTTCTTCTGTACTGTAGGAATTCTATGATTTGATGAATATATCGGTGACTTGTCTGATGTCTTTAGTGGTAACTGACCACAATACCCTTAGTATCCTATGCCGCCAGCCTGCAAAGAGTCAGATGTAAGGAGTTTGCTGTCATGACATGACCGTCTTGTCCAGCAGCCAGGAATTCATCTTGTAGGAGGCTGCACAGGGTCGTGACCACCTGCTTCTTAGACAGGTTCGAGCCTGTCTCGGTACACTCTGTAACAATTTATTCAGATCAAGTCCCCTCCGCTTTCACCACACTGGTCCGTCAGCACTCAAACCCACCAAGTTATCCTTGGCAACCTGTGTGAAACATAGACCTCACTTATTAAAATCACATTGATGACTGCATTACAGAATCATCAAATGGGTTACCGCAGTGAAGGAGACCAATTGGCCAGCCGTATCTGTGCCCACTCTCTGCAAGAGCTACTCAGCAAGCCTCATCCCCCCCCCCCCCTCCCCGCCCCCCCCCCCCCCCTCCTCCCCATAGGCCTGCTATTTTCTCTCTTCAGACATTCATCTAATTGCCTTTCGAAAGGCACAATTGAATCTACCTTCACTACACCCTCAGGCAGCACATTCCAGATCCTTACCACTTACTTGCATAGAAAATAAATTCACATCTGTAGGATCCCCATTTCTATATATTTATGGACATAATTCATATATTTTCAAACTCTCGATAGCAAGAGACATATCAATGCCGTAACATGCAGCCGTGTATTGGATTGTGGCAGATTGGAGGCAGGCTCAACATTTTGGGCCTTTTCACCCCTTGTTTGATCCTTTTGTGCCTGGAGTGAGGGCTGGAGTGGGTTTGGGTTAGTGGGAACGGGAAGGAAAATATAGCTTACAATTGAGCCCTTTATTTTAAGCCAGGGCAGGTTTGTGTCAATCACAGGCTGATTTCCTCTGATTTCAATTGGTGTAAACAGGGCAAGGGGAGCCATTAAAATGTTTTAAAAATAACTTCTTTACTCCTCTGATCGTGTTGCCTTCTCACAACACCAAATCTTAACCTGCTTTTGCTCACCCCCCCCCCCCCCCCTCCCCGCCCCCTCCACTGCAAAAATAAAGGCCCTTGCCTGTTAGGGGTTGTTTATAAGAATCGGTACAAGTTTGTATCAGTCAGGATATGTTTCTGTCAGTCTAGGCAAGTCGCTGCTTCCATCACAATTTATGGGGATTTGGCACTTTAAATTCTCCCCATTAAATGGGTGGTTCTGTTCCCATTATCTTCTTGCTTCAGGGTCCCATCTATTATGTGGGTGATTCATTGGAACTACAGGCCATGGAAGAACACGGAGGGGAGAGAAGTAATTTAAACAAGAATGAAAGGAAGGCAAAGATCCAGAAACAATTTAGGAAGTGGAGATAGGAAATTAACACAGTAGGAAGAGGAGGGCGGCGGGGGGGGGGGGGGACTGTGAGCTAGAATGGGTAGAAGACGGAATGTGATTCAAAATAAGAAGGGTTGGAATGTGAAAGAGCATGGGACAAAGGGAAGGAGTGTGAAGCAGAATAGGGAAAAAAGAATGAGAAACTGAATCTAAATTGGTGGGGGTGGGGGCGGGGAAAGAGTATACACATCTCCAGTATATTATCTTCCGTAATCTCCACTAGTTGCAAAAATGTAGAGAAATGGTTAATTATGTTACTTTCGCCTTTATTTATTGGCATAGATGTTACCCATGTTAGGGGAAATTAATAGATTTAGTAAAAGGAGGATTAGAGCTAATACCCGTGCATTAAAGTAAATGCCACATGCTAGTTAAATACTTTGCATACCAGTGAACTTTGTCCACATCCAAAGATCTGAGATGAGCAAGAATCCTCCAGCAAAGCCTTGGTTGTTTACATCAGGGCAGATAGTACCCATCTAGGAAAGGATAAAGGACCTGTTTCTGGGTGCAGGTTTAACAATAAACCCGTGTTGACAAGATTGGATATTAAACAATTAACATTGTGTATCTGTGACTTGGTGTATGTTGTATTGGAGACGTGTGCTGCTTTGGGCGTGCCTTTGGGCAGTGCATTCCATGCTAAATCATGAATAAACAATTGTAACCTGTATCCGAGTCTCCTGTGGTTCGTTCATAGAAGTCTACCAAAACTTCCAAAAGGTATAAAACATCATGGCCGGAATTCCCCAGTCATCGGGATTCACTTTTTCCGCTGGCAGCGCACCCTTGCCAGTGGGTTCCCCAGCGGCACAGGGTGGATAGAATGCAAAATCCCATTGACAAGTGGCGAGAGTACAAAATCCCAGCACCAGCGAATGAAGTGCCACCGAGAAACTTGCAACTGGAGAACCGGAGAACCCAGCTCCATAATTCCTCTTCAACAAAATTAGATGTGGCCACTTGACAGATATTTAATCACTGTGCACAATGGGCACAATCATTTTCTGATCAATGATGGCGTGTGCACCTCTCAAGTCTTCCGGCCAATTGCACAGATTCATAAAATTACCTGAGAAAGTTTTTTTAAGGAGTTGCAATATTTTCCCAAACTTGAGACTAATTGGGCGGGATTCTCCCAACGGGCGGCTAAGTGCCGACGCCGGAGTGAAAACGGGAATGTTTTACTCTGGCGTCAGCGCCCGTCCCGGGACCCCATTTTGCGGCCCACAGGGGGCTAGGACGGTGCTGGAGCAGCCTCCGCCGCCCCAGCTGCCGATCCAGCCTAAACCTGGTTCCCTTACTTAAGAAAATATATTTGCATTATAAGTAGTTCAGAGAAGGTTCACTCGACTGATTCCTGGGATGAAGGAGTTACCTTCTGCGAAAAGTTTGGACAGGTTGGGCCTATAACCATTGAACTTTGGAAGACTGAGAGGTGAACTCACTGAAACAAAATCCAGAGGGGCCTTGACAGGGTGGGGATTGAGAGGATGTTTCTCTTATGGGAGAGACCTGGGCCGGAATTCTCCAGCCGTTGGGATTCTCTTTTCCTGCTGGTAGAACACCCCAGTTCCCCAGCAGAATGGGGAGGCTTCAATGGGAAATCTCATTGACAAGCAGCGGGAAGAGAGAATCCCACCACCAGAACTAGGAAATATAGTTAAAAAATAAGGGGTCCCCTATTTAAGTTGGAGATGAAGAAAGAGAACGGGTGGGATTCTCCGTCGCACCGGCCCCGTTTTGCAGTGCGGCGCGCCCCCGTCGGCAGTGGGATCCTCCGTTCCGGGATCCAGCCAATGGGGTTTCCCATTGTGGCCATCCCACGCTACCGGGAAACCCGTGGGCATGCGTCCGCTGCCGGCAAAGCAGAGAATCCCGCCAATGGAGAATCCTGCTGAACATTTTTTCTCTCAGAAGGTTATTACTCTGTGGAATTCACGTCCCCAGAGACGGAAGAGTCATTGAATATTTTTGAGCTAGATAAATTCTCGATTGATGAGGGAGGAGATGTAAAGAGGAAAATAGAATGGAGGCCAGGCTAAGATCAGCCATGACCTTATCCAATGGTGGAACAGGCTTGGGTGCAGGCAAATGTTCTACTCCTTCCCCAAATTCATATGTCGGGATGTCCGTATGTTTGTATGCCATTTATGTTTCTCAGTGATAAATAAATTGAGGTTCACAAAAGCTGGCGATATAAAAATTTATTTTTATGAAAATATAAAATTTCATATCTTACACTACAAAAACATGTACACAAACAAAATACAGACAGTGTCAGGATACTGTTCATAAAATAAATAAAGCATGCTAAGGTTGTTATTAAGGTTTCAGCTAGTTGTAAACAACTCAAAGCAAAATGTCAGCTTAACAGCATGTGCGATTACTTGTTACTCAGTAAATACAAGCTTCAAAAGCTGCTGATTGGATCACTAGGCTTCTACTATAAGTTGCTTTGCTATATGAGAAATGGAGTTTCTTTCCCCTAAATTGTCTTAGCTTACACATTACCTACAAAAGCATTCCATGTTCCTTTAGAAATCCCTATCTGCTTCCAAATAACTTATGATAGCATTGGGAATTGTTTTACATTCTTGCAATGGTTTAATGGAAAACTACAAATAAACACACACTTTATCCTCTTCATTAAAACGAGACGTTGGTTCACACACCAGTCCTGATTGCAGTTGTCTACTTACCAAGATAAACTTTTCAAAGTAACGTACAAAGTGGTACAATCCATCTTAAGCATCTCCAGTACTTTAATACTAAACTGCTTTCGTTGTTCGTATTCTGCCATGTTAATTGCTCCCATGTTATTTTTCATGCTTCTATCCCCTCTTCCATGTTGTTTTGTTCAGTGTCAGTAATCAATATTATACTATTTAAAAGAGGATAGAATATTCTATCTTCATTTCTGCTAATAAACTCACCTTTTCTAAATTATTTCATAAAGTTGTTCTCTATTTGCATTGCCATTAGGATTGTTTTGCAGAGGTGGGCAAATTTATTTTAGAGTGGGTGATTTCATTTTCTCATCAAGGTGAGGGATATCAATGCTGGGAAACAGAATATTTCTTCAATTTGAGTAAAGTTCATACTCGACTAGGTTAGGTGTTGCATGGCGACATGCAGAGCAAAGACTCCACCCAGGAGTCTGCCTCCACTGCCACCCGTGAAACAATGGGATTGAATGCCACTTTTCACACCATTCCTGTTCTTGGATGTACTTTTAATCTGATCATTTCTGTCAAATTTGAAAAGGGCCCATTAAGAAATTGGCCGACTCTGTTCAAAATCAATAGTGGCCACTGTAGCTATAGAGTTGAGTTGTATCCACCTCCATGGAAGTGCATGTGGGCTCCAGATGCCGGCTTCTGGTCTAGCAATCCGGTTAGAATTCCACAAGAAGCAGTTAAAGAACGGGCTCACCAGTACCACCTTCTCAAGAGCATGGATGAACAACAAATGCCAGCAATGCTTACATTCCTTGGAAGAATTATAAAAAGGAGGGAAATCTTGTTTTTAAATCCTTGGATCAGCCACAAAAAGGTGATAGTGATGCAGGGAGTCTTGGGTAACACCCTCCATTAGCACCACCCGTACCCCAACATGTTCCAGTTTCAGGCCCATGGACCATATCAACCTCAAATAGTATTTGCACCCCATGCAAAAGAGGTGCCCGCCTACTGACCCTGCAAGCTGCAATGTCAATAGGCATGTGCTAGGCACAACCCCATGGGAGTTTGGGGCTAGCATGTATAGATGCTTCAAAAGGAGTGCGGCAGAATTTTCTCTTTGAGCACTGAGATATGGTAAACATTTCTGAATTCAAGGTTTGAAGTTATTTTGTACCCTTGGATGGCAAGTGGAACCACAAACCTCAGTGCCTGTCAAATTATTCCACTTATCTCCAGCTCAGATCATGCACAGAACAATGCCGGTATGTTACCGTAGCCTAAGCAACATGATAGGAAAGAGAAGCACAGAGACAATGGAGTGAAGGATCTTTGTGATTTTCCCAGCAATATTATGGAGACCTGTCCAAATCTCATTCACTCATGGAGCGATTTAATTTGCCAAAATTATTATTAATCAATTTAGTTGATAACCAATTCAAATTTGGTGCAGGAGACTTATCATATGATTACCCTGATGGCTGTCCTTTTTTGCAGGTGCCTACTGCTAGGTGGTTTCACCTCTCCCTGCGCTTCTTTTATCGGTCCCATTTAATGTCCAAATTGAGTTTTTGGAACCAATCAAGACCATGAATTCTCTGAACAGCTTCACTGGTGATAGAGACTTGAGTGGCTTAGCAAGGGTAAGTTTAAAATTACATTTCTGGGGCCAGGAGAATCTGGAGAACATCTATGGACCCAACATACTCCGAGCCACAGTTATTCCGGAAACTGGTCACTCGCCCAAACTGGGCCCCCTGTCCCAATGCACCATATAATTACTCACCCCGGATGTACTTTGCTGCTGGTTGCACTATCCCTGGGCACCAAATATCACACCAACCGAGATCTGGCGAGTTGCATTTAGATTCCCGCTTGGTGCCTGCAGCTTACTAATGCTACAAATTGGCTTTAAAATGGATCCGGTTGTTTGGCTGGTGGAACAGAAGGTTGGAAGCCCACTCCACTGGCTGGTCTTCTGAAATTTAAAGGTTACCCCACCTGGGGTGACTGTCACTCATTTGTTAATTGTAAATTGTGACATACTTTGATGTATTTCAATGATAAACAAACACAGTTCCACACATTTAAATTTCTCCTCTCTACGTATTTTTGATCATAAACCTCACCTCCAGGTCTATGCAAGATTGACAGCAAGCAGAATATTTAAATAAAACACGTTAAAATAATAGCGCTACGTTGAATATAGTTGGCATTGCAAAGAAGCTGAGAAACCCACAGACTATGTTTGTACAGAGACAGAGTTATCCTTTATATTCATTTCAGTTGAGTGTAAATAAGACTCCTTGTCTTTCCTTAATTAGATTATATTCCTTATAACAGTCTGTCTGGAATTAATTAACATCTTGGCTTTTGTTCTTAATGAGCCCCTAAATGTTTAAATGACTCTGGTTTGTTTTAGTATATATTAATTGAATGAATTAATCTGATTTGCAACTTCAAATTTCTGGATGATATTTTATTCAAGTAACAAGATTAGATTATCATCTTGAGTGCTCATGCATGAACCCAGGATCAAGAGTAGGGCACTGAAACCCTCAAAACTGTTTTGTTACTCAATGAGATTATAACTGATCTGAATCCCAACTCCACCCATCTGCCGCCTTGACTTCATACCATTTAAGACCTTTGGTTCGCAAAATCTAATGATTAGTTGACCTAGCATCTACTGCTTTTTGTGGGAGAGTTCCACAATTATACCACAGTTTGTGTGAGAATTGTTTCGTAACTTCTTTCCTAAATGGTCTCAGGTTTTAACCCCTTGTCCTAATCTCCTCCACCAGGGGGAAATGGTATCTCGCAGTTTACCCTATTAATACCTTTCAGGACCTTAAAAGCCTCAATCAAATTAACAGTTAATATTCCTGGGCGTAAAAACCTAGTTTATTGTAATAATTCCTCATAATCTAATATTGGTGCACTGGTAACATTCTGGTGAATCTGTGCTACACTCCTTACAGGTCCTATATATATCTTTTCATGGTGCAGTGCCAAGGGCTGTACACAGTATTTCAGATGTGGCCTAACCAGGTATTGTATAGCTGTAGCATAATTTCCATCCTCCAAATTCTAGCTATCTAATAGAAAGACTAACATTCCATGAGTCATTTTGATTATTTCTTGCATCTGGCCATCACATTTTACTAATCCGTAAACATGGACCGTTGAATTTTTTTGGACCTCCACTCTTCCTAGCTTTGCAACATTTTAAAAGTATACAAATCTAGCAATTTTAGTCCAATAGAGATGGTTTTGCACTTACCTATGTTGAAATCCACAAGCCATATATTTCACCCTCACTTAATCTACCATATGGCAATTCGTAATTTTCCCATTTACACTATAATAATAATAATCACTTATTGTCACGAGTAGGCTTCAATGATATTACTGTGAAAAGCTCCTAGTCGCCACATTCCTGTGCCTGTTTGGGGAGGCTGGTACGGGAATTGAACCCGCGCTGCTGGCATTCTTCTGCATTACAAGCCAGCGATTCAGCCCAATGTGCTAAACCAGCCCCTATTTAGTGTACCACCGATCTTTGTGTAGTTGGCAAATCTGAATATATGGCTCTCCATTATGTTATCCAAGCTATTAATAAATCTAATGATCAACTGAGGCCCTGACACAGATTGTTATAGGACAGCACTTGGTTCCAGTTCAAGCAAATGTCCACTATTCCTATTCTCTGTCTCCTATTGCTCAATCAGTCTCCTAATAAAGTCAATCATTTTCTTTCAATTCTGTGAGCTTTAATTTTAGCTAACAGTCTCTTATTTGGAAACTTATCTCATGCCTTCTGGAATTTCACATAAACTGCATAATTTCCTGCTCTACAACTTTAGTTGCTTCCTCAAAAAATTCAATTAGATGCTGAGTCACTCTGTCCTTATTATAGATCACAATAACTTCCCCAAGACAGATGCTGGGTTAAAAGGGCTACAATTTACTGGTTCCTTTGTCACTCCTCTTTTCAATCATGGAGTTACATTTGCAATTTTCAAAACTGAAGGGATAATTACTGAATCAAGACCACTCTCATGGGTAAAGCATTGCAAATTCCCCACCTACTTTCTTTCGAACCCTGTGGTGGGAACTATCAGAGCCAGGTGATTCATTATTTTTTAGTGCCATTCTTTTTCTAATGTATATTGTGCCACTATGCCCCCAGCTTCATAATAATGACATCTCACTGGTTTATTGAAATGCATTGAATGATGTGTAGTCACTATATTTGCAAGATGGATGCAGACTAAACTTACCTCAGAAAGTTAGGTCCAATCTATTTCAGTCTAATTACACTTTTAACAAAGTGATAAATAATTACAAATAAACAATCTCTCTGCAGTGAAAATTGACTATTCAAAGTATGGGTTCTCATTCTTTTAGGTTTTAATTATTGTTGGAGATTTAAAGCAAAATGATTTTTCTTTATGTCTCATTTTATTCTTGCTCTTAATTTGATCTTTAACTCCCTCTCTTTGCTTTGCTTTCTGCACCTGATTTAACATTGAATTCACCCACTTTACCTTGCACTTTCTTCTTGGTCCTTGTGCTGTTACTTTCACAATCCTTCAATCTGATTAATTAAGGAGTTACACAGTTTCTTGCCCTGTTCAGGTCCCAGATGCTCTCTTTCGCTTGCTGTGACATTATCAGCGTGCAAGGGCAAGTTTAACTTATGACTGCTGTTGTTAAGTACATTCCTACAGAAAATTATGGCCCGTAATCTTTTGGTCAAGTACTCCCTCACCAGCACAAGTTAAGGAGTACAATTGCAAAAATCTCTCAACCTCACACACTGACCAGAACAAAAAGCAGGGTCCTTAAATCAAAGTTTTAAGAAAGAGTCACTCATTTTAGTCAAATAATACAGTTAGTTTTGTTACATAGAGAAAATTCTGTACCCTGCAGTAGCAAACTGTACAGTATATACACATGAATATTCAAATATAATAAGAGCAAAGTAAATATGTACGTTTTCAAATAACGTGTTTCATTACGCGCTAACATTTTTTATCAATAAATACATACTGAGCAAGACTGAGTCAAGCAAAGACTTTATACACTACGTTCTATAACTTATTAAATACAGCATGTTATATCTGCACTTATAATTTACAAAACATCTTACTACTAAGTAGTAAACTCAATATTGCTCTTCAATACACAACTGTCGGTCATTAAGACTTGATACAGGAAACTTACGTAAACTATTATGGATCTACTGCCATTTCTCGATGAATTGAAATTGTCTAGAAAAGTCAGATGCTCCCAAAGGAGAATTAGAGTCCTTTAATGCAGGAAAAATATTAAAGGTGCCAATACCATCTTACAGAGGAGGAACATGTATGCCAAGGTATTCAGTGCTGCTCGGTGTGAAAGTAAATGGATGAACTGTACCCCTTATTGAACCTGTCTCCATTCTCTGTGTTCCAGGAGTGATGATTCCAAGGTTTAGGGATTTAGCGAATTCAAATACTGGAACAGTAAGGTGAGCATTAATTGCAGTCTGTTGTTCCAGATAGTCATCCATCCACCCTCCGCCACCCCCACCCCCCACTCCCCCTCCCTCACTTTTGCACCCAGGAATAAATACAAGTCCCAAATCAGGAAAATTAAAAGTGCTGAATGGCTAGTGACAGCTCAAACGATTCTAACAGAGTCACACAGGCATCATGCCATTCATAAACTGGACTCGCAGCTCCTGAATACTGTTCATGATCTTCTTTTGGTGGCCAGCAAGACCCACACCAATTCTCTTCAAATCTCTGTGGGAATACAATGCAGTAATTTTTCAAATAAAATGTACAAAGGCTTTCCTGTCACCACCTAAAATGTATTTTGAAAAGAGTGATGGAGCAATATCGAAGTACATTAGGCATGAGCCATAGATGCGCAAGGCCCGCTGGTACAATAGTAACCCACCTTGTCCTTGGTAAATATGTATGAGCACAGTTCATGACTGCTAGTCCGCTTGCTTTTCAGAAATTGTAAGTTTTAATGTCAAGTTGGTAGAAAGACCGACAAAGGTCAATGGTCCTTCTCTATCTTTTTTTACGTTGGTGAAAACCTGTCACCTATGCCCTGGGTATAATTGTGCACATTACAGATTCCAGGGTTATCGTCTTCCTGGGCAGAAACAATATAAGTGGCTGTGGTTCGAGCGGGGAGGGGTTGAGGTTGTTGGCAGGTGGGGTCAAATAGGTTGGGAGGCTGTGCTTTGGCTGTCTCCCCAATCCACATCCTGCCAGCAACTGCTTATGGCAAGCGAGATAAGGGTGACTGTCCTGAAGAAATGGTGGTAAGAAAATGAAGGTCAGGGAGGGGAGAGAATAGCAGGGCTCACTGCTTCTGCTGGTATTGGCCAGGTTCACTGAGACAAATCCAGCCAAACTAAGTTACAACTGGAGATTTTAAAATGTAATTGATCTCAAAGAGGACAATCATAATTCAAGTGAACAGGTTAAGTTGGTAGAAAATTGAAACCATACAATGAAATTGATTCCAAATGATGTGGACGCAGATGCAAGCCGGCACAATGATGCATGAGCAACAGACATGTGAATTGTCCCACATTCCCAGCATTATTTTTCTTATAGAATTTATAGTGCTTCGGCTTATCGTGTCTGCACCGGCCCTAGGAAAGAGCACCCTACTTGAGCCTACAAATCCACCCTCTCCCTGTAACCCAGTAACCCCACCTAACCTTTGTTTTTGGACACTAAGGGCAATTTAGCATTGCCAATTCATGTAACCTGCACACCTGTGGATTGTGGGAGGAAACCGGAGCACCCAGAGGAAACCCACGCAGACACAAGGAGAAGGTGCAGACTCTGCACATACAGTGACCCAAGCCGGGAATCGAACCCAGGACCTTGGAGCTGTGAAGCCACCATGCTAGCCACTATGCTACCGTGCTGCCCAGCCGACGTGCCAGCTGGAGAGTCAAGAAGCAGCAAGAAAACAGAAGACAAAAACTAAAAAGTGAGCAAATATAAATAAAGATGATTCACGCAGCGTATTTATCCACTCTGGGTTGAAACAAACAACCCAGAAACAGGAAACACAGCAACTTAATTCTTTGAATAATAATGCACAAAATGTTCTTTGTACCTTTCAAGATACATTTTCACATTCACAAAGCCATACTCAGTTGATTCTATAAGCTGGACAGAAAGGAAAAATGGCAGCAGCAAAGGGATAGCAGAATGACAAAAGCAGAATATTGCCGAGGCTGGAAATCTGAAAAGAAACAGAATACGTTGGAAATACTCAGCAGGTCAGACAGCATCTGTGGAAGGAAACGGAATGAATATTGCAATTCAATGATGACCTTTCATCAGAACTGAAGGCAGGCAGAAATTTACTGGTTTGGAGCAAGTGTAATGGGGGTGAGCGTGTAAGAACAAAAGGGAAAGTCCGTGATAAGGTAGAGGGAAAGCCAAGGAAGTGGCAATGAGGATAATAAAGAAACAGAATATGTCTCCAAATGAGGTATGAATGGGTGCATAACAACCGCCTGATGCAACTTGAAGGAATAAAGAAATATTGCTGCTATGAGCTATTCACGCAACCTTTGGATACATCTCTTTTCTCACTTCTGATGCAGGAGCATCCTGACCTGAAACAGTAAGTTTGTTTCTCCCCATGGATACTGGTACTACGCAGCTCTTCATTTACCTTGATGTGGAGATGCCGGCGTTGGACTGGGGTGAGCACAGTAAGAAGTCTTACAACACCAGGTTAAAGTCCAACAGGTTTATTTCAAACACGAGCATTCGGAGCGCAGCTCCTTCCTCAGGTAAATGGAAAGGTATCATTTACCTTCACTACCTTGAGCCTAAAGTTCTAATGTTTCAGGGATACTCAACCACTTTATATTGCACAGCTCACAATTACCTCTCTTTTTCCTGTGGGACATGGGGTACAAGGTTCTGTGCAGCATTGTGTGCAGCCAGTTTTAAGGCGTGGTCTTCCTGCCGTGTCCCTCCCGAATGGGGGCACGTCACAGCTGGTAGATGCTGGGAGCAGCCTGTTCTGAGATTTACCCAGCTCGCCATGAACCGTGAAAACAGGATCTCCCGAAATGTCGCTATCTGGATCCCGCCTTTTATGAGTGGAATCAGTAATTGGCAAATCTGTATATTGGAGTGAATAGTTAGTCTCACTCTCATATACAGCTCACCTGATCCACTCGAGGCATTGGGATCTAACACTTGGAAACCTAAGGCGAGCAATGTTCTGTTCTGGTCCCGACAAAAGTGGACCAAGCTGAACAGCACTCGGTGGGATCGCCCAGGGGATCGGAGCCCCCTTGCCGAGTAGTTGCCCTCTGGACAGAGTGGTAACCTGACACTGCTGTTGCCGCCTTGGCACAATCAGCCTGGCACCCTATCAATGCCACCCAGGTGCCAGCCTAGTACTGCCCAGGTGGCACAGGCAGGGACATTGCCAGGCTGGTGGTGCCAGGCTGACATGATGCCCATGTCGGGGTTTGGGCCAGCGTTTGCCTTGCCCGTGTGAGTTGGGGTGCAGAGGGGGCCTGAGGACCCCATGATAGATGAGATGTGGCATTGGGGGATCTGAGGGGCGTGTTGTGGGGGGTTTGGAAGATTGGATCGGAATTTAAAAATGGCACCCCGATCTCCTCCTGCACTGTGAAGCTCTGACGAGTGGCGCTCCTCAGTGCAGGAAATGGGATTAAGTGTGGCCTCAGCAGGTCGTTCCCCGCTGAGGCCCTGGATTGCAACAGAGTCCGTTCGATAGCGTGGTCTTTCTCGGTGCTCGAAGTGCCAGGAAACTCAGGGCTAAATGCGCTCGACTCAGGACTCTGTTGCAATTCAGTTAGATCATGCCCTTAGTGTGTGGATATTAAGTGATTCAATCCAAAGGTGGGTCGTGATAAAAAGGTGGTGAGCATTCCTGGATTGCAGAATCCTAAAAGCAATTTGTAAATTATTTCAGTCATAACCAGAGAACTGCTGTATTCTGGGTTCGAGCCCAACACCAGGACTTGTTGCCCATGGAAGCAGTCTTCGTAATTTGATCAACAGACTGATAATTAGCTTGGGAATCCTTCCACCACTTCCCCCACTATTTCCACAAGGGTAAAACGTGGTGTGGGCATGAAGATAAGCTTTAAAAAAGCCCACTGCATTGCAGCATTCATTCTTAAGGCTCATGGCAGTGAGAATCTGCGAAGACCTGTGCAGTAGCAGTAGCAAATTGCTACAATGTATATCCCTAAAACTTAGAGATTTGAGTTTCTGAGGATGTGAATGAAAATATTTGTATCAACGGTGTTGGTATTCTGATGGGTATTATTTGAATGTTAGCTCAGGTACAATGCAATGATAAAATAATCTTCCTTTAATGGGAATGGATGATGATAAAATATTGACAATCTGATCTGCTTGACAATTGACGTGATTGTGTTCAAGTCACTGACAAGATAAAAGTCAGCGGAGGTAAACATGGGGAATATTGCCACTGTCACGTCATGGTGTATTTATGGGACAGGACACAAAGTACTGATCAGTTAGCAGCACAGTAAGACACAAAGACTCCTCATTCATTGGAGATTGCTTTTCATGGAGTTCAACACTCATGTAGAATCATTTGTTTTACCCCATCCTGTTAATTCCTGCCAAGCTGCCTAAACAGCAAAAGAGAATGGAAATTACTCACTCTAAAGTTATTTTTGTCACAATATCCAGTGAGGTATATCCACTTTCATTGAAATTCTCTGTGTACCGTCCCATCTTAAGGGTCTCCAGCCATTCTCCCACAGATTGGTAGACACAAAGGCCCACTGTATTGTGCTCCACCAACAAGTTAGACACTCTAGAACAAACGGAAAAAGTACATAAACAGTCTTATAGAGCTAAAATGTTTGGCAAACCATCTTATACTTGTTTTCAAACATCTAATGCAGTGATGTAATTTGCAGTGGAATTCATCATATTGTCCTCATTTATGAAGTAAACAAGACTAGATTTGTTAGCCTGATAAAAAGCTTGCAAGCACTTTTTCATAAAGAGACATTTATTGAATTATATTTTGTACATAGAGACTGTTCAGAACTGGCCAGAATTTGCACCCAGTAGTGATGGACAACATTTGCCATACATTACACTGACAGCTGCCCACAGATTCTTGTGGGATTTCTAGTACCTGCATTTGGTCATCCCTTGTCCCTGCCCGTCTGCCCCAATGACCCCCCATAACCCCCACTGACAGCTGAGGCCTCTACCCATGCAGATGAAGTCCAATAAAGTGTAGTGCCCTCTACAGGGGAGTTATGTGAACAGGGCAAATAACAACAAAACTCTTCAATCAATCAGATTGAAGAATCTTTACTGGGAGGTACAGGAGGAAAAATTGGACAATTGGACAGGGCCTGAAACTGAGGTTGGGGATTGTGATGGAATATCATCCGGCAGCCATTGCTTCTGATGCAACATGTAGCCAGCGCTAAGTGCTGAGCAAGGGCACAAAATTAAAAGAGGCTAGCATCAGTTAACTATCCTGTACTGCACCTGCCTCACGGTAGCATGGTGGTTAGCATCAATGCTTCACAGCTCCAGGGTCCCAGGTTCGATTCCCGGCTGGGTCACTGTCTGTGTGGAGTCTGCACGTCCTCCCTGTGTGTGCGTGGGTTTCCTCCGGGTGCTCCGGTTTCCTCCCACAGTCCAAAGATGTGCGGGTTAGGTGGATTGGCCATGCTAAATTGCCCATAGTGTAAGGTTAATGGGCGGATTGTTGGGTTACGGGTACGTGGGTTTAAATAGGGTGATCATTGCTCAGCACAACATCGAGGGCCGAAGGGCCTGTTCTGTGCTGTACTGTTCTATTCTATTCTATTCTATTAAAGGGGAGATGCATTGAGATTGGAACAGGTGCTAAAAGCCATTCTAAAAGTGATTTTGAAGTGTAGAACACTCATTAATGGCACAACATGGCAGAAAGCAAGTTCCAAAGATTGTTCGACTCTGCACTGCGCATCTTGGAGAGGTATCCACAGGGAAGCAGGGACCTCAATGACGAACATTTCAAAAGACAGATTGCCCGAAGTTCAGCACCGAGTACCTAAATGCAGTGCACCAAAGAGTTCAATTACCTCACACAAATGTTCAGTGAGTGAAAATAGCCTCAAATGCCAAATCCCACCAACTGTGTTATTAGCCTCACATCTTGGTTAATGCATTAAATGTCAATCACTCACCTACCAACAACCTCTATCAATCACAACTCACCTAACATACATAGTTTTGCCTCCCCGTCACATATTTAGCACTGCTAAAAGCTTCATACCTATGAGCAAAGATTAAACTCATTGGAATTTAGAAGAATGAGAGGTGATCTCATTGGAACACATAGGATTCTTAACGGGCTTGACAGGGTAAATGCTGAGAGGATGTTTCCCCTCATGTGAGAGTGTAGGACCAGGGGGCATAGTCTCAGAATAAAGGGTGTTAATTTAAGACAGAGATGAGGAGGAGGAGGAATTTCTTCCCTCAGAAGGTTGAGTCTTTGGAACTCCTTGCAAATAGAGAGCTGTGGGGGCAGAGTCCTTGTATATATTTAAGGCTCAGATAGAGAGATTCTTGATCTGTAAGGGTTAATGGGGAAAGGGCAGGAAAGTGGATGTGGGTAATGTCAGATCAGCCATGTTCCCATTGACTGTCGATGCAGGCTTGAGGGGTCGAATATGCTACACCTGTTCCTTATGGTATTATCTCACAGCCTGCACACTGATAGCTATTCAACCACACCACCCAAACATATCGCAGCAAATTCAATGGCAGTTTACTCTCGCTTACAGAACAGGCTCGTGGGTAACCAGAAGCAACAAGACTTAAACAGCAGGGGACTGGCATGACTCGGAGGGCGGGATTCTCTAAAAATGTGGCTATGTCCCCAAGCAAACGGGAAAACCGGTGCCAATGACTTTGGCATCAACGGCCCCCGAAAGTGAAGAATTATCACCTTTCTAGGGGGCTAGGTTGATGCCGGAGTCGTCCCCGCAGTTACAACCGGCGCCGAAGAGCCGGCGCGAGTTTGCACATGCGCGGAACGGCCGTCGTGACCTCGCGCATGCGTGGATCGGCCGGCGTTTGTTCGCGCATGTGCAGGACGGCCGGCGTATTTCCGCGCATGCGCGGGCGTTCCCTTCTCCATGCCGGCCCCCGGGCAATATGGCGGAGCCCGACAGAGACACGGCGCAGAGGAAAGAAGGCCGGCCACAATTCTCCGGACTCATTACGCATTCGCTCAAGCGAAATAAGCGAAATCTCCCATGCAGATGAAGGCTTTTGCTAATAGGGAATTGGCAATCGTGGTTAAATGAACACTTCACACAACCCAAGTGGATTCCTGTGGGTAGGCAGGCCATGTAGCATGTGGGAGTCATTGCCTAGCCTCCCAATCAGACCGCGATCCTGGACAGTGTACCTGAACACCAAGGGAGGCAACACCACACACGCAGCAGCCAACATCCGAACACCCAGGATATGGGACACTGCTCCGGGGACATGTCCACGGCCGGAGGGTGGGTGCAACGGGGAGGGGGCCAGCACCCAGTCCATGTGACAATACGAGCGGATGTCCGGGGTACAGGGTCTGGGGTCCGGTGAGGGGGGGCCAGGAGTGCATGGGCAGAGCATTCCAGGTGGGGGGAGTGCGTTATCAATGAGGGAGGGTCCCGGGGTGGGAGCAATGCTGTTGTCAGTCTAACGCCCACTCCCAATTCCTTGCAGATATTGAACGCTATGGCAGGGATATTGGATGCAGAACTTGCACTCATGGTGCTACTGGTAGGCCGGGTGGCCAGACGGCGGAGACGGTTGCAGCAGCAGCTGACGGCTCGCTCACACCCATCAGCTGCACTCGGTGTACCCGGGGATTCTGTGTGTGTTTGTGTGTGTGGCAGGGTGGGGGGATGAGTTGAGAGATGGACCAAGGATTCGAAGGTCAGTCGCGTTAAGGAACAAAGTGTCATAGACATCACACTAATTGTGCACAAGCGTGTTTAATGTGTAATACAAATCCTCACTCTCCTGATGGTGCTGTCCCCCGCGCACCCCTCAACCCCTCCTCACCCCTACCTATCCCTCCCACCCTACTCCCCCTCCCCTGATACCCTCAGTGATCCTCAATGTGCTTTGCCTTCCTCACTCTACCGCTATGTCGAGGTGTGTCCCCAGGAAGCACATCTGAGATGGAGGCAGCCGGCTGCTCATCACGTCCTGTGGCCTTCGATGCCCCTGGCGGGTGTCCTCTGGGGGCTCTGGGGCCAGAGGGTCCCAGCTCATGTCGGCAGCCCATGTGCTGGCTGAGACGTGGCCTCATTAGAGGGGTGGAACTCGAGAGTGCTGGTGGCCACCGTTGTCACCCCATGGGACGGGTACGGCCTGGCACCCACCACTCCTCCTCCCGATTGGGCCCTGGGGTTCACCTTGAGAGCTAGGGCAGCTGATTTGAGCCCCGGATGCCCCTGCATCATCTGGCTCTGCCAGCCTGGCTGTTACCCATGGTCAGCACCATTGTGTCACCGCCCTCGGCGATGCTCCGCCGCGCCTCAGCCATGCCCATCTGGGAGTGGGACATGTCCCACAGAACCTCATTGAGGTTCAAACTGGATCACTTCTTGCAGTGAGTCAGACATTCTCTCGTGACCCTCAGCCATGGCAGTCACCGATTGCCCCACGCCTTGGACACCTTCACTCAAGGTGCCAGTGTTGTGCATCAACCTGTCCACTGTGGTCGTTACCATAGCAGTGTTGGCCTCTGTGCCACGCATTGCCGGCGACAACTCCAGCGCCTGTAGCCTTTGGGACTCCTCCAATTGACTACGGATCTGCTGGAGTGATGCTGATGTCTCCCTTTGAATGTCTTGGCTGCTCCATCAGCTCCGGGATGACCTCTTCCACAGACTCAGCATCAGGCTGGGACCCAGCTGGGTCCTGGGATCCAGCAGAGCTCCACCTGCTGTATTGCCTGGGGGTTTCTGCCTCCACCTGATGTGCATCAGCAACAGTGTGGTGCTCACCAGATTGTGCCCAGAAGCCAGACTACTAACATGTCCCACCGAGGTTTCTGCGCTGGAGGGTGGGGACGACAACTGTGACATGACTATTATGGTGGCATCCTCAGAGTTCTCCTCTGAGGTGGTCTCCAGG
The DNA here is from genome assembly GCF_902713615.1 of Scyliorhinus canicula. Lineage (NCBI taxonomy): Eukaryota > Metazoa > Chordata > Chondrichthyes > Carcharhiniformes > Scyliorhinidae > Scyliorhinus > Scyliorhinus canicula. The sequence goes on from NC_052153.1 coordinate 39,405,298, forward strand.
GAGACAGGAGAGGATGTCACCCGGGATGGGCCAATGGAGGACCTGAGGGAGAATGGACATGTGCTCAGTGGAGGGGTGGGCCAGTCAGTAAAGCAATAACAACTCACGTTTGACAGATCATTTGGTTGCCGCCCAGTGGCTCTTCACCTCTGCGGCATCCGCATTGGTGACTGCCCTGTCCACGGCCACACTGGTCACCTCCAGGGGGTGCTCCTCGAAGGTGGTGAGGATTCAGATGTCTGGCACCCCTCCGCCAATCTGGGCCCTCTCCTGGCGATTGTGGGAGAGCTTTTTCTGAGGAGACACAGAGAGGGCATCATTAGCCACACGCATGGTTCCCAGTGGTGATGGGGGGTTCTAAAGGGAGGCTTGGGGAGGTTAAAGGAGGAGTGAGGTGGAGGAAGGGTTGGGAGGTTGAAGGGGGAAGGGGAGTGGAGGGAGGGTTGGGAGTCGTAAGGAGAGTTGGGGGGTGGATGCTCCCGTGGGGTTGTGGGGGGGGGGCGTTGGTGTCTACTCACTTGTGTCGCCCGGTGTAGGTCATTGACCTTCTTCCTGCACTGGAGGCCAGTCCTCCTGGTCACACTCCCTGAGCTCACTGTCGCCGCCGCCTCATCCCTGGCGGCACTGGCTGCCCTATGGCTGACCTTCCTGGACCCTTGGAGGAACGAGACATCCCTCCTGGCCTCCACAGTGTCTAGCAGCCTCCCCAAGTCAGCATCCCCGAATCTTGGGGCTGGTCTCCTCGGCACCAATTTTGCGAGCTGGCTGCTGTTGGCTGAGCATATCCAGCTTAAGTGCTGCTTGATCTTGTTAGCGGAGGCTGGAAAGCGCGGTGCCGGTGAATCAGCTGGCAAGCCTTCATTTGCGGAGAGAAACCCGCGAGGCCTCGTTAAGTGAACCAATTAAGGTTAATTTGTGTTGCCGGCCTTACTGGGCCATGCCACCGAGAAGCTCGCAACAATTCCCCCTCGCTACAACACTTAGAAATCTTTCTGGAGAATTGCGCCCTATATTGCTGTTCCTTCATTGTTGCTGGGCTAGATTCTGGAACTCTCTCTCTAACAGCTCTGTCCACAGGAGTTTAACAAGCTGGCTCACTACCATTTTCTCAAAGGAATAAATAATAATAATAATTGCTTATTGTCACAAGAAGGCTTCAATGAAGTTACTGTGAAAAGCCCCTAGTCGCCACATTCCGGCGCCTGTTCAGGGAGGCCGGTACGAGGGCCTTACCAGCAAATCCCACACTCCATACATTATTATTTTTTTAGTAAGTGTGGACACCATAGGTTGCTGTCTGATTTACACTATAATAACAGTGAGTGTTGATAGCGTAAGCATTATTATTACTGAGAAATCCAGGCCAACCAACATTCTTACTTTGAAGCTTGGTCATTTTATAGAATGTAGAAATATGGCTATGCTTAGCTATGGATCATTATTTCACTTTATAACCAAGGAAACTCTACACTGTACCTATAGCACATACATAATAGAACATTCTACGGACTGGGTCTTGTTTCATATTCCATATTCAAAAACACAATGATGATTATATTAGCTCCAAGTATATCAGCTGTTACTGATAGCAAGCCTTGATGTCCAACATGATTTTGTAGAATATGATACATTTACATTGAGTTAGCTATTGGACAGTACCTGTTCTCAAGTCTGAAACCTTTTCTCACTGGGTTGTGCAGTTTTGCTAACATTTAATTGGGTTGCTGCTGGATAATATGATAGAAATAATGTATCTATCTGATTGATGCAACAAAAGAAAAAAGTTCCAAATATTTTCACCACTCCCCAGCAACCAACTTCTAGATTTTGCACATTTTTGAGACAAGTGAATGGAATTTGTGTTATTAATCTGATCTCTCTGCTGTCAGTGGGCAGCTATAGTGAGCAGTAAGCTCAGTCCCTTCAATCAGCATCTCTCTCCATTGTCTTTTCTGTCTGTTGTATCTGATCCTAACAGCAGTCAGTGAGCAGCACACATATACCCACTGGATCACTATAACGTGTGGATATGAAATGAAATGAAATGAAAATCGTTTATTGTCACGAGTAGGCTTCAATGAAGTTACTGTGAAAAGCCCCTCGTCGCCACATTCCGGCGCCTATTCGGGGAGGCTGGTACGGGAATTGAACCGTGCTGCTGGCCTGCCTTGGTCTGCTTTAAAAGCCAGCGATTTAGTCCAGTGTGCTAAACCAGCCCCTAATTCCTTGCCACTGAGTTACAACAGCAACATTGGTCTGATTTGTCGATCCTGGGTCAGGGGTGCAGAATAGGGATATTTTCTCGCCCCACAAACTTGATCCTGGAGAAAGTGGCCAGAGTGTTGGATTCCTGTCTGGGGTCGTGTTTTTTTTGGGGAGTTCATAAATAAAGACTGCACTTAATTCAACCTCAGCATGGTTCCCGAGGTCTGCCCATGGTGGGATACTGGGCACGGTCTACCGTCCACATCACCCCCCCCAATGGGAGCGCATGTGGCCGGTAGATCCCTGTGAAGCCTCCTGCAGGCATCTTGACAGCCACAACATCTCGCGGGATCTACCCAAGTCCTGCGAGGCAGCGAGATTATGAACCCGCTTAAAATGGGCGGGACCAAGCCGTGCTCGCATAAGTTGGCCTTAAACCTACCTATCGCCAGTATCTACCGTCCCCCAGGATCTACCAGCCTCCGCAGGAAGGCTGCAGCTAGGCGCCTTTCAGTACTGGTCCGCACAAATGTGGACCAGGCGGAAAGGCACCAGGTGGTCTCCCAGGCCATCAGAGGCCCCTGGATGGCCAGGGTTGGTGCAGGGAGGCCTGTTAGCCCTCCCCTGGAACATAGACATCTTGGCACGTCCACCCTGAGACTGCCAAAGTGCCTACACAGCACTGCTAAGCTGGCAGAAGCACTGCCAGGATGCCAATGCAAGGGTGCCTAGGGTGGTACTGACAAAGGCCAGGGCCCGAAGGGGCCATGCCCATGAAAGGAAGGTAGAGGGGGAGTGTGAAGGGTGGGAGGGTTCAGGGCAGTTAAGAAGGGGCCTGATGGAGGTTGGGGGTGCCGGTTGGGAGTCCTATTAGGAGGGGCTGAGAAGGGGTGTGGGGGCCGGAAGAGGGAGACCCCCAGGGACCCCATTGTGGGGTGTCCATACAGGGGCGTGGGGTAACGCCCATGTACGTGGGGGGTGACATTGCCCATGGGTGGATGGTGTGGGAGACCCACAAGCTCCTTTAGAGATCAGGGTACCCTTTGAAAATTGCGGCCCAATCTCAGAGATCAGCTCCCTAGTGACGAAAAAAAGTCTATGCGGGATTAACCCGGTGTTCATGCTGGCGGAAAATTCCAGTTGGCAACAGCGGGACTGGTAGTTCCTGTTGGCGGGCTCCTTCCCTTGCCGAAAAACATGTGCCGGGGCGATTGGTAAATCCCACCCTCTAAGTGGTGGGCTAAACAGGTGAGACACTCCCCAGGACCCAAAGAAGTGACTAAATGCCATTAGATAGTGGTGGGGAATTCCTAGCAAACCCCGCCACAAATGACACCGAGGAACTTTTCCGTTAAATTGCGCCCACTGGGTGAATTGGTACGTTCGATGTAAGAGCTAAAGGTGGTGGGTGGGGGTCTCGAATTGCACTAAATTGGCATAGGTGCTATAAAGGCCTTGGGGGTTGGATGGGGGGCATAGGTTGGCATGAAGGGACATGGTGGGTGGGTAGAGGCCATGAGGGCAGCACGGTAGCATTGTGGATAGCACAATTGCTTCACAGCTCCAGGGTCCCAGGTTCGATTCCGGCTTGGTCACTGTCAGTGCGGAGTCTGCACATCCTCCCCGTGTGTGCGTGGGTTTCCTCCGGGTACTCCGGTTTCCTCCCACAGTCCAAAGATGTGCAGGTTAGGTGGATTGGCCATGATAAATTGCCCTTAGTGTCCAAAATTGCCCTTAGTGTTGGGTGGGGTACTGGGTTATGGGATAGGGTGGAGGTTTTGACCTTGGGTAGGGGGCTCTTTCCAAGAGCCAGTGCAGACTCGATGGGCCGAATAGCCTCCTTCTGCACTGTAAATTCTATGAAAAAAATTCTATCTATGAGGTGGCCTGCGTTATCATGGCTGCGGCATAGGAAGTGTATGGGTGTTGAGGAGGTATGAGGGATGAGGACTGGAGGGTTGTTTTTCTTTTATTGCTATTTAAAACTGTTGCACATGAAGCCGAGGCTGAGCGTCAGACCGCCGCACTGGCAGGCTGTGCACACACTCTGGGGCCGGCAAGGCGGGCCTGACTCACAGAGAACACGCCACCCTAGAACGAAAATCTGGGGCACTTCCTCCTGGGTAAGATTGCAGAGCCAGGAAATGAGATAGCTCCTTAATGAACATGGTTAAATGAGAGACACAATCATTGAAATGTGAGAAAAATTATTTTATTCAATTTTAATAGTTTCTGACAGAGTTAAAATGCTGCTTTACTTTTTTTTAATTATCCAAAAGAAGGACCCAGGACTTTGGACAGAATGTTGCCGAAGATAAAAGAGCAGGGGGCTAAGACAGCTCACACAAACTACACAACACACATTTATAAGATAAAGACTTCCAAGTTGTATTTCTCAAAACATCCCATTGCAAAATAGTTTCAGTTTAATGGCAATACGGGAATTACAAGAGAATTGAAGTCAATTCAGCATCAACTTGACAACAGATATGAAACAACCTTTGGTTCTTTGTCAAATACTAGTCTCCGCATCAATTCAATAAGCTTCATAAGACATAAAATTATAGTTTAATGAATCCGCTTTGATCGGTTTGAACCTCCTTTCAGTCTCCAAACTTACAAGGAAACTAAAATCCTACCCAGTCATTTTTATCTTTGAAAGACCAAAGGATGGGGTTGAATATAGGCAGTTACTGACTTCAAGCATAGAATGCTGCTCTTTACTCGCTATAGAGTGGCATGAGTGGACAGTATAATTTAGCACTGTGCATCCATATTACTCTAAAAGCGTTTTCAGGTTAATGCAATCTAATCATCATTTTAATTATGAAGAGATGTCAGAGAGAAGGTCTTATAACACCCACTATTAGAATACACAGGAAGAACAGTCATTTTGCAATCCACAGGGATATGAAGACAATTTGAAAATACACAACTGACGGCACTCTGATCTGCAAGAGGCAGGGGACAGTTTCAACCATTCAATGTCATGCAATGTGCATCAGACGAAGAGTTCAACGGGAAGAAAGTGCTTTCGCAGTGACTGCCCTGTTACAGTTCAATAGCTAAGTTAAAGTCAAATTAATCAAACTAATTTTTTGTTTAATTGTTTTTTCTTTTGCTTTTCTTTATTCCGCTCTCTCCCATCGACACTAGAGAGTAATGGTGCATAGATTGTTAGGAGGGGGGAGAAAATAATTCTTCTGTTTTCGCATACATGCTGATGGCACCCAGCTCTATCACACCACCAGCTTTCTCAACTTTCCCGTCGATAAATTACTGACTGCTTATCCAACATCCAACTTTTGATGAGCAGGTGTCTCCTCCAATTAAATATTTGGAAGATTGAAGCTATTTTTTTCAGTCTCCTCTTCGAATTCCATTCTCTAGCCACCGACACCATCCCTATCCTTTGCAGCAGTATGTGATTGAGCCAGTTTGTTTGCACCCTTGGTGTCACATTTGATCCTGAGATGAACTTCCAATCAACTATTTGTGCCGTAACTAATGCTGCCTATTGCCACCTCCATATTATTGCGCACATTCACCTCAGTCTCAGATCAGCTGCTCCTAAAACCCCTCATTCAGTCTTCTCTAGATTTGAAATTTTTTTTTTCTAAATATAGAGCAACCAATTTAGTTTTTTTCCAATTAAGCGGCAATTTAGCATGGCCAATTCACCTACCCTGCACATCTTTGGATTGTGGGGGCGAAACCCACGCAAACACGGGGAGAATGTGCAAACTCCACACAGACAGTGACCCAGAGCCGGGATCGAACCTGGTAGATTTGAATATTCTAATGCACTCCAAGCTTATTTCTCACATTCCACCCTCAGTAAACTTGATATCATCCAAGAATCTGCTGCCCAGGTCCCATTCCTCTTTCACTGTTCTGCTCATTGACCTAAGTCATGTCTTGATTTTCAAATTCTTATCTTTGTTTCAAATCCTTCTATGGACGCATTCCTCCCTATTTCGGTATATTCCTCAAACCATACAATCCTCTGAGATATAGGGCAGCACGGTGGCACAGTGGTTAGCATTGCTGCCTACGGCGCTGAGGACCCGGGTTCGAATCCCGGCCCTGGGTCACTGTCCGTGAGGAGTTTGCACATTCTCCCCGTGTCTGCGTGGGTTTCACCCCGACAACCCAAAAGATGTGCAGGATAGGTGGATTGGCAACGCTAAATTGCCCCTTAATTGGAAAAAATAATTGGGTACGCTAAATTTAAAAAAAAAAAAATCCTCTGAGATATCAGCAGTTCTCTAATTCTGATCGCTCTGCCACTGATAGCTATGCCTTCTGTTGCGTAGGCCTCAAGTTCAGGAATTCCCTCCCTACACCTGCACGTGCTCCTGTGAAGTGCCTTAGAAGCCGCCACAAAATCCGCTGGTAGGCCTGCACTGCCGGCGGGAAAATTACGGCCAATATCGATCATTATTGAGGCCAGAACTGTAAACACGTTTATTGCAGTAAAGGTATGGATTGTGGTCTGATTGAGATGTTGAATATATTTCCTCGCTTGTTCCTTTGTTCTTTAACAGTTAATCTATTATTTTATACTTGATTCAGTGCTTGCTTTTGTATTGCTGCTCCTGCAGTATGTTTCAGTCCTGTGACTGACAGTAATTTCAAATTTAATAGGCATGTTTAGAATGCAAAAAAGGACACCAGAGTGCATTAATAATAAATGTTTTGAAGATTGGATATTGAAATTCATGCGATTGACCAATCTTTTTTGATAACTATTTCCTGCCTGATGACCCCTGTCAGGCTCCCACTCTTGTTCCATTTTAAATCAAATAAACTTTTTTATTTCCTTTTTAACATTGAAGGTCAGCCCCATTATAGATCGCAGATGGACAATCTTGGCAATAGATCAAAAGGAAGGAAAGAAAAATTGAAACTGCACAGGTTGGAAGCACCAACACGTCATTGGGAATTAAAACAAAAAAGACTGAATGTGTAGCTCAGGCAGCTGCGGAAAAATGGCTTCACGCAAGGTGCAGCCCTGAAGTCTCAAGACGGAGGCAGGAGTCTTGTCTTTCCCTTTGAAGATACCGACAGACTAGTTGGCCATCAACCTTTTTCTATTTTGCAGTCCCTCGCTTTCAAGGTTCTTCTCAGCAGTTCAGGAAGATCTGTCTTTCTCCTTTTCTAGGTTTCAAGTTTTAGTATTTTATATATTTTTCCTGTCATCATTATTACTATTTGTGAACACTTGAGAACAAGGGTCATGCCGTGCATTAAGTTATTGTGAATGACAGGGCAGCATGGTGGTGCAGCAGTTAGCACGGCTGCCTCACAGCGGTGAGAACCCGGGTTCGAATCCCGGCCCCGGGTCACTGTCCGTGTGGAGTTTGCACATTCTCCCCGTGTCTACATGGGTCTCACCCCTACAACCCAAAAGATGTGCAGGTTAGGTGGATTGGCCCTTAATTGGAAAAAGATAATTGGGTACTCTAAATTTATTTTTAAAAAGTTATTGTGAATGATTATACCCACATCATGGCAGAAATGAGACCTGGCTGAGTGGTGATGACACCATTCTCCTGAATGAATCCTCCCTGTCTGGCTGCTGCAAGGCTTATCACAAAATATCACTTTGACCTGATTGTCTACCTGTCTGGCACTTTCTCATCCTTTGAACATCTCACCCTGTTCCACGCTTCCCATATCTCTTTCAAAATCATCATTCTCTCCTGTCCTCCCAAGTACAAAACACATTTTCTCATTGCGGTATCATCACTGCGCTCGTCCCTCACTCTCTGCATTATCAATGTCGCACTCTCGGCCATTTCAACCTTTATCTCAACTCATTGTGCTTTCTGTTCTGTGTTTACTGCCCCCTTATCCTCTTTAAATCTCCCCCCTGTGCACAAATCCACCAGCACAGATCCATGGCTATTCCGTCATCCCGCTATCTCATATGATCTCGTTAGTTCCATCATATCAATCCCAGATAAGGTAATCTCAGGTCTCTTCTTTACATCACTCTCCAACCTTCATTCTCTTTGCTCTCTTATGTCCATCCCTGGAAAAAAACATCACTCAGTTCATGTACAACTGCACTTTCAAAACCCCAACTATCTATCCTCTGGCCCTTCATTCCCCACAACATTTCTGTAGCTATTGATCTACTCAACGATGTCCTCATCTCCACCTCTGATGCCCTAGTCCTCAATAAAACCATAACCCTCTCTCAATCTGGCCATTCCCCTGGTGCGGCCCTCATCCCCACTCACTTAAGTACAAGGAATGCAGACTTGAAAACATATGGGCCAGAATTCTCTGCTCCCGCCAGCAGCGCACCCGTGCCCTGGGTTTCCCAGCAGCATGGGATGGCTTCAATGGGAAATCCCACTGACAAACAGTGGGAGTATAGAATGGCGCTGCCGTGAAACATGCAGTTGGGAGACTGGAGTATCCAGCCCATGGTCGACAACTGATATACCCATCAACGCCAGATCTGGATGTACCATATAAAGTGTTGTAAGGTCCTGCTCTTATCTGTTACAACTGCTTACTATTCTAGTCATCCTGGATTGCCAGGATAACCCTCCACTTCTTTTCACTACTGCAAACCATTTTCTTAAACCCTGTCTACTCCCCACTCAACTCCAAAATAAAGTGCAAAGAGCTCACAGACTTCTTTGTCAATTAGGTCAAGACCATCCAACCATCCTAACTCTAAGCTTACCATCATCCTCTGGCTTCTCTTTTATCCCCTAGTGCCCTCTCTGGGTCCACCTTATCTATGAGCCCCACTTCATTCTTGATTGTTCACTTGATTCTATTCTTGCTAAACTGCTGACCACCGAACACCCCCCCCCCCCCCCCCCCCCCCCAAGGCCCCGCTATGAGCTAAAAATGTTTATGGCTCTCCCTTTATGTGTTGTTCCCCTCGTTTTTAAATGTGTCATCAGCTATTTCCTTTAAAATCCAATATTTGACCCCACTGTCCCTGTGAACTATTGTCCCACCTGTCAACTCCCTTTCTTCTCCAAAGACCTTGAATGTGTTGTGTAAAATCTGCATCTATCTTTCCTGGAATTCCACATTTTAATTTTGTCAGTCACGTTGCTGCTCCTACCACAGCAGAAAAGTAGCTCTTATCAAAGTCACAAATGACATCCTATTTGGCTGTAATTAAGATAAGCTATTCCTAGTTCCTGACCTGTCTGATGCCTTTTACCCAGTTGATTATACCACCGTGTTATTGGAATGGCTATATTTGACACCAGGACGTATTTCTTCATTCGTTTCCCTTTCCCTTGCTCTGCTCAGCTGCATGCAAAATGGGGCTAGCTGAAACAGATTAATGTTTGTATGTTTATAAACTCACTCCCAGCACTGCTCTGTTGTGGTGGTGGTGTGTTACAGATCACTCAGCAAGTCAGAGTATGCTGGGGCACACATGCACTTTTCACATGTATGTTGAAGTCTGGAGCTTTGCATACTGATGGTGGAGGCTCCAACTTTCATTCTATCACATGGCTGACCAGGAATCGCTCCTGCTTTCTGCCTACCATTGGTGTGTGCTGAAAGGATCCACAGGTTGATAATCAACCTGTTTGGCTGCGCTAACAATGTACCTACCTCCATAGAACTATAGAACCATCGAATTCCTACAGTGCAGAAGGCCATTCGGTCCCTTGAGTCTGCATTGACCCTCTGAAAGAGAACCCTACCTAGGCCCACTCCCCCACCCTATCCCCATAACCCCACCTAACCTGCGCGCCTTTGGACACCAAGGGACAATTTTATCATGACTAATCCGCCTAACCTGCACACTTTTGGACCGTTGGAGGAAACTGGTGCACTCGGAGGAAACCCATGGAAACACAGGGAGAACCTGCAAACTCCAGTCACCCGAGGCCGGAATTGAACCGGGTCCCTGGTTCCCTCAGCCATCAAGTTCTGTAGTGGGTCTCGCACCCGGACATTCTGGTCACAAATCTCCATCCATTCATGCCGGCGGGATTCTCCGTTCCTGCTGCAGTGAATGGAGCTTTGTCTGAGCACCAAATTCTTTCCCGCTGGCAGCAGTGGCTTGGTGAACTCGAATCAGAGAATCCTGGCCTCTGACTCACAAGCAAGGACATTATCCCATGTGCCATAAAACTGCCTGACCTGCTGTACCTAATCAATATATTATTTATGCATCAATAAAATCCTTTGGCTTTCTTTGTTATCAGCTCACCTATTCACATTTACTACCAAATACAAAAATCCCACAAGACCTCAAAAATCCAAGCTACATTAGCACAATTTAAAGGCAAAAGAAAACCAAAGTGTGGACTCCTGACAGGAGTCAAAGGTTCATTTTGTTTAGTTACTACCAAGAACTAAGGTGCCAGCAGTGATCTTTACTTTGCATCCAGTACCTCCATTTTCCACCTAACATTACTTCAAATGGCTGTTCAGGCAAAGTTATTATTGTGCTCCTGAATGGCAGTTACTTCACATCATTTAACAGCAGCAGCTTATGTTCCAGATGAAAGCACAGGGTCCTCCTATAGGATAGATTTTACAAGTGCACACTGCTATTGGGGAACTTCATCCAGCAGCTGTGCATGCCAGGAAACTGCAGCCACATTGCCCGCAAATCCAGTCTCCTTTAAATTTGGTGGGCAGAAACATTAGGGGTAGTATGCTTTCCACAGGCATCATGTGTAGACCAGACTCACCCACAAGACATACATGCCAGGATATAATGAAGATTGTGGCATGCATGAATGGCAGACATAATGTCATGACTTCTCGGGAAGCCATCACAGCTTCTGTTGGTGGTTAGGTGTTCATGACCAGGAACACCATGAAGGAATTGGGTAAAGTGTCCCTTGTAGCAAATTCTCAATAAACATTTCAACAGCTGGAATAATTGTCAATATTCTTAAGAAAACTAATTGTGGAAAAGTTAGCTAGAATCATAGAAGGCACAGAAATTCACCTGAACCAGCTCTCTGAAAGAACAAAATAATTTGTTCCACTCCCTTTGCTCTTCTTCATATATTTCACTTTCAAGCATTATAATCTCGTGGTAAACCACTGTTACACCTGTATTAGGTGATGTAAGGTAGGACCTGTACTACAGGTTCACTGGTAGCCCCTGCCTACTGGCTCCGCCCAAGAAGAGGAGTATAAATATGCGTGTCCTCCATTCAGCAGCCATTTCGCCAGCTGCTGTGGGAGACCACACACCTTACTGCAATAAAGCCACAGTTGTACCCAATCTGAATCTTTGTACAATTGATCGTGCATCAAATCTATTCCCCTTTGAAAGGTGGTATTGTATCTGCTTCCCCCACCCTTTCAGGCAATGCATTCCAGATTACAACACCTCACTGCATCAAAATAAAATTTCCTCATCTCCCTGATGGCTCTTTTGCAAATCATATCTTAAATAATTGTAATTGTACAGAAATCAACATACCTCGTGGAGGCATTAACTAATGTCTTCAAGCTGCATGGATTGCGTATCATTTTATCTAAAATGCTAACTATTTCTTCAAATTTGGGCCTGCTGTTGCGATCCTTCTGCCAGCAGTCAAGCATCAACTGGTAAAGAGCGGCTGGGCAGTCCATGGGAGTTGGCAAGCGATAGCCTTCCTCCACAGCCTTTATCACCTGTTACAAACAAAGCAACTGTTTTTCAAATGCTAACACAAACCTGATGTCACACACAGCTTTTACCCCTCTTCGTTACAATTTAGCTCACTTCCAACAAAATCTCCACATGCATTTGCAGCTCCGACCACCAGAGCGCTATCCTTTCAAAAAGGGAACGCGATTGTGTTTGTCAATATTTAGCTCACTGTGTCGAGGCTTATTTCTTAATGAGTCAGTCTAACATGATATCGTAGCTGCTCTTTACTCATCAAGTGTGTGCCTTAAAATCCACTGTGCTTCTGATTATCAGTACTGCCTTCCAGGAGCGTGTGTCACAAAAAGGTACAGTTTAATTCTTTTCCATTTCTGGGCGATTTTCTGCATGGCAAGAACACTGGCTTTTTAACCACAGTAATTGAGATTAATGAGAACAACAAAGCTCTGACACATGTTTGCCAGAACCTCAGAAAGTAGTTCTCAGTTGAACAGGGCCTTTATATTTCTGCTCTCCGGAAATGGAACGTTGGCTCAGTAAGCAAGCTCACTGCATGGGATTAGATTTCCTTTGTGCAATATCCCACAAAAATCAAAAAGTCGAAAGGGGTTTAAGGCTTTTGTTGCACATAATGCAGAAAGCGAATCTTCTCTCATGCATAAAGACTAGGAGAGAGTTGTGTCTGTTTCCTGTTCTGTACTGATTTAGCAGATCTCACGGTTACAGGTGCTGTAAAAGGCTGCAGCAGATAGTGAGAGGAACATAAGAAATAAGAGCTGGGATCGGCCATTCAGACCCTCGAGCCTCTCCTCCATTCGAGAAGATCATGGCCGCAATTTATCTGCCGCGTACCACCGGAATCGGGACGGGCGCAGCCAGTAGATCCCGCGAGAGGCCCCTTCCGGGATTCCTGACGGTTGTTACGTCTCGTAAGGTCTAAACAGATCTCACAAGACGTTGTGATCTGGACCCTGCCCAGCCAGGCACCATTTAACACTGGTCCCCACAAATGGGGCCCAGGCAGAACGGCACTTGTTGGAGGGAGGGGGGGGGGGGTGCTCTCTCAGTTGATCAGAGGTCCCCAGCTGGTTGAAATCTGGGCATGGTGGCACCCGCTGATGCCACAAGGCACCGTGGCACTGCGAGGCTGGAAGGGGCACTGCCAGGGGCCAGGCTGGAAGTACCAAGTTGCCCAGGTGGCATTTTGCCCATGTTGGCGATTGGGCCAGTGCCCTGCCCATATGAGGTGGGGTGCGTGGGGGGCTTGAGGATCTCCAACAGGTGAGTTGTGGCATCGGGAGGGTCGAGAGATTGGGGCGCCATTTTTGAATGGCACCCTGAACTCTTCCTTCACTGGCAAGTGGAGTTCCTCAGTGCAGGAAATGAGACTGAGTGTGGCCTTAGCGGGACGTTCCCCACTGAGGCCCGAAAAAAGTAACATAGTACCATTCGGGGTCGTTCCCACCACAACAAGCGCCAGAACAACCCCACTAATCCCACCCAAAACGGGACTCTGTTTTCTTTGTTAGATCGCACCCCATAGCTGATATAGTCATGACCTCAATCCTTGACTGCCTTGTGGATAAAAGACCTAACTCAGCCTTGAATATATTCAAAGAACCGGCCTCCAGCGCTCTCTGGGTAGAGGAATTCCAATCAGCAATGACCCTCTGAGAGAAGAAATTCCTGCTCAACTCTGTGTAAAATGGAAGATGCCTTATACTGAAACTGTGCCCCCTAGTTCCAGATTCCCCCAAGAGGCAAAACATCCTCTGAGATTTGTATGAAAATGGCTGTGTAAGGGTTTGGGTTTTGGGTAGCCCAGAAGGAAGAAATGGTAAATTGCGGAAATAATTCCTTCTGGGAAGGGTAAGATTGGCTGTGCCTATGATGTTCACGTGGTGGTCTCCTGATAGGCAAGGTTTGTATGTACTAAATTGAAGGATTGTATAATTCCCCTATGCTTTGCTGAAACTGTCAACTCTGTACTGCATTTTTATTCTGCTCTGGTTACCTTCCAATATCTTACTCAGTTTGCCTTTATCGATTGGTAAGGCTTGATTTTAGGTTTAACGGAGGTTTTCTTTAAAAAGATGGATGTGTGAATGCCTCTGCTAAAATAATGGAGCAAGGAATTTAATTCAATTTGTGTGTCACTGACAGCAATAATTTCCAAGCTAAATACTTTCTTCACTGATTGTCTACAAGGTATGATGCTCAGGAGTACTTACATCTTGATTAGTCATTTCCCAGTAAGGTCTCTCGCCGTATGACATCACCTCCCACATGACAATTCCATAACTCCAAACATCACTGGCTGACGTGAATTTGCGGTAAGCTATCGCTTCTGGAGCTGTCCACCTGATTGGGATCTTCCCTCCCTGTGCAGAAAATAGGAAGAAAATACTGTCAGTGTCTAAAGACATAAGACTCCTTGCAAGAGACACAGAAATAAGATGTAGAAACTCTGACTAAATAGAACTGACAGAAGGCTCTGCAGAGCAAAGCCCCTATGCATGGCTGACTGACTACTAATTGGTTGTCTTGATTTTTCAGATTGATATTGTCTGAAAACCCCCCAAAGTATGTGAATTGATTTGTTGATTAAGCTGATTCAAGAACAGTATTCCACAAGATGCATAAAGCACATACGAAGCATGAAGATACATTTTAATCAGTCAAAAAGCAGCATGTTTATGCATTTAACCAACAGTGCATGTGGAATGTTATAAGAATACCACATCATTTGTATCTTAGGGGAAACCAAGTAATTTGATAACTAAGTTTAGACTCTTGTTCTTTGTGCTATGATGAGATGATTGTGCCAAGACTTAAAGAAGAACTCTACGTACTGTGAGAAAATAAACAATTCGGGTGTTCTATGCTAATGTATCAGGTTTGCTCACTAACTGGATTTGAACTACACAATCCAGTTTTTGCAGAGAACCTCATAAAGATGTCAACTGTACACCAAAGGTCTGGGGCGGGATTCTCCAGGAATCGGCGGGGCGGGCAGAAACGGCGCAGTGGAGTGGCGGGAACTACTCCAGCCTCGGGCCACCCATTCCACACCTTCAGGGGATAGGACGCCGCCGGAGTGGTTTGCGCCCCGCCGGCCGGCATGGAAGGCCTTTGGTGCCTGCTGTAGTCACCCCCGCGCATGTGCAGGGGGGGTTCACCTTCACGCCGGCCATTGCGGAGGCTTACACGGCCGGCGCGTAGGAATAGAATAACCCCATGGCACAGGCCCGCCCGCGGATCGGTGGGCCCCGATCGCGGGCCAGGCCTCCATGGGGGCACCGTCCGGGGCCAGATCGCTCTGCGCCCCCGAGGACCCTGGAGCCCGCCCGCGCCGCCAGGTCCTGCCGGTAAGGGACCAACTCCAATTTACGCCAGTGGGACCGGCATAGAATGGGCGGGACTTCGGCCCATCGTGGGCCGGAGAATCGCCGGTGGGAGCCCGCCAACCGGCATGGCACGATTCCCACCCCCGCCAAATCTCCGGCACCGGAGAATTCGGCAGTCGACAGGGGCGGGATTCACGCCGCCCCCTGCCAATTCTCCGACCCGGCGGAGGGGTCGGGGAATCCCGCCCCTGATTTTGAAAATCTATTTCTTGCATTGAATTCCTCATGTTATGAAGAAAGAATGTGGTGTTAATCAAATCTTCAGATTATCAGCAAGTGCTTCACGTCTGATGCATTAGTAAACCTCACTGTTATATAATCAGTGTGATAACCATAGACCATAAGATACAGGAGCAGAATCAGGCCATTCGGTCCATTGAGTCTGCTCTGCCATTCGATCATGGCTGATATGTTTCTCATCCTCATTCTCCTGCCTTGTTCCCAAACTCCCTGATTCCCTTATTGATCAAGAAGCTATCTATCTCTGTCTTAAAGACACCCAATGACTTGGCCTCCAAAACCCTTTGTGGCAAAGAGTTCCACAGATTCTCCATGCTCTAGCTGAAAAAAATCCTCCTCACCTCAGCTTCAAAGGATCATCCCTTCAGTCTAAGGCTGTGCCCTTGGGTTCTAGTCCCTCCGACTCGTGGAAACATCTTCTCCACGTCCACTCTTTGTCGGCTTCTCAGTATTCTGTAATTTTCAATGAGTTCCCCCCTTATCGTTCTCAACTCCATCAAATATGAAATGAAAATCGCTTATTGTCACGAGTAGGCTTCAATGAAGTTACTGTGAAAAGCCCCTAGTCGCCACATTCCGGCACCTGTCCGGGGAGGCTGGTACGGGAATCGAACCGTGCTGCTGGCCTGCTTGGTCTGCTTTAAAAGCCAGCGATTTAGCCTGGTGAGCTAAACCAGCCCCTGACACAGACCTCAGTCGCTCCTCATATGAAAAGTCCTTCATTCCTGGAATTATTCTTGTGAACCTCCAAGCATATCCTTCCTTAGATACGGGGCCCATAACTGCTCACAATATTCCAAACGGAATTATAATAATCTTTATAATAATCTTTATTGTCACAAGTACGCTTACATTAACACTGCAATGAAGTTACAGTGAAAAGCCCCTGGTAATAATGGAATAATGCTGCACACAGCAAATCCCAAAAACAGTAAATTAGATGAACGAACAGTTAATCTGTTTTTAATGTTGTTGGTTAAGGGAACAATTTTGGCCAGGACATTAGGCAAATGCTCTGATTTTTTCAAGGGCCGATTAAAGAATTTGCTACATCCACCAAAAAAGGTGAGCTTTGACTTAATGTTTCAGTTGACAGGGAACACTTTTGACAACGCAGCACCCCATCTGAACTGCACTCAAGTGTTACTCTAGCTAATTATGTTAAGATTTAAGTTATTAGAAAACTTTGAATTAATTTTCATCAGCAGTGCAACAAATATTAGAATATATAGAACATAGAACTTACAGTGCAGAAGGAGCCATTCGGCCCATCGAGTCTGCACCGGCCCTTGGAAAGAGCACCCCACCTAAGCCCGCACATTCATCCTATCCCATAACCCCACCTAACCTTTTTTTGGACACTAAGGGCAATTTAGCACGGCGAATCAACCTAACCTACACGTCTTTGGACTGTGGGAGGAAACCGGAGCACCCGGAGGGAACCCACGCAGATACGGGGAGAACATGCAGACTCCACACAGAGAGTGACCCAAGCCGGGAATTGAACCTGGGACCCTGGAACTGTGAAGCAACTGTGCTAACCACTGTGCTACCCCATAACTGCTGTGCTACCGTTCTGCCCCACGGTAGTCACGTCACCGATGTACCCATGATATTATCCAGGTTAGGATCAAAGTTTAGGAATAGTTGGTATTCTTCCTAAAGATACTTATTAAAGTTGGATGTCCAAATGATGATTAACATGGTGGGAGCAAACCATGAGCTCTCGTAATCTGACCTGGGTCCTGGCATAGGGCCCACCATCAAGTGGTTCCCATTGGATCACAAGCATAATGGGTTGTCAGGACTAAATTGTCCAAGCATAGTTCTAGTAATGCTCTGGGAACCTGGGTTTCAATCCCACCACTACAGATGTTGAAATTTGAATTCAATAAAAATCTGGAATTAAAAGTCGAATGATGACCATGAAACCATTGTCGATTATTATAAGAACCCACCTGGTGGAAGGAAATCTGCCATCCTGACCTGGTCAGGCCTAGATGTAACTCCAGATACAAAGGTTAACGCTGAAATGCCCTCTTTGAGGCATAGGATTCTAAGAGGGCTTGCGAGGGCAGATGCTGAGAGTTTCTTTCCCCTTATGGAGAGTCTAGGACCAGAGGGTATAGTCACAAAGTAGGGGTTGCCTAGGGCAGCACGGTGGCACAGTGGTTAGCATTGCTGCCTACGGCGCTGAGGACCTGGGTTCGAATCCCGGCCTTGGGTCACTGTCCGTGTGGAGTTTGCACGTTCTCCCGTGTCTGCGTGGGTTTCACCCCCACAACCCAAAGATGTGTAGGATAGGCGGATTGGCCACACTAAATTGCCCCTTAATTGGAAAAAATAATTGGGTACTCTCAATTTATTTTTAAAAAACTAAACAAAAAAAAGTAGGGGTTGCCTATTATTATCATTATTAAGATGGAGATGAGGAGGAAATTTTTCTCTCAGAGGATATCGGATCTGTGAAATCCTTTACCGCAGAGAGCTGTTCAAGGATGAGATAGACAGATTTTTAGTAAGGGAATTAAGGGTTATGGGGATAAGGCAGGAAAATGGAGTTAAAGATTATCACATCCCATGAATGCATTGAAAAGAAATACATATCTTGCTCTATTTTTGTGGAAAATCCTGGAAAGGAAGTTGATCCAGGCATAATGGGACTCTGTCTTTTTGATTGGGGAATCAGAAAATAGTGCTGATATAATCAAATGGAAAAAAAAGCTTTACAGTTTTTAACCCTAAGTAAAATGTATATTCACAACCACATTACATTTTTACCCTTGAGAGAAAGTTATTTTAAAAACATTTTCTTCTGCTGTGAAGTAGCGCCAAATAGTATAATTCCTATCTCTGCAGTTGATGCAGTTTCAGTGAGAACTGCTCATCGGGGAAGGAGTCAATGTGAATTGGATTTGCATTTGCATTCTGCCATTGCCGTAACGATGTTCCACAATCTCCCTTTGTTAAGCCCACTAACTTCTGGTGCAACCAGGTCAAACTTTTCACTTTTACTGTGCAGCTGAGGGAACTTTCTCACAGTCTTAAAGAAATAAATTGTCTCATTTGTTCCCCGATTACTTTGCAGGTATGGAGTCCTTTAATCAGCAAAAAGCATGGATAAATAGAATCATAGAATCTACAGTGCACAAGGAGGCCATTCAGCCCATCGGGTTTGCACCGGCCCTTGGAAAAAGCACCGTATTAACGCTCATGCCTCCACCCTATCCCCGTAACCCAGTAACCCCATCTAATCTTTTTGATACTAAGAGGCAATTTAGCATGGCCAATCCACCTAACCAGCAAATGTTTGGACTGTGGGAGGAAACCCAGGTAGACACGGGGAGAAAATGCAAACTCCACACAGTCACCCAAGGCTGGAATTTGTAGCCATATAAAATGGCCACCTGCAAAGAACCATGGGAATTGTGGTCAATTTGGGACACAGACAGGTACACAGCCTCTGTGTATTACGCAAAAAAAACAGGCTTGGCTGAAACTTATATCCATTAAGAGTCGATCACCATGTCCCCCCAGGACAATAGAGTTTGAATCAAAGAGTTACAACAGTAGCAGACTAACCGGCGCTATCCCACCCCCCCTTATTTGGAAAGGCCTATGTGAGTGGGACAATGAGAGCTAGGACACGCCCAACTATCAAGGTATCCACCCCCTAATTGGCTGAGACCGATGAGCGTGATGGAGAACCTATCGATCCATTGGACCTGGAGTAAGGACTGCCCAAAAGGGCGCAAAAGAGACAAAGGATAAATAGCCCTGCGCACTAGAGATCTGTCTCTTATGGGACTGGACTGTGTGCGACCAATTGCAGCAGAACAACCAAGTTCAAGGACCATTCCTGAAGGACGAGCCCAGCTGAGACGAACCCAACCACTTTCAAACATACCATGTGGACCCGGATAAAGGCCTTGGGCGGGATTTTCAAGTATCTGGCGTGCGGGCCATATTGGCGCCAAAGAGTGGCGTGAACCACTCCAGCGTTGGGCTGCCGAGAAGGTGTGGAATTCTCCGCACCTTCGGGGGCTAGGCTGGAGTGGTTCGCGCCACGCCAACTGCGCCGAAGGGACTCCGCTGGCCGGCGCATGTGGATAAGCGCCAGCATGTTCCCAGAACCACTGGCTTGATTCCTCCGCATGCACAGGGGGTTTCTTCTCCGCGCCGGCCATGGCGGAGCTTTGCAGCGGCTGGCATGGAGGGAAAGAGTGCCCCAATGGCACAGGTCCGTCTGCAGATCAGTGAGCCCCGATCACGGGCTAGGCCACCATGGCCCCCCCCGGGGCAAGTTCCCTCAGCACCCCCCCCCCCCCCCCCCCCCCAAGGACTCTGCAGGCCACCTGCAGAGCCAGGTCCCGCTGGTAAGAACCTTGTGTAATTTACGCCGGTGGGACTGGCCAAAAACGGGCGGTCGCTCGGCCCATCGAGGAGCGGAGAATCGCTGGGGGGGAGGGGGGGCACTGCCAACGGCCCCCAACCGGCGCGGCGCGATTCCTCCCGCCCCCGCCAAAAACACGGCGCCGGAGAATTCGGCAGCCGGCGTCGGGCGGGATTCACGCCGCCCCCGCCAATTCTCCGGTCCGGTGGGGGGTTGGAGAATCCCACCCCTTATCTCGCACAGTGCCGGTCACTCAAAGTTAAATAAAGGTCATCTTAGTTGTTAGGTGTAGAGATACAAGTCTTGTGCTATTAATAAACTGTGTTTTTGAGCTAACGTATTGGTTGTGTGGTCATTTGGTCGATATAAGAAACAGCTTGTGGTTCACCCCAAAGTAAAGAAGGCAACAAATTGAACCCGGGACCTTGGCGTCGTGAGGCATCAGTGCCATCCACTGTGCCATCGTGCCACCTAAATAGTCTACTAACACTTTCTGCTGACATATAACACCCTCTTTATCCAAAATGACTAAAGTGTTATAATTACTGACAGAAGAGTGTGCAGTCCAGGGTTATTTCCCCTGCTCTATCTCCATTGTTATGCTGCATTTAGTATTTAATCTGTTGTGAATAAGGCAGAGAGTGCCTCACATGCCTTCATATCTGTTTATTTTGCCCCTCTCATACAATATGACAGACTTCTGTTGACTATCTGTGTTAAATCTCATTTGAACAATCAGTTCGCTGATCAAATATTTAATGCACATGAGAACTGTATCCACCATTAAAATGGGGCAACTTTACAAGATTTTATAGAGAGGGAGAAAATAATCTTTGTTTATTCTTTCTTGTGATCATTTATCTCAAGGGAGGAATTAGCTGCAGCACTTATTTTGTGAACATTTCCTCCCTGATAGCCCACTGGAATTCTGGAGCACCAGCATGAAAGCTGGCCAAAAGTCCGTTTAAATCAGCACAATTTATTCAGCACTGCCAAATGGATTAACTTAAGAAAATTGCCTGAAGCAAGACAATGCGAAACATGGTGCACCGGGACCCCTGCTGAATTCATCCCTTAAACCAGGATATTGTACATGTAGGACTCTGCAGCAGAGGTAACAGAGCAACAGAAATACAATTGGGACATGTGGCGCCCTAAAGAGGATTATGTTCATCAGCTTTGCGAGCTCCTCCTTATATAAGTTCCTTTCTCTGCCACGTATTGAATCACATTTCTGCAAAGTGCCTTGGAACTACATTAAAGGTGCTGTATGAATACAAGTTGTTGCTGTAACATAGACTGTCCCCAAATAAGCTCTGCAAACCTAGCACTTCTGTCTTAGCTGAATTCCATTGGCTACCCTGAATGACCGGGCATTGTTTTTCCTAACCTTGATCTTGTTTTCAAAGCACTCAGTCACCTAGCTCCACCTGCAATCTTTGGGTTCTCATTAAATGTAACTCAGAACAGTAACCTAACTTAATGTGTTTGATTGTAGATCGTCGGTTTGAGTTGTTTGGTGGGACAGAACTTGAGTACTGCAGAAAAAGAGGCATTCTGTCAAAGCTTTTTGTCTTGCACTCATCAGGACACTCAAAAACATAAGATGATGAGTGCAAGACAAAAAGTTTCAACGGTTCCAGCATGATGGTAGATATGTAAGCCACCTGTCCCAAAGACTGCAGATTGTATTATTAAGCAGCACGCTCCTCCCACTATCGAAATGAGCATATTACAGACCAACCCATGCCTGAAAATCTCAAAACATGGTGTCCAACGTTAGATGTGATTCCGCGATTAGAATATTTGCTAAATAATCCACAATATGCTAAGAATTACACTGACCATCAATTTATGAGTGTCAGTCAGGCTGGCAGCATGGTGTACTTGCATGTACTGGAAGCTACATATATTAATAAACAAGGCCCTGTTCTTTGCCATCAGAACGAACATGTAAACACATTGTGACCGTTTCAGTTAAACAAAACAAGTGGCTGCCATTTGCTGATTCATTCCTCAGGGCAATGCCTTGACTAATCAGGATCAAGCTGCCTGGTTTTAATTTCAAACAGTGCTTGGCTGTTATCTGTCAGTCGCCATCAACTGGTGCATTCTCCATGGCACTGTCTCCACAAACAGAGTCCATTTGCCTGACAATCCTTTCTCATACAGCATAAACTATTGTTTTCCCCTTATACTGATATTCTTGCAAAGTGTCCTGATGAGTGCAAGATGAAAAGCTTTGACATGTCCCTTTTTTCAGAAATTATCCATTGAACAACAGAAGGAGAGACCAAAGCAATCTTTCTCCCTCTGACCAGCAACTGCTATTCAAACGGCTTTAATCAGAAGCAAAGGTTAGGGGTAGATTTTAAGGCTGGGGTGTCGCTAAAATGGGGTGGAGGGAGGTGGGCTCGATTCTTTTGGTGCTCCAGACTCATTCCTGACACTATTAGCTGAACTCACCGCAAAATATACACAGCGATCCACTGCTCCCAGACGAGTCTTACTTTAGGTTCAGAAGCTATGGCCCGATGATGTCATTTCAACTTAAGGAATTGGGAGGCCCCTGCAAGACCAAATCTGGTGACAGTCCACTGAATGTTCAGGAGAGACCAGGATTAGTCTCTTTATTGAGAGTCCCTAGTGTTCTAGGAGGAGTAGGAAGTATCTGCTTCCTAACACCACGCCCTTAATATTGATGTTAAAAATAGGAGGCAGTGGACAAGGGGGAACTGCTAGATGGTGAATATGATGCTAGATTCAGCAAAGCTATTGGGTGGGGGAGTGTTAAAACAGCCACAGGTAACTGGAAAACCTATTAATATCAATATAAAATAATACAATAATGATTCCCAGTGGAAAAGCGCATGTCATGTGATCAGCACTTGATGATGATAATTTGGAAGTTCTGATGCAGGAGGTACATCAAAGGAGAGTAGGCTTATCTGGGGCTGAAGAGGCAGCTGCAATAGGCTGGAATAAATCTGAAAAAGGATTTCTACAATAATAAGGTGGTAAACAGTACCCAACATAGATTCAGAAGGGAAAGATCATGCCAGACCAACCATCTCGACATCATGGAGGAAGTAACTTTTGGAATAAACTGGGAAGCGCTCCAGGATACTAATATCTAAATATCCATTCACCATTTGGCAAATTCCCTCATGAAAATCTGTCAGTCAAACTAGATTCTTGACTCAAGAGTATGCCCTTGGGAATGGATCAGAATCTGGAGGTTTGATAAGGTCCCTCATGGCAGGCTGGTGCAAAAGATTAAATCACATGGGGTCAGGGGTGAACTAACTGGATGGATTCAGAACTGGCTTGGCTATAGAGGACAGAGAGTAGCAGTGGAAGGGTGCTTTTCCAAATGGATGTCTGTACCTAGTGGTGTTCCGCAGGGATCAGTACTGGAACCTCTGCTCTTTGTAATATATATAAATAACTTGGAAGAAAATGTAGTGATTCTGATTAGCACGTTTGCGGATGATACTAAGATTGCAGGAGTTGCGGATAGTGATGAAGATTGTCAGAGAATACAACAGGGTATAGATTGGCTGCAAAATTGGGCAGAGAAATAGCAGGTGGAATTTAATCCGGACAAATGAGAGGTGATGCATTTTGGTAGATCCAATTCAGGTGGGAGCTATAAAATAAATGGCAGAACCATCAGGAGCATAGAGATACAGAGATCTGGGTGTGCAGGTTCACAGATCCATAAAAGTGGCAGAACAGGTGGAAATTGTGGTAAAGAAAGCATATGACATGTTTGCCTTCATAGGACGGGATATCGAGTATAAAAGTTCGAAAATTATGTTACAATTATATAGAACGTTGGTTGGGCCACATTTTGAATAAGGTGTCCAATTCTGGTCACTGCATACCAGAAGGACACAGAGAGTACAGAAAAGGTTTACCAGGATGTTGCCTGGTATGGAGGGTATTAGCTATGAGGAGAGATTGAATAAACTGGGATTGTTCTCCCTCGAGAGATGGAGGCTGAGGGGCAACCTGAAAGAAGTTTATAAAATTATTAGGGCTGTAGTTGGTGTGAAAAGTTGGAGGCTTTTTCCCAGGGCGGGAATGACAATCACAAGGTGGCACAAGTTCAAGGTGAGGGGTGGAAGGTTCAGTGGAGATGTGCGGTGGAAGTTATTTTTACACAGAGGGTGGTGGTGGCCTGGAATGCACTGCCAAGTGAGGTGGTTGAGGCAGATATGTTTGTGACCTTTACGACTCATCTGTATCGGCACGTGAACAGGTGCGGTATAGAAGGATGCAGGCGGTTGGTCTAAATAGGACACGTGATCGGCGCAAGCTTGGAGGGTCGAAGGGCCTGTACCTGTGCTGTATTGTTCTTTGGTCTTGTTCTTTGTTCTTGGAGCATGGGGCTAGGGGTTGCACTGAGTGGAGTGTGCCAGGGGTCAATGCTGGGGCCACTTCTCACTTGCCTCAACAATGTGAGTTCAAAATCTTTTTCAAAGTGGCAAAGTCTTTTTTCTAACAGGGAGCAGAATGCAAATGGACACCTTGTAAAGTACAATGAGCTGGACAAAATAAACACCTAGCCATATCAATGGCATGGTAGCACAGTGGTTAGCACTGTTGCTTCACAGCGTCAGGGTCCCAGATTCGATTCCCAGCTTGGGACAATGTTTGTGCGGAGTCTCCACGTTCACCCCCTGTCTGTGTGGGTTTCCTCCGTGTGCTCCAGTTTCCTCCCACAAGTCCCAAAAGACGTACTGTTTGGTAATTTGCATGTTCTGAATTCTCCTTCCGTATACACGAACAGGCGCCAGAACGTGGCGACTGGGGGCTCTTCACGGTAACTTCATTGCAGTGTTAATGTAAGCCTACTTGTGACAATAAAGATTATTATTTTTATTATTATTATGGCAGATGAAATCTAATGTGTCAAGTGCAAGAGACTGTATGACGGAAGCAAAAAATGATCAACACATACTTCATGAAATGTCCTAACCGAGCTACGGATCATATTGAGAGAACGAGCAGTCTCTTCAACCCAGGTAAGCTCACCCTCTTGTAACGGGACCTCTTGAGCTCTGAGCATCAAGAGAAGCAATGTTGCTCATACTTCACAGGTTTATGTTGCAAACCATATAACTGGTCCCTTACTACAAAGCAGGTGATGTCTCACGTTCCAGGTTCCTGCTCTTGTCTTATCTCCAGTGCGATGTCAGGAGATGTTATGCAGATGGAAGTAGGCAGACTTGGTGAGTGAAGGCTCCACTCCAATAAAACTATCCAGAAAATGAGTGAATGGTTGAAATTCTGTGCATCTAGGTGCCAGCCTAGATTCCAGCTACTCTGCTGAGTTTCAGTCAGATTTAGTCTCTTTTTTCTGCCCTCAGCGTGGCAGACTGCAGCTCTGCAATGCAGTTGCTTCACGCAGTCCCAAGCTGTTTGGTTAAGAGTGCTGCACGCAATATGCCAACAAGAATTTTGATTGGAAAATTTGGCAAAGTCGCTTCTATGAGCTGCTGGCACTGATGACTTGTCACCAAGAGCCAGCCTAACTCAATTTTTGGAAAATGAGTGATTAAGTTTTGGAAAAGCTGGGGGCATTTTCTGCTTCATGCTGCTGGCAATAGGTATGATATATGGATACAATTCTCCATCATAAATAAATCTGGGTCAATAAGGTTGATTTCCATTGATCCCCCTGGTGTTAACAGAACAGTAACTGCCTCAAAATCGGGCTTGTTGGCAATGGATCGAGTGCTGGGATGTCCAGAACATCATCTTGTTAAAGGGCTCGATTGTTGGAAGGGGTCAGTGCCCTGTACCTTGCGTCCTTCTCATTTTGACTAAATCATAGAACATAGAATCGTGACAGTGCAACAAAGGCCATTTGCAACGACTGTCTGAAATAGCACTCACAGGCACATACCCCCAACCTACCCTCACCCAATTTTTGGACACTAAGGGTCAATTTAGCATGGTGAATCCACCTAACCTGCACATCTTTGGATGTGTAGGTCTACAGGTGATGGAACGGAAGAGGCCCAAAGTCATGAATTTATTGCTGATTGAGTTTGACGAGACATTCTAAATTCAAGGGGAAAAGTCTTATCATTAAATCTAACAATTGTCCAATGCAGACAAAAATAAATCCTTTGGGGTGACATTATACTGTCTTTCAACCCAAAGGGTATTTATGCAGTTGTATCAATTTTCAATGCATTGTGATTGCTGATTTCATTTGTGCCTTTGGTCAATGTAAACACAAATGTTTCTTTAATATTGAACGTCCTCCAAGACACTAATTTGGATTAATTTGGATTAAGGTTTCGCCAAAGGTAGTTATTTACAAAAGTTGTTGGTTTGTTTTATTAAAGCAGGATGGGTGGAGATGTGCGCAGGTACAACATTATTCCTTTGAATTTTTGAAAGAAACAAGAGATGATTAATGTTTTTGGCAGATTGTGGAGGCAGTGAGTGCGGCATCCATAGGGAGTCTGGTGACTTTGGTGGTTGGGCTTCACTTTAGTCACACAAATGAGTGTTCACAATCTGGGGAGTCAGGAAATCCAGAGCAGCCACTCAAAAGGCAGCTTGACGCTCAAAATGCACTTTTGAAAGGTGGTCAGCAGACAGTGGGTGAGGGAGGTAGTGGGCAGCATGACATTGAGCAGAGCACTCTCATTTCTAGTACAATTATGGAGATGCTCAGGAACACTGAGATTAGGAAATAGGTCCTTTTTCTTTCAAGTGGGCCACAGGTACCCCAACAAATTACAAGCAACATTGGGGAGAAGTGGCTCGACATGTTGGTGCCAGAAGAATAGCTCATAGAATCATAGAATGGTTACAGCACAGAAAGAGGCCATTCCGCCGATCCTGGTCCTCTGAAGGAGCAATTCAAATAGTGCACGCTCCTGCCTTTTTCCTGTAGCCCTGCAAGGTTTTCCTTTTCAGATTGACTTTCCTTTTGAAAGTTTCAATTTCACCTGCCTCCACCACAATCTCAGGCAGTGCATTCCAGATGCTAACTGCTCACTGCATGAAAATGTTTTTCTTCATGTCGTCTTTGCCAACTGTCTTAAATCTGGCATCCAGTTCTCAATCCTTCCAACAATGGGAACAGTTTCTCCTTAACTACTCTGTCCAGACACCTCACAGTTTTGGATACCTCGATCAAATTTAGGACGACTGCAACGTCGGAAGACGTTTAATTAGACAATAAAGTAAACCTTTGAGTACATAGAACATAGAACAGTACAGCACAGAACAGGCCCTTCGGCCCTCAATGTTGTGCCGAGCCATGATCACCCTACTCAAACCCACGTATCCACCCTATACCCGTAACCCAACAACCCCCCCTTAACCTTACTTTTATTAGCACACTACGGGCAATTTAGCATGGCCAATCCACCTAACCCGCACATCTTTGGACTGTGGGAGGAAACCGGAGCACCCGGAGGAAACCCACGCACACAGGGGGAGGACGTGCAGACTCCACACAGACAGTGACCCAGCCGTAGTTATTAAGGTAAGAGATTCCACTTACCTTTCTTCCTCCCCACACCATACTTTAGACTTAGCACATACAATCCTACAAGGACCTCTCCTCTAATCACAATGAGACACTTCCTGCTTCTTTCTTTAATGCGTTCAAAAACCTTTGCTACCATCACAATTAACTTGCCCATTTTATTCAGCTTTCCTGCTTTACTAATTCAAATATTTGCAAAACACTTCAATAGGGCAGACTTTAACCCACCACAATCCTCATTGTAGAAGAAGCTGGCACAGAATGAAAAGGAAATCTAAAGAACAGGAGGAGGTCCCATTCTGTTACAAACTCTGGCATCAATGGAGGCATTTGTCATCAACTTTGTTGACAGACGGAGAACACACATTGGAGATGGTGAGGTTATTTAGTCATTCCCTGGCTTTTCTGTTTCCACTTAAGTCTCTAGTTCACAAACACAGCATGGCAACCTGGTGCTTCATTAGATTGCCATTTGTCAACGAAATGCTTATGCTCCCAAGCACGTACCATAACTCACTCTTACCTTTCCAAGCATCGTAAGAAGTCTTACAACACTGGGTTAAAGTCCAACAGGTTTGTTTCGAATCACTAGCTTTCGGAGCAAAGCTCTTTCATTATTCACTTGATGAAGGAACAGTGATCCGAAAAATGGTGATTCAAAACAAACCTGTTGGACTTTAACCTGGTGATGTAAGACTTCTTACTGTGTCCACCCCAGTCCAATGCCGGCATCTCCACACCATGGTTTCCAATCACCAACATAGGAATTAACAAGCTTCTGTGCTAATAGCCTGTGTGTTACAATGGCTTGTGAGGTGATTCACAGAGCTCAAAACTGGTGTATCCCTGGAAACATCTATTTAGAGAGCGGTTTTGTGGCTTTGTTTGGTTGACATGACCAGATTGACAAGCTTTGGGGAACCAGTCTTTAGGAACAAAATGTGATTGGTGTATAATCAATTGCTGATGATTTAGATTGTCCACCAGGGTGAGCTACTGCAACATGTTGGAAAGTGTGCAGGAGTCCATTGCCAACACACTCACACTCTGCCATCAATCTTGGGAGTATGCAACCATCTCAATAGACATTAAAACTGGAATACTTGCGGGTATCTGTGGGACCAGTTGGTGCATATTTAAAGGATGTTCAAACTGGGACCATACAGGTTTTTGACTCCATAATCTCAGAACGGCTCAGAGCTGTAATTGGTTCACAAATATTCTACAGCCTGCTCACCTGTTGACCCCGAGCATTGAGCCTCAGACTGATAGTAGAGGTAGTTGTGCAATGAATAGAATGCGTTGCCTTTCTCTCAAGGAAAGATTCCTTTGTCAGCAAAATAACCAATGCTTAACTTTGCACCAAAGAAGCCAGTTGTGCTGGTCTCCCAACAGCCATCAAGTTACTGTAGCTAGATTCTCCCAGGCCCAAGACCGTTGACCACAAACATCTCAAGAACCCCTAACACTGTCACTTGAGCCTTCCACTGCTCTCACTGAAGCCATTCTATCTGCGAGGCAATGGCCAGAAATTGTCCCATGTTAAGAAAAGTCAGCCCTTGAGATTACAAAGAACTACAGGCATTTGAATTATCTCTGCAAACTATCAGCAAAACCTCTCCTCATAACATTATTTGACTCCATATTTATATACATTTATGAAGCCCTTTTGTTCAGCAGTGCACTATTCCATTTTTGGACGGCTGGTATTTTAATTCCAATGAGATTATTTTGGTATGTTCTTTTTAATAAAGATTCCTGATGATAGGTAAATCCCTGGTTAATTGAGAAAATAAATGAGAGATATTGTCACATCCACTTGTGATATTTGTGTTGGAGCAGCAACGCTTTAAAAGGTCCAAAAACTTTAAAGGTTTGAGAGAGCATAGAGTGCTGGCATGTAGAGTGGTGTAATCCCAGGCTGAATGCGTGCAGAATGAAAATGTTACTTGGTCACATTCACACATGAACAAATGTCAGCTCATGCGGAATTACACTTTTACAGGCGATAAGGATAGACATAAAATCCAGAACAAAGTCTGAGCCTGCAAAGGTTTAATTGTGGCTTGGTTTGATTGAACAGTCAAAGTACATTGTTATTGTGATAATGTCAGCTCGTCTCTGTAGAGAAGACAGTGACTGGACCAAATGTGCATACATATTCATACCCTGTCAATGCTGGCAAGATCTAAAATCAGGTGATTTGTTGCCACAATCTTTAAGTAAAATTCTTGAAGGACTAGAATGCTAATCAATAAATTCGGCCTCAAGGGTAGTTTAGGTATGTGCTTTTATGTTCCTGCCAGGTGATAAATATTAACGTGAGCTCATCCAAAACTCAGCTGTTTGTATCCAAACTCGCACCAAATCTTGCTCACGCATGACACCTGTCCTCATGTACCTGGCCTGACAACATTTCAGTTTAACATTCTCATCTTTAGATTTGAATACTAGCGTGGCTTTGCCACTCTCCATCTCTGAAACCTTCTCAAGCCCTGCAATCCTACAAGATCTTTACGATTCTTCAAATCTGGCCTTTTATGCATTCCCCATTTTAACCGCTCCACCATGGCTCGTGATGTCGTGAACTGCCGAGGCACAATACTATGGAATTTTGTCCATAAATCTCTGTACTCTCTACTGGCCCCTTCTCCATTAAGTCATTCCTTAAAATCACTCCCATTAACCAAGCTTTTTGTCACCTGGCCTAATATCTATTTATGCGGATCATTGTCAAATTTCTGTTTGATAATATCCTGTGAAGTGGCTTTAAAAGCTTTTTTTTACTTCAGGCATAATATCAATGCAAGCTGTTGTTTTTGCATGTGAAGTTTTAATATTCGCCAATTCGCAATCAACGTTATATTACAAAACATGAGAAGCTTTAGTTGGGTAAACTATTGACCACCGAAGACGAACCCTAACTTTATCATCCATAAAAGCAAATTACTATAGATGCTGGAATCTGAAACAAAAACAGAAAATACTGGACAATCTCAGCAGGCCTGTCAACATCTGTGGAGAGAAAAGGGAGCTAACGTTTTGAGTCTGGATGAGTCTTTGTCAAAGCTATAGAGAACTGGAGATGGGGTCAGATTTATACTGTGGTGAGGGGGTGGTGCGCAGAGCGGTGGGGTTTGACAGGGAACCAGAACAGGTGGGGCTGCTCGGTAGCATAGTGGTTACCACTGTGGCTTCACAGCGCCTGGGTCCCAGGTTCAATTGCTGGCTTGGGTCACTGTCTGTGCTGAGACTGCATGTTCTCCCCGAGTCTGCAAGGGTTTCCTCTGGATGCTCTGGTTTCCTCCCACAAGTCCCGAAAGATGTGCCATTAGGTAATTTGGACATTCTGAATTCTCTCTCAGTGTACCCGAACAGGCGCCGGAATGTGGCGACAGGGGCTTTTCACAGTAACTTCATTGCAGTGTTAATGTAAACCTACTTGCAAAAATAAAGATTATTATTATTGTTATAGATAGACAAAGATGTTGAGGACAGAAGATGTAAATGGGGTGATTAAGGCTAAGAAGGGTGCTGATAGTGGCTCATAAAGAGATTAAAATGTGTGAATGGTAGAACAGGTTTTACACCCTCTGTGAATGCATGGTAAGATGTCGTGGGAAGAGGGTGAGCTGTTGGAGGTGATGGAGGAGTGGACCAGGGTATCCTGGAGGGAACGGACCCGGAGAAATGCTGACAGGAAGATGTGTTTGATGATGGCATCATGCTGGATTGGTGAAATGGTGGGGGATGATTCTTTGAATGAGGCTGGTGGGGTGAAAGGTGAGGACAAGGGGGATCATATCCTGGTTCTCGGAGGGCGGAGAGGGTGTGAGGGCAGAGGTGCGGGAGATGGGTCATGCATGGTTGAGAGTCCTGTCGACCATAGTGGGTGCAAAACCACGATTTAGGAAGAATGAAGACATGTCAGCAGCACTGTTTTGGAAAGTGGCATCATCATAATAGATGCAGCGGAGGCAAAGGAACTGGGAGAATGGGATGGAGTCCTTACAGGATGTGGGGTGTAAAGAGCTGTCATCAAGGTAGCTGTGGGAGTCAGTGAGCTCGTGATGGATATTAGTGGACAGTCTATCCCCAGATGTTGAGATCGAAAAGTCAAAGAAGGGAAGGGAAGTGTCGGAGATGGACCATGTGAAGGTGACAGAGGGGTGGAAATTGGAAACAAAATTAAGACATTTTTCCAGGTCCAGTTGGGAACATGGAGCAGCATCAAAAGAGTTGTAGGATGGGGCTGGAGTAGGATGGGAACAAGGAATGCTCCACATACCCCATAAAGGGACAGGAAAAACTGGGACCCATGCGGGTACCCGTAACACACCTTTGGTTTGGAGGAAATGAGACACGTTAAAGGAGAAATTGTTCAGTGAGAGGACAAATTCAGCCTGACAGAGAGTGGTGGTGGATGGGGATTGTTTGGGCCTCTGTTCGAGGAAGAAACAGAGAGCCCTCAAACCATCCTGGTGGGGAATGGAGGTACAGAGGGATTGGGCATCCATGGTAAAGAGGAAGTGGTTAGGTCCAGGGAACTGGAAGTTATTGACATGCTAGGGCATTGGAGGAATCATGAACATAGGTGGGAAGTGACTGGACAAGAGGAGAGGGTATTAAGTCAGATAGGAAAAAATGAGTTTGACAGGGCAGGAACAGGCTGACACGATGGGCCGACTGGGACAGTCCTGTTTGTAGATTTTAGGGAGGAGGTAGAAGTGGGCTGCCCCACTTGGGAGATTATGGGTTTGGATCCCATGGAGGGAAGATCTCCAGAGGAGATGAGGTCAGTGACAGTCCTGCCTGGAAACAATGGCTTGGTGCTTGGTGGTGGTGTCATGGCCTGGGGGAGGTAGGAAGAAGTGTCTGAGAGTTGGCGTTCAGCCGTTGTGAGGTAGAGTCCAACCTCATAGTCTCCCAACCCTGGACAGCCTGCTTCAGACTTGCTGAGATTGTCCAGTATTTTCTGTTTTTGTTTCGAACTTCATTATTTCTTTATCAT